>NC_058519.1:188556671-188859702 GCF_904849725.1 Hordeum vulgare subsp. vulgare | reverse complement strand
CAGGACTGACATTGGTCGGCCACACATCATGTAGGAGCGCAAAGGGTGATGGGCCCATGATTAGGATTTAGACTGGCGGGATGGCCTCTTTGTTGAGTCTGGGTGGGGCTACAACATGTTGATGTTCCGAGGCCGGGCATGACCCAGGAAAGTGTGTCTGCCCAGTGTTTATCAAGTGTGTTGGGTACTGTGGTGCACCTCTGCAGGGATGAAAATTAACTATTCGGATAGCCGTGTCCACAGTTACAGGACAATTTGGAGTTCCGCCATGATCTTATACAACTTCAACTTTTACTTAACTAGAATGTTTGCTCCGGGATTGCTTCCTCACACGTAGTCGAGGAAGAATCTCTGGGTGTGACTTTAATTAATTTTGCTGCAACAATATGACTTTATATATGTGTTACTTTTTCTACTCTCGTCTATTGCTGCAAGACCCTGAAGATGCTAGTCTTCGATAGGACTAGTCGCCTCCCTCTATTCTCGCATTGCTGCAGTCAGTCCACATATAACCCCCCTTCCATTTGATACTGATGCATACTCAGCAAAGTTCTGATGTCAGTATTGCGAGTACTTTGGATGAGTACTTATCGTTGCTTTTCTCCCCTTTTCCCCTTGATCCATTGCTGCAACCAAATGATGGAGCCCAGGAGATGGCGTATCTCGCCGATGACGAGTGCTACCCTGACGGTGCCTACTACTATGTGGAGGCCCCTAAAGACTAGGAGTAGTTTAGGAGGTTCCCAGGCAGGAGGCCTCGCCTCGTTCGATTGCTGTATATTTTGTGCTAGCCTTATCTAAGGCATTAACATGTTTCATGTATGTACTCAGATATTTCTTGCTTCCGCTGACTCGTGTGTTTATCGAGCTTCTGTATTCTAGCCCTCGAGGCCACTCGCTTGCAATACAAAGCTTGGTCGTACGCATTTGCAATATTTGTGTCTAGAGTTTTGTTGTGATATTTTCCCATGAGTCCTTGAGCTTGGTCGTACGCATTTGCGTGTATGATTAGCGTACGATCAAATCGAGGGCGTCACAAGTTGGTATCAGAGCCGATTGCCTATAGGTAGTTGTCGGCGTTCTAGGAATGGGGGTACCCAGACCTGCCTGCCTGCGGCCCAGGGCTGGTCCACTTCATCAAGCAAGCTAACGGGCCCGGCATAACTCAAGGCAAGGCCCTCGTGAGGGGCCAAGCCTCACGAGGAGGAACGACATCAAGACCCATAGGGGGCCTCCGCATGACCCCTCTGGAGCAGCGGATATTCCGAGGCGAGGCCCGTCCTCAGGAGTCAAGGATGACGCAAGGAAACGACAGGTCAGCAACAGACAGTAGGGCGGTGCAATCCTCCTTTAGTGCAAAGGAGCCAAGGACGTACGAGAGGCTTCGAAGGCATCTCCAAAAGTTTTCCATTCTGGTGCAACAAGCCCATAGCCGCCCCCCTGCAGGGCAGACGTCATCCCTAATCCCGCCCCTGTAGCGCTGGCAGCCACTTTGTAGACGAAGACCACCTTTATCTTCAAAATTGGCCATTGTGGGATCCCTTCCCGCTGAAATGATTAGGGAAGAGGACCTGGGCCGCCACTATAGATAGATGATAGGTTGCCCCATAGAAGGGGATCGAATCATTCACCCACTAGCATCACACACACCGCCACCCATCTGTTGGAAATATGCCCTAGAGGCAATAATAAATTAGTTATTATTATATTTGTTTGTTCATGATAATCGCTTATTATCCATGCTATAATTGTATTGATTGGAAACACAATACTTGTGTGGATACATAGACAAAATATTGTCCCTAGTAAGCCTCTAGTTGACTAGCTCGTTGATCAAAGATGGTCAAGGTTTCCTGACCATAGGCAAGTGTTGTCACTTGATAACGGGATCACATCATTAGGAGAATCGTGTGATGAACTAGACCCAAACTTATGAATGTAGCATGTTGTTTGTGTCGTTTTGTTGCTACTGTTTTTCTGCTGTCAAGTATTTATTCCTATGACCATGAGATCATATAACTCACTGGCACCGGAGGAATACCTTGTGTGTATCAAACGTCAAAACGTAACTGGGTGACTATAAAGATGCTCTACAGGTATCTCCGAAGGTGTCTGTTGAGTTAGTATGGATCAAGACAGGGATTTGTCACTACGTGTGACGGAGAGGTATCTCGGGGCGGACTCGGTAATACAACATCACACACAAGCCTTGCAAGCAATGTGACTTAGTGTATGTCATGGGATCTTGTATTACGGAACGAGTAAAGAGACTTGCCGAAGAACGAGATTGAAATAGGTATGCAGATACCCACGATCGAATCTCGGGCAAGTAACATACAGAAGGAAAAATGGAATGACATACGTGATTATATGAATCCTTGGCACTGAGGTTCAACTGATAAGATCTTCGGAGAATATGTAGGATCCAATATGGGCATCGAGGTCCCGCTATTGGATATTGACCGAACCCGCAGGGTCTGCACACTTAAGGTTCGGCGATGTTTTTTGCGTATTTGAGTTATATGGTTGGTTACCGAATGTTGTTCGGAGTCCCGGATGAGATCATGATGTCGCGAGGGTTTCCGGAATGGTCCAAAAACGATGATTGATATATAGTATGACCTCATTTGATTATCGGAAAGTTTCCGGCATTACTGGGAATGTACCGGGAGTGACGAATGGGTTCTGGATGTTCACCTGGGGGGGGGGGGGCAGCCCACCCGGGGGAATCCCATAGGCCTTAGGGGTGCCGCACCAGCCCTTAGTGGGCTGGTGGGCAAGGCCAAGAGGGCCCTTGTGCAGGAGAGAAGAAAAATCAAAAGAGAAAAAAAGGGGAAGTGGGAAAGTAGAGAAGGACTCCACCTTCCAATCCTAGTTGGACTAGGATTGGAGGAGGATTCCTCCTCCCCCCCTTCGGCCGACCCCTTGGGGATCCCTTGCGCCTCAAGGCAAGGTCCCTGCCCTCCCTCCTATATATACTGAGATATTTGGGCTGATTTGAGACAACTTTGCCACGGCAGCCCGACCACATACCTCCACGGTTTTTCCTCTAGATCGTATTTCTGCAGAGCTCGGGCGGAGCCCTGCTGAGATAGATCACCACCAACCTTCAAAGCGCCGTCACGCTGCCGGAGAACTCATCTACCTCTCCGTCTCTCTTGCTGGATCAAGAAGGCCGAGATCATCCTCGAGTTGTACGTGTGCTGAACGCGGAGGTGCCGTCCGGTCGGCACTAGATCAGAGCGGATCGTGGGACGAATCGCGGGATGGTTCGTGGGACGGTTCGAGGGGCGGATCGAGGGACGTGAGGACGTTCCACTACATCAACCACGTTTATTAACGCTTCCTGCTGTGCGATCTACAAGGGTACATAGATCGGAAATCCCCTCTCGTAGATGGACATCACCATGATAGGTCTTCGTGCGCGTAGGAAAATCTTTGTTTCTGTAGCGACGTTCCCCAACACCATCCTACGGAGGCTCAGGAGCATTGTACTATCCCATCCACCAACCTCCACGAGAGGCAATCCACCAAAGCAGGTGTAGGGTATTACGCTTCCCACGGGCCCGAACCTGGGTAAACTGTCGTGTTCTGTTTCTTCCTCACCATCGAGCGAGTTCTTTGCCTTGTCCGTCGAGTAATGAGTCGGGTGAACCGAAGTTGCCAAGTGCTCTCCGTGTGCACCCCTGGTTATTAATCTTTAGGGTTTTGCGGAGCCCGAAATCCAACATTTGACGCAGTAGGTAGGGGGTGCGCGTCAGAGTCTCCATGCTAATAGCAAGACCTAGATCTCGACTCAGCAACTCCATGGCAAGCGCGACCACCGTCAGCCACCAGTCCTCGGCGGTGGGTGGCGCCCGGGCGAGCAGGGCCGCCCCGCTGTCGCTTGCATCCTCGACGGATCACAGGCGCCATCTTCCGGTCGTCACGTCAAGCGTTTCCTGCAACGCAGGGGGGTCATTGATACGTCTCCGTCGTATCTACTTTTCCGAACTCTTTTGCCCTTGTTTTGGACTCTAATTTGCATGATTTGAATGGAACTAACCCGGACTAACGCTGTTTTCAGCAGAATTGCCATGGTGTTGTTTTTGTGCAGAAATAAAAGTTCTCGGAATGACCTGAAAATTTATGGAGAATTTTTCAGGAATTAATGAATAATACCTGCGCAAAGATCTACCGGAGGAGGTGAGCCAGTGGGCACAAGCCCAGGGGGCGCGGCCACCCCCCTCCTCGCCACGCCGTGAGGGCTTGTGGGGCCCACGAGGCTCCACCGCCTCCAATCTCAGCTCTATATATTCCGTTTCGCTCGGAAAAAATCAGAGAGAAGGATTCATCACGTTTTATAATACGGAGGCGCCGCCACCTCCTATTCTTCATCTGGAGGGCAGATCTGGAGTCCGTTCTGGGCTCCGGAGAGGGGAAATCGTCGCTATCGTCATCATCAACCGTCCTCCATCGACAATTCCATGATGCTCTTCACCGTTCGTGAGTAATCTCATCATAGGTTTGCTGGACGGTGATGGGTTGGATGAGATCTATTATCTAATCGAATTAGTTTTGACGGGGATTGATCCCTACTATCCACTATGTTCTGAGATTGATGTTGCTACTACTTTGCCATGCTTAATGCTTGTCACTAGGTCCCGAGTGCCATGTTTTCAGATCTGAACCTATTATGTTGTCGCCAATATATGTGTGTTTTAGATTCTATCTTGCAACTTGTAGTCACCTACTATGTGTTATGACCCGACAATAGCCGGAACCACTCCCGGAAATGACCATAGTATGAGGAGTTCAAGTATTCACCAAGTGTTAATGCGTTGATCCGGTTCTTTATTAAAAGGATAACCTTAATATCTCGTAGTTTCGATTAGGACCCCGCTGCCACGGGAGGGATGGACAATAGATGTCATGGAAGTTCTTTTTCCTAAGCACGTATGACTACATACGGAATACATGCTTACATTAGTTTGATGAACGGGAGCTAGTTACATATCTCTCTGTGTTATAGCTGTTACATGATGAATCACATCTGGCATAATCATCCATCACCGATCCAATGCCTACGAGTCTTTTACTACTGGTCCTTGATGTTACTTTGCTGCTGCTACTATTACTCTGTCGCTACTGCTGTTACTCTGCTGTCACTACTGTTGTTCCTTGCTGCGGCTGTAACTACTGCTGTTACTTGCTACTTTATTGTTACCTGTTGCAAGACTTTTCTGGAGCCGTAGCCGGGGAACATTATTCTCAAGAATAGTCCCCCGTCAACGTGCTATTTACTAGCGCAATTGATACAACAAGTCAGGAATAGTCTGCCGCCAACAGATCTTTCTCTGGCACCGTGGATATCATACCACTTTGCTACTTATACTTTGCTTGCATACAGTAATCTTTCAGGTGTGGTTGAAATTGACAAACTCAGCTGCTAATACTTGAGAATATTCTTTCGCTTCACGTTGTGTGGAATCAATAAATTTGGGTTGAATACTCTACCCTCGAAAACTGTTGCGATCCCCTACACTTGTGGGTTATCAAGACTATTTTCTGGCGCCGTTGCCCGGGAGGCACACCTATATTCTCTGAGTCACTTGGGATTGACGTCTGCTGGTCACTATGAGGATCCGAAAGATCCAAGAACTGAAATCTTGCCTTCCACTACGAGGATAGGTAAGGAACTGCCATCTAGGTCTGCACTTGATTCACCTTCAGTTATTAGTAAGTTTGCGACATCACCTCCTGCTAGATATCTTGATATGTTGCTTGTGCTTGATGATGCTACTTCTGCTGCCCATGATACTATGCCTGATGATGCTATGCTTGATACTATTCCTGATGATGCTATGCTTGATACTATGCCTGATGATGCTATGCTTGATACTGCTTTGCCACTAGGTGTATTCCTTGATGCACAAATTGCTAGAGTTGCTGCTAGATGTGATGATACTTCTGAAACTGCTAATACTATTAAAGTAGAACCTGCTATGCCTATTATTCCTGAACGTTATGTTATGGAGGGAGAGATATATGAGGATTTTCTTGCGTGTAAGGATAGCTATGATGTTGGGAAATTACTGCGCAAGTGGAAAGAAAAATCTCTGAACGCTAGGAGGAACTACGAGCCGAAGTTTGCCACTTCGCCTATCTTCGTGACCGATAAGGATTATGAATTCTCTGTCGACCCTGAGTTAATTACTCTGGTCGAATCTGATCCTTTTCACGGTCAAGAGTCTGAAACGGTTGTAGCTCATCTTACCAAACTACACGATATAGCCACCCTATTCACTAGTGAGGAAAAGATTCGCCACTACTATATCCTCAAGCTGTTTCCTTTCTCGCTAAAGGATGATGCTAAGACCTGGTTCACTTCTCTTGCTCCTGGTTGTGTGCGTAGCCCCCAGGATATGGTCTACTACTTCTCTGGAAAATATTTCCCTGCCCATAAGAAGCAAGCTGCCTTGCAGGAAATATACAACTTTGCTCAAGTTGAAGAAGAGAGTCTCCACAAGCTTGGGGGAGGCTCATCCAGCTACTGAATGCTTTGCCTGATCACCCTCTTGAGAAGAATGAAATACTTGATATCTTCTATAATGGACTTACCCATGCTTACAAAGACCACCTAGATAGTTGCGTCGGTAGTGTTTTTAGGGAACAAACCGTAGAACAAGCTGAGATTCTACTGAATAATATCTTGTGCAATGAGAATGCTTGGACTATTCCCGAACCACCTCCTAAGCCAACTCCGAAGAAAAGAGGTATTCTATTCCTCAGTCCTGAAGATATGCAAGAAGCTAAGAAATCTATGCGAGAGAAAGACACTAAATCTGAAGATGTCAAAAATCTACCACCTATCGAGGAGATCCATGGTCTTGATAACCCGATACATGTAGTAGAAGTAAATTCTATGCGTCGGTTTGATGAGAGTGATATTCCTTTTGATAAACCTGCTAGCTTATGCCTGGATGAATTTGATAACTTTGTTGCCAAGCAACAGAGTTTCAATGATTATGTTAGCAGACAATTGGAAAAGAATGCTCGTATGCTTAGTCATTTAAGTGCTTGTGTGGACAGAAATGTCAATGATATTAAGCTTCTCACTAAACATGCCTCTATGGTTACTACTCAGGTAGAACAAGTACTTATAGCTCAAAATGACTTTCTCAATGAGTTGAATGGCAATTCTGTCAAAGTCGTCACTAGAGGCGGTAGAATGACCCAGGAACCTTTGTATCCCGAGGGTCATCCGAGGAGAATTGAACAAGATTCTCAAGGAGTTAGCACTGATGCACCTAGTCATCCTAGAAAGAAGAAGAAAGATGATAGGGATGTACACGCTAGCAACCCTGTTGCTGCTACACCTGAGAGTCCAAATGATGCCTGTGTCTCTGATGCTGAAACACAATCTCGTGATGAACATGAGCCTAATGATAATATCAACAGTGATGTTCATGATGATGCTCAACCTAGCAATGATAATGATGTGGAGATTGAACCTATTGATCTTGATAAACCACAGCCTAAGAATAAGAGATACGATAAGAATGACTTCACTTCTAGGAAGCATGGTAAAGAAGAGGAACCATGGGTTCAGAAACCTATGCTCTTTCCTCCCAAACCATCCAAGAAAAAAGATGATGAAGATTTTGAGCGCTTTGTTGAAATGATTAGACCCGTCTTTCTGCAAATGCGTTTGACAGATATGCTCAAAATGTCTCCGTATGCTAAGTACATGAAAGATATTGTGACTAATAAGAGGAGGATACCTGAGGTTGAGATTTCCACCATGCTTGCTAACTATACCTTCAAGGGTGGAACTCCTAAGAAACTAGGTGATCCTGGTGTGCCCACTATACCTTGCTCCATTAAAGGAAACTACATTAGAACTGCGTTATGCGATCTTGGAGCCGGTGTTAGTGTTATGCCTCTCTCTCTTTATCGTAGACTTGAACTGGACAAGTTGACACCCATTGAAATCTCTGTGCAAATGGCCGACAAATCAACTGCTTTCCCTATCGGCATTTGCGAGGATGTGCCTGTTGTGGTTGCTAACGTCACTATCTTAACATACTTTTTTATCTTGGATATTCCTGAGGACGATGCCATGGCGCTCATCCTTGGAAGACCCTTTTTAAACACTGCAGGGGTTGTTATAGATTGCAACAAAGGCAATGTCACTTTCCATGTCAACGGTAATGAGCATACGGTGCACTTCCTGAAGAAACAATATCGAGTACATTGCATCAATTCTATCGGAAAAACTTCATTGATTCTTATTGGGAGCTTTGAATGCCCTATTCCTCGTGTCAAGATGAAGTATGATTTTCTTGTTGGGGAGATTCACATCCCCGTTGAGGTGACCTAGTGACTATTCAAAAATTCTCCATTTCCTTTTGCGATTCGAAAAAGTTTGTCAAAGAGACTTCATCAACCTCACTGACGGATTTCTTTCGATGACCATGAGATGGATGAATCGTGGAGTCACGAACCTCTGTTCCAAGCATTCACTTTAGGTTGCTTAGAAGAGAAATGATAGATTTAGTTTAGTTTTCCCTGTTTTCTGTTTTAGCGTCTGGTAGAAAAGTACCCTGAAAATAAAAGTTCTCCAAACGTATTGAAAATCAAGTATGATTTTTTCTGGAATTTTTGAAAAATTCTGAGAGAAAGAGCTTGTCTGGGGCTGCACCAGTGGGCCACAAGCCCTGACGGCACGAGCACCCCCTGGCCGCGCCACCCAGGCTTGTGGGGCCCACAGGCACCCCATCCACTCATTCTTGCTATCATCTGGTTCTCCTACCTCCAGAAAAAATCGTTTCACAGCTCAAACCGTATTCTTGCTCCTCTTGCTGGGATTTTCGATCTCTTTGCTCAAATCACCATTCTCCGATCTGTTTTGGGGAAATTACTCCTTGGTAAGTGACTCCTCCATTGGCCCAATTAGTTTTATCTCTAGTGCCTTATACTTCGCGTATTTTTGCTGCACTGGTGACCATGTTCTTGAGCCTTGCATGCTAATTCTAGCTGGTCCCAAGTAGTTTTGATGCGTAATATGGCTTCTAGGCACTTGTGGGAGTAGACCAACTTAGGCCAAAAGCCTAAGCTTGGGGGAGTACGTGTTCTCACCGACTTTACACTCTTGCTTATGCTTTCAGTTTGTTAGCCAGTGTTCACACTTTGCCACTGTATCATCCATGCTAGTTTATTTTATTTTTCTAGTTTTGTTTTCGTGTGTCTGTCTAGTTTGAGAAAACCCAAAAAGATTTTCTTTTTCTTATTCTTTTGCTTGTTGGGAGCTTTCCCATGTAAATAGTTTTCTTTTTCTTTGGGTCAAGGTAGAAGATAATGGTTACAATGTTTAGTGTCTCTTGCATGCATACCTGTTTAGCTTTCAAAGAGACATATTACTTTGTCTTCTCCTTTGTGTTTGCCTGCAGATTCAAGCTTTAGTCCAATGCACGAGCACGCTTATTATTGTTCACGTCGTTCGGTCGTGCAAGTGAAAGGCAATATTGACGATATATGATGAAGTGACTGAGCCTGGAAAAGCTGGTATGAACTCAATCTATTTTGTTTTTGTAAATATGACTAGCTCATCATGCCTGATTCATCTTTCTTCTGAGAGAAACATGTTTGCAATGACAACTTAGAGATCATAGTTGCTTATGCCATGCTTACTTAGCTAGGAGCTTATAATGGTTTGTGTTGGATGCCCACATGAATTTTGAGATGACTGTGTTGTAGTATGATAGAATGGTATCCTCCTTTGAATGTTTCAAGTGGCTTGACTTGGCGCATGTTCATGCATGTAGTTGAAACAAAGTCAACATAGCCTCTATGATATTCATGTTCATGGTGATTTATGTCCTACTCAATGTTAGTTAATCTGAATGCATTTTGATGACTGTTGTCGCTCTCTAGTTGGTCGCTTCCGAGTCTTTTGCTAGTCTTCACTTGTACTAAGCGGGAATACTGCTTGTGCATCCACTCCCATAAACCCAAAGTTGTTCCATGTGAGTCCACCATACCTACCTATATGCGGTATCTACCTGCCGTTCCAAGTAAATTTGCATGTGCTACTCTCTAAACCTTCAAGAAATAATCTGTTTTGCATGCCCGAACTGCTCATGTGGTGACACGGGGCTATTGGTATCTTCCATGCTAGGTGTGTTATCCTCGATATGTGTTTATTCACTATCATTCACGAGAAAGGGCACGGTAATTGGAATTCCCAGTTCCATGCTCAAATCGAAAAGATAATTGCAAACAAAACTCCCCCAAGATTGATGTTGGTATGGACGGTACACGAGGATTCGGCTAGCGATGGAGTGTGATTGATTGGTGGTGGGGGAGCCATAACTTTACTTTTCTGTTTGGGAACCGCCTATAGCATGTGTAGCATGGAAGATGTTGAGAACTCTTAGTCATTGCATTGAAAATGAAAGCATGCCACCCAAAATTATTATCTCTGTTTTAAAAGCTTGAGCTCTGGCACCTCTCCATATCAATGCTTCCCTCTGCGAAGGGCCTGTCTATTTATGTTCCTGTTGAGTCATCCTCCTCCTATAAAAGAACCAATTAGAGAGCACCTCTGTCGTCTTTATGCTTTGCTTTTAACTTTGTTGAGTATGACTGTGACTGGATCTTATTTGCCATGAATTACAATGTTTAGTCAGCCCTTGGTCTTTGAAGGTGCTCTGCATTTTTGTTTTGCTGTCTCAGAAAGAGCTACCGAGATACCATCTGTTCGTACTGCTTCATGTTGTTTTGATTGAAGTGTTGACATTTGAGGCTTATTATTATTTTCTCGCTAGCTGATTATGGCATTGATATGAGTTTACCATGAGACCTAGATGTCATTTGCTTATGTTGTTTCCTTGTGATCTTGCTGAAATTCTGGTTATGAGTTAGATATAGTTGCAACAACAAGATCAAACAGAGTTCATCAAAGTTTTTCTTTTGTCTCTTTCAGTTTGTCAACTGAATTGCTTGAGGACAAGCAAGGCTTTAAGCTTGGGGAGTTGATACGGCTCTGTCATATCTTCTTTTCTGAACTCTTTTGCCCTTGTTTTGGACTCTAATTTGCATGATTTGAATGGAACTAACCCGGACTAACGCTGTTTTCAACAGAATTGCCATGGTGTTGTTTTTGTGCAGAAATAAAAGTTCTCGGAATGACTTGAATATTTACGGAGATTTTTTCTGGAACTAATGAAAAATGCATGCGTAAAGATCCACCGGAGGAGGTGAGCCAGTGGGCCACAAGCCCATGGGGCGCGGCAACCACCCCTGGCCGCGCCGTGATGGCTTGTGGGGCCCACGAGGCTGCACCGCCTCCAATCTCAGCTATATATATTCTGTTTTGCCCGAAAAAAATCAGAGAGAAGGATTCATCGCGTTTTACGATATGGAGGCGCCGCCACCTCCTGTTCTTCATCTGGAGGGCAGATCTGGAGTCCGTTCTGGGCTCCGGAGTGGGGAAATCATAGCCATCGTCACCATCAACCTTCCTCCATGGACAATTCCATGATGCTCTTCACCGTTCGTGAGTAATATCATCGTAGGACGGTGATGGGTTGGATGAGATCTATCATGTAATCGAATTAGTTTTGACGGGGATTGATCCCTAGTATCCACTATGTTCTGAGATTGATGTTGCTACTACTTTCCATGCTTAATGCTTGTCACTAGGGCCCGAGTGCCATGATTTCAGATCTGAACCTATTATGTTGTCGCCAATATATGTGTGTTTTAGATCCTATCTTGCAAGTTGTAGTCACCTACTATGTGTTATGACCTGGCAACCCCGGAGTGACAATAACCGGAACCACTCCTGGAGATGACCATAGTATGAGGAGTTCATGTATTCACCAAGTGTTAATGCGTTGGTCCGGTTCTTTATTAAAAGGAGAACCTTAATATCCCGTAGTTTCCATTAGGACCCCACTGCCATGGGAGGGATGGACAATAGATGTCATGCAAGTTCTTTTCCCTAAGCACGTATGACTACATACGGAATACATGCCTACATTAGATTGACGAATGGAGCTAGTTACATATCTCTCCTTGTTATAGCTGTTACATGATGAATCACACCCGGCATAATCATCCATCATGGATCCAATGCCTAAGAGTCTTTTACTACTCGTCCTTGCTGTTACTTTGCTGCTGCTGCTATTACTCTGTCGCTACTCCAGTTACTCTGCTGTCACTACTGCTGTTCCTTGCTACTGATGTCACTACTGCTGTTACTTGCTACTTTGCTGTTACCTGTTGCAAGACTTTTCTAGAGCCGTAGCTGGGGAAGCATTGTTCTCAAGAATAGTCCCCCGTCAATGTGCTATTTACTAGCACCATTGATACAACAAGTCAGGAGTAGTCTGCCGTCAACAGATCTTTTTCTGGCACCGTTGCTATCATACCACTTTGCTACTGATACTTTGCTTTCAGACACTAATCTTTCAGGTGTGGTTGAAATTGACAAACTCAGCTACTAATACTTGAGAATATTCTTTCGCTTCCCCTTGTGTCGAATCAATAAATTTGGGTTGAATACTCTACCCTCGAAAACTGTTGCGATCCCCTACACCTGTGGGTTATCAGTCATCCAAGCCCCGAGCCCGCAGAACACCGTGCATGGCCGGAGGTCAACATCACCTTCGGCCCCACGATCACCCCAACTCCACGGCGGCCGCCGGGATAGTTCCCATGTTGTGCACGCTGAACATATCTGGCGTGGCTATCTCCAAGACCCTCATCGACGGTGGCGTGATACGTCTCCAACGTATCTATAATTTTTTATGGTTCCGTGCTATTATCTTGTCAAACTTTGGATGTTTTGTATGCCTTTTATATCTTTTCTGGGACTAACTTATTAACTCAGTGCCAAGTGCCAGTTCCTGTTTTATCCGTGATTTTGACCCCTTTTAGAGGAGGATTTTAAACGGTGTCCAAACAGAATAAAACTTCCAATTTTTTTTCCGGAACAGAAGATACGCATGAGACTTGAGAACCAAGGCACGGGCCAGTAGGGGACCCCACAATACCCCTAGGCACGGTCAGGGGGCCGCACCTAGAAGGCTTGTGGCCCCCCTGTGGCTCGTCTGCCCTACCTCTTCTGCCTATAAATTTAGAAAAATTCCAAAACTGCGAGAGAGATCCACGAAAGTACTTTTCCGCCGCCGCAAGCTTCTGTCTCCGCAAGATCCTATCTAGGGCACGTTCTGGTGCCCTACTGGAGGGGGGATTCGGATACGGAGGGCTTCTTCATCAACACCATGACCTCTCCGATGATGCGTGAGTAGTTCATCATAGACCTTCGGGTCCATAGCTAGTAGCTAGATGTCTTCTTCTCTCTCTTGGATCTTGAATACAAAGTTCTCCATGATCTTCATGGAGATCTATCCGATGTAATCTTGTTTTGTGGTGTGTTTGTCGAGATCCGATGAATTGTGGATTTATGATTAGATTATCTATGAATCTTATTTGAGTTTCTTCTGATCTCTTATATGCATGATTTCATATCCTTGTAATTCTCTTCTAGTTGTGGGTTTTGTTTAGCCAACTTGATCTATGATTCTTGCAATGGGAGAACTGCTTGGTTTTGGGTTCATACCATGCGGTGACCTCACCCAGTGATAGAAGGGGGTAGCGAGGCACGCATCGTGTTGTTGCCATCAAGGGTAAAAAGATGGGGTTTTCATCATTGGTTTGAGTTTATCCCTCTACATCTTGTCATTTTGCTTAAGGTGTTAGTCTGTTTGTCATGAAATCAATACACTAGATGCATGCTGGATAGCGGTCGATGTGTGGAGTAATAGTAGTAGATGCAGAAAGTATCGGTCTACTTGTCTCGGACGTGATGCCTATATGTATGATCATTGCCTTAGATATCGTCATGACTTTGCGCGGTTCTATCAATAGCTCGACAGTAATTTGTTCACCCACCGTATTATTTGCTATTTTGAGAGAAGCATCTAGTGAACACTATGGCCCCCGGGTCTACTTCACACCATATTTTCAGCCTTACACTTTTACTTCGTTGCAGTTTCCGCCTTCAGATCTCACTTTGCAATCAATCTTGAAGGGATTGACAACCCCTTTATAGCGTTGGGTGCAAGCTCTTTTGTGTTTGCGCAGGTACTCTAGACTTGACGCGATTCTCCTACTGGATTGATACCTTGGTTCTCAAACTGAGGGAAATACTTACTGCTCCTCTGCTGCATCACCCTTTCCTCTTCAAGGGAAAAACCAACGCAAGCTCAAGAGGCAGCAGAAGGATTTCTGGCGCCGTTGCCGGGGAGGATCAAGTCAAGAACTCATCCAAGTAAGTGTCGCAAACTCATCTCTTGCCTTTACTTCTTTGCCTCTCGTTTTCCTCTCCCCCACTTCTGAAAAACAAAAAATTACAAAAATATTTGCCTTTTTCATTTGCCTTTCCTTTGCTTGTGTGCTATGAGCCTTCAAAATGCTTGCATCTTCGCTTGCTAAGAATCTAGTGATATGGATCCTCATCCACTTGCTAATCTTTTCAAGAGGTCCAACTATGTTGAACCAATTGCTAGTGAGTTTTGTGCACTAGATTTTGTTTATGAAGTTTTGCTTGAGATGCGTGAATCTGAAAATTGTGATGAAGAAATTCATGAAGTGATTCACGAGGGCTCCTTGAATGAAAAGCATGATTGCAATGGTTTCACGATGGATTCTATTAGTGACAATCATGCTAAAAATATGCAAAACCCTAAGCTTGGGGATGCTAGTTTTGCTATGTCCACTACTTGTTGCAATGGTCATGATTGGGGTAATGATTTTTCTTATGATCTTGAAAATTTGTTTAAGCCTCATGATGAATATGATATTAGCAATACTATTGAAAGTGGGTTTGGAGAAGTCATGACTTTAGTTGATGATAATCCCACTATTTTTGAAGAGCGTCAACCTTGCATGCATGTGGATCATGAAAAGAATATCCTTTGTGATAGCTATATTGTTGAATTTGATTTTGATCCCACATGTAATTTCTATGAGAGAGGAAAATATTGTGGTAGAAACTTTCATGTTACCAAATTACCTCTCGTTATGTTGAGATTGCTTGTCTCTTTCTTCTTCCTTGCATTTGGTAACTATTGGTTGTCTTGCCAACTTGTTAACATATAAAATTCCTATGCATAGGAAGTATGTTAGACTTAGATATGTTTGTCACATGCTTTATGATGCTCTCGTTGTGCTTCAATTCTTGTTTTTGTGTGTGCATCATTGAACTATCAATGCCTAGCTAAGGGCGTTAAACAATAGCGCTTGTTGGGAGGCAACCCAATGAATTTATCTTTGCTTTTTTATTTCTGTTTTGTTGCGTCCACACCATCATAATTCTGTTGTGATTGTGTCTTTTGTGTTTCTTTTTGTGTTTGAGCCAAGCAAAACCTTTACGACTAGTCTTGGTGATGGTTTTTTGATCCTGCTGAAAAAAGACAGAAACTTTTCGCTCACGAGATTATTTTTCATTTTTATTCAGAAAGAGATTTTGAGTTGATTCTTTTTGATACTGGTTGATATGCCTTTTGCCCAGTTAGTCGTAATTGTTCAGAATGTTTGAGGTACTAGAAGTATACGAAGCATACAGATTGCTACAGACTGGCCTGTTTTTGACAGATTCTGTTTTTGTTGAGTTGGTTGCTTGTTTTGATGAAACTATGGATAGTATCGGGGGGTACTATACATGGAAAAGTGAGAATATAGTAATCTAACATCAATATAAATAGAAATCAAGTTTTCTATAGTACCTAAAGAGGTGGTAGTTTGTTTTCTTGTGCTAATGATATCACGAGTTTCTGTTTAAGTTTTGTGTTGTGAAGTTTTCAAGTTTTGGGTGATGTTCTACTAGACAAAGGGATAAAGAGTGAAAAGAGCTCAAGATTGGGGATGCCCAAGGCATCCCAAGACAAATTCAAGGACACCAAAAAGGCCTATGTTTGGGGATGCCCCTTGAAGGCATCCCCTCTTTCGTCTTCAATCCATCGGTAACATTACTTGGAGCTATATTTTTATTCACCACATGATATGTGTCTTGCTTAGAGTGTCTTGTATCGTAGGAGTCTTTTCTTTTTGTTATTTCACAATCATCCTTGCAGCACACCTGTTCAGAGAGACATGCACTCATCGTGATTTTTCCAGAATGCTCATTATGCTTCACTTATATCTTTTGAGCTAGACAATTTTGCTCTCTGTGCTTCACTTAGATCTTTTAGAGCACGGCGGTGCGTAACTTGGTAGTTGGCTTGTGCTATGAAAGTAGTCCCAAAGGTGATAGGTACCCATAGAGGATACAATAAACTTCTATCATCATGTGCATTGAGTAGAAGAGAAGTTTGATCCCTCTCAATTAGTTTTGAGACATGGATTTGGTAATATTAAGAGTTATGTTAGTAGGGTGTTGTGAATCTAGAAGTACTTGTGGTTATGTTAGTGATTCCCATAACATGCACGTATGGTGAACCGCTATGTTAGGAAGTCGGAGCATAATTGATCTATTGATTGTCATCCATTGTGTTGCGGTTGGGATCGCGTGATGGTTAACACCTACCAACCCTTCCTCTAGGAGTATGCGTTTAGCACTTTGTTTCGATTACTAATAAAAACTTTCGCAACAAGTATGTGAGTTCTTCATGACTAATGTGAATCCATGGTATAGATGCACTTTCACCTTCCACCATTGCTAGCCTCTCTAGTACCGCACAATTTTCACCGGTGCACAAACCCACCATACCTACCTAATATCGCATTTTCATAGCCATTTTGAGATATATTGCCATGCAACTCCCACCGTTATGTCTCGTGACTTGTGCTGTCACTCTCGTATTTCCGCTGCATGATCGTAAGATAGCTAGCGAGATGTTTCAACGTCATACACCAAGCTAGATCGTTGCACATCCCGGTACACTGCCGGAGGCATTTCCTATAGAGTCATCATCGTTCTAAGCTTTGAGTTGTGAGTAAATAAAAGTGTGATGATCGTCATTATTAGAGCATTGTCCCATGTGGGAAAAAAAGAGGCCAAATTTTCCCACAAAAAAAGAGAAAAAAGAGAGGCCAAAGAGCCCAAATAAAAAAAAGAGAAAAAGAGAGAAGGGACAATGCTACTATCTTTTTCCACACTTGTGCTTCATAATAGCACCATGTTCTTCATGATTGAGAGCCTCTCGTTTTGTCACCGCCATATACTAGTGGGAACCTTTACTATATAACTTGTCTTGTATATTCCAATGATGGGCTTCCTCAAATTGCCCTAGGTCTTCATGAGCAAGCAAGTTGGATGCACACCCACTAGTTCTCCTTTTGAGCTTTCACATATTTATAGCTCTAGTGCATCCTTTGTATGGCAATCCCTACTCATTCACATTGATATCTACTAATGGGCATCTCCATAGCCCTTTGATATGCCGAGTCAACGTGACCATCTCCTCCTTTTTGTCTCACAACCACCACTACACTCTATTCCACCTATAGTGCTATATCCATGGCTCACGATCATGTATTGCGTGATAGTTGAAAAAGGTTTGAGAAAGTAAGAGTGCAAAAACAATTACTTGGCCAATACCGGGGTTGTGCATGATTTAAATTAGTTGTGTGAGGATGATGGACCATAGCCAGACTATATGATTTTGTAGGGATATCTTTTTATGGCCTCGTTATTTCGAAAGTTCATGATTACCTTGCTAGTTTGCTTGAAGTATTATTGTTTTCATGTCAATAGCAAACTATTTTTTTGAATCTTACGGATCTGAACATTCATGTCACATGAAAGAAGTTACAAAGGACAACAATGCTAGGTAGCATTCCACATCACAAATTTAGTCTTTTTCACTTCCCTACTCGAGGACGAGCAGGCGTTAAGCTTGGGGATGCTTGATACGTCTCCAACGTATTTATAATTTTTTATGGTTCCATGCTATTATCTTGTTAAACTTTGGATGTTTTGTATGCCTTTTATTTCTTTTCTGGTACTAACTTATTAACTCAGTGCCAAGAGCCAGTTCCTGTTTTTCCGTGTTTTTGACCCTTTTCAGAGGAGGATTTCAAACGGTGTCCAAATGGAATAAAACTTGTGAAAAGAATTTTTCTGGAACAGAAGATATGCACGAGACTTGAGAACCAAGGCAGGGGCCAGTAGGGGTCCCCACAAGCCCCCTAGGCGCGGCCACGGGGCCCCGCGCCTAGCAGGCTTGTGGGCCCCGTGTGGCTCGTCTGCCTTACCTCTTCCGCCTATAAATTCAGAAAAATTCCAAAACTGCAAGAGGGATCCACGAAAATACTTTTCCGCCGCCGCAAGCTTCTCTCTCCGCAAGATCCCATCTAGGGCACGTTCTGGTGCCCTGTCGGAGGGGGGATTCGGATACGGAGGGCTTCTCCATCAACACCATGACCTCTCCGATGATGCGTGAGTAGTTCACCATAGACCTTCGGGTCCATCGCTAGTAGCTAGATGGCTTCTTCTCTCTCTTGGATCTTCAATACAAAGTTCTCCATGATCTTCCTGGATACCTATCCGATGTAATCTTCTTTGCAGTGTGTTTGTTGAGATCCGATGAATGTGGATTTATGATCAGATTATCTATGAATCTTATTTGAGTTTCTTCTGATCTATTATATGCATGATTTCATATCCTTGTAATTCTCTTCGAGTTGTGGGTTTTGTTTGGCCAACTTGATCTATGATTCTTGCAATGGGAGAAGTGCTTGGTTTTGGGTTCATACCGTGTGGTGACCTCACCCAGTGACTGAAGGGGTAGCGAGGCACGCATCATGTTGTTGCCATCAAGGGTGGTGGCAGGATCCGTCGCCCCTGTGGGACGAATTCGCCTCCGCGTCACCTTCGGCACCCGCTCCAACTTCCGTACCGAGAAGATCGACTTTGACATCGCCCACATCAACATTCCATACAACACAATACTCAGCTACCCCGCCCTCGCGCAGTTCATGGCGGCAACGCACCCTGGCTACAACGTCGTCAAGATGCCCGGGAGCGGCGGCTGATGACCCACAAGTATAGGGGATCAATCGTTGTCCTTTCGATAAGTAAGAGTGTCTAACCCAACGAGGAGCAGAAGGATCTGAGAAGTGGTTTTCAGCAAGGTAAATTTTGCAAGCACTGAATTTGTCGGCAACAAGTGATTGTGTGGTGAGATGATTCGTAGAAAGCAACAAGTAACAAAAGTCGGAACGGTGCAGCAAAGTGGCCCAATCCCTTTTGTAGCAAGGGACAAGCCTGGACAAAATCTTATAGGAGGAAAAATGCTCCCGAGGACACACAGGAATTTCTGTCATGCTAGTTTTCATCATGTTCATATGATTCACATTTGTTTCTTTGATAGCTTGATATGTGGGTGGACCGGCGCTTGGGTACTGCCCTTACTTGGAAAAGAATCCCACTTATGTTTAACCCCTCTCGCAAGCATCCGCAACTATGAAAGAAGAATGAAGACAAAGTCTAACCATAGCATTAAACTAGTGGATCCAAATCAGCCCCTTACGAAGCAAGGCATAAACTAGGGTTTAAGCTTCTGTCACTCTAGCAACCCATCATCTACTTACTACTTCCCAATGCCTTCCTCTAGGCCCAAATAATGGTGAAGTGTTATGTAGTTGACGTTCACATAACACCACTAGAGGAAAACAACATACAACACATCAAAATACAGAACGAATACCAAATTCACATGACTACTATTAGCATGACTTATCCCATGTCCTCAGGAACAAAAGTAACTACTCTAAAAGCATAATCATATTCATGACCAGAGAGGTAATGAATATCATCAAGGATCTGAACATAAACTCTTCCACCAAGTAATCCAACTAGCATCAACTACGAAGAGTAATTAACACTACTAGAAACCTTACAAGTACCAATCAGAGTCGCGAGATGGAGATTGGTTACAAGAGATGAACTAGTGTTTGGAGATGAGATGGTGTTGATGAAGATGTTGATGGTGACGAGTCCCCTCCGATGAGAGGAGTGTTGGTGATGACGATGGCGATGATTTCCCCCTCCGGGAGGGAAGTTTCCCCAGCAGGATCATCCTGTCGAAGCTCTAGATTGGTTCTGCTCAAGTTCCTCCTCGTGGCGGCGGCGAATCCACGAAAAAGCTTCTCCTTCATTTTTTCCGGACGAAACCCTACATATAGCAGAAGAGCAGGGGCGAGTGGGCCAGCAGGCTGCCCACAAGCCCCCTAGGCGTGGCCAGGGGGTGGTCGCGCCTAGCAGGCTTGTGGACACCTGCTGGCGCCCCTTTGGCGCTTCTTCGGCCCAGTATTTTTTATAAATCCAGAAAAAAATCATCGTTGATTTTTACGGTGTTTGGAGTTGCGCAGAATAGGTATCTCAAACTTGCTCCACTTTCAGGCCAGAATTCCAGCTGCCGGCATTCTCCCTCTTCATGCAAAATAAGAGAGAAAAGGCATAAGAATTGTACCGTGAAGTGAAATAACTTCCCAAGAAGCGATAAATATCAACATGAAAACATGATGCAAAATGGACGTATCAACTCCCCCAAGCTTAGACCTTGCTTGTCCTCAAGCGAAAGCCTAGCTCAGTAAAATATGTCCACATGTTTAGGGAGAGAGGTGTCGACAAAACAAGATACGAACATGCATGCATCATAATCATGATCAGAACAACAATACCAACATATAATCTCTCATGCCAAAGTGATAATTCCTTCACAAAGTAAAGCATGGTTCAAGAACCTTACCAAGAAGTAACAACCAATAGCCTTTAGTCATGGAAGCAATTGCAATTTATCAAAACATTAGAAAGAGTCAAATAAGAGCTTGTAAAGCAAATCCACAAACTCAATCATCCTTTCGTTCTCTACAATTGCTTCAACTCACATGGTATTCATGAGATCAAAGTTTCATCTGGACAGAGAGAAAGATAGGGGCTTATAGTTTTGCCTCCTAACTGCTTACCTCAAGGGTAAGGTCAACAATAATAATTCATGAATACTTACCTTCAAGTTGACATATGAATATAGATCTTTCCCTAGCATATGACGTTAGACAAGATAAAGGCGATATAAGGAATTGGTGGAGGTCACCATGACTCTTTCAAGGGAAAAAAGTAAAGGTACAAGATAGGCCCTTCACAGAGGGAAGCAGAGGTTGTCATGCACTTTTGAGGTTTAGATGCATGTCCTCTTAGTGCGGAGGAACATCACTTTATATTGCCTCCTGTGATACAGAACTTTATTATGCAGTCTGTCGCTTTTATGTCTTCCTCATCAGAGGTTCGTACAAAGCTTATTTTCTACACACTAATAGATCATACATATTGGGGATCAATTTTTATTGCTTGCACCGATGACAACTTACTTGAGGGATCTTATTCAATCCATAGGTAGGTATGGTGGACTCTCATGGAAAAACTTGGTTGAAGGTTTGTGGATGCACAAGTAGTATCTCTACCTGGTGCGGGAGTTGTGGCTAATATGAGGTGGAAGCAATCTTCACATGCCAAGGGATCTCTAATCATATAACATTGTTCGGAACCAAGCAAACACAATTCATTATGTTGTCTTCCTTGTCCAACAACTACTTCTAGGAATGCAATAGTTTAGTGAGTATTCACAATCATATATGGTGTTAGAGATGATATGTTTATATGTGAACCTCTCCTTTTTTATGACTTCCTATTAATTGCAACAATGACCAAGGTCTACGTTTGTCTACCCTCAACAAGTTTCAATCATCATCCCTTTTATATGTGAAGCCATCACTTCCCATAAGATCATTACATGATCTTTCTTGCTTTTGTCCTTTTCTCACTCTTTTGATCATGGCAAGAGGCAAAGCCCTTCAAGTAAGACACTCTTTATTATATGGCTCACGAGCTCGAATACATCGGGGGTGACACAAAGCAAAACTCAAGACTAAAACACTAAGACCTTTAATCTACTAGAGAAAGAGAAAACTGAAAAGGAACAAACTAAAACAAAGGTAAAGGCAAAAGATGTGATGGTGATACGATACCGGGGCAACTCCCCCAAGCTTGGCAAAGGCCAAGGGGATTGCCCATACCCATGCTCAGTTGTCTTCCTTTGGAGGTGATGGTGGTGGAGTTGTTGCAACATGGGCTTGATCCTCCGTCTTCCAAGGCATAGGTGCTCCATCATGGAATGATGAACGAGTCTCCGGAATCCTCAAATCTGCAGCCAACCGTATTGATTTAAATCTATACTCATACTCACAGTTTTGGTTCTGCAGGTCATAGATCTGGGCCTGGAGTTGATCAGTCCCATCATAGAGCCTGGAGAGGTGCTTGCCAATGTCATTGGCATCAATCCTGTGCTTGTTGGTGAACTCCGTGATCATCATGTGGTTGGCGTTGAGTCCACGCTCCACCATCCCTTGGCACTTGAAGACTTGTTGCTCCATTGCTTCGAGCCTCGTCTCCACGCTTCCGGTCTTCTTGGGCCCCTCAACATCACGGATGTGCAACATCCCCTCACGCATCTCGATAGATTGAGGGTGTTGCAGCACTCTCGTGAGGTAGAGATTGATGACCTTCTCGAAGATCTTGTCCTTTGGAGCTTTTGGGGAAGTCATAGCGATCTAGATCTGCAACAGAAACAGGCTCGAAACGAAAAACAGAGGAAATATGCGTGATACAAGGGTCAGACCTCGTGGGAGAATATATATTGATTTTTTCCAAACCAGAAGGAGTACTCCGCACGAAAACGGAGTCTGCGAGGCGCACGAGGTGGCCAGAAGCCCCCAGGCGCGGCCAGGGGGTGGGCCCTGCGCCTGGCTGGCTTGTCGCCTCCTCGCACACTTTCCGGACTACTTCCAATTTTTGTATTTTTCAAATATTCCAAAATGG
Organism: Hordeum vulgare subsp. vulgare; assembly: GCF_904849725.1. Classification (NCBI taxonomy): domain Eukaryota; kingdom Viridiplantae; phylum Streptophyta; class Magnoliopsida; order Poales; family Poaceae; genus Hordeum; species Hordeum vulgare. Next base: position 188,836,832 of record NC_058519.1, on the reverse strand, counting down.
AGAAAATTTCCTACTAGAAAAGTTTTGGAGTCTGTTTTCTTACCAAATCACATACCTTTTCGTTTTCGGAGTCTGAAACAGGTTGATAAATGTCCTTAGGTATTCTTTCGGAGTTATGGTATTGATGATATTGCTTTCAACATTTATGGGAGTACGTGAGATATAATGCTTGATTCTCTGCCCATTTCCAACTCTCGGACAATTACCTTCCGTGTTATTGATCTCGATAGCAACGGAATGATATACTTCCTCAACAATATAGGGACCTTCCCATTTAGAGAGAAGCTTGCCCGCAAAGAATCTTAAATGAGAGTTATATAGCAAGAAATAATCACCTACATTGAACTCACGCTTTTGTATCCTCTTATCATGCCACCTCTTAACCTTCTCTTTGAACAACTTGGTATTCTCACATGCCTGAGTTCTCCATTCATCAAGCGAGCTAATGTCAAATAACCTCTTCTCACCGGCATGTTTGAAATCAAAGTTGAGCTCTTTGATTGCCCAATAGGATTTATGCTCTAGCTCAAGAGGTAAATGACATGCTTTACCATACACCATTTTGTACGGAGACATTCCCATGGGATTCTTATAGGCAGTCCTATAAGCCCACAGTGCATCATCTAGCTTCTTAGACCAATTCTTTCTAGACCTGCTGACAGTCTTTTGCAGAATCAGTTTAATCTCTCTATTACTTAGCTCTACTTAACCACTCGACTGAGGGTGATAGGGAGACGCAATTGTATGGTTGACATCATACTTAGCAAGCGCTTTACGAAAAGCACCATGAATGAAATGTGAACCACTGTCGGTCATTAGATATCTAGGGACTCCAAATCTAGGGAAAATAACTTCTTTTAGCATCCTCATAGAAGTGTTGTGATTAGCACTACTAGTGGGGATAGCTTCTACCCACTTAGTGACGTAATCAACAGCAACTAAGATGTGAGTATACCCGTTGGATTTTGGAAAAGGTCCCATGTAATCAAAGCCCCAAACATCAAATGGTTCAATGACAAGTGAATAGTTCATAGGCATTTCCTGACGTTTACCGATATTACCTATTCTTTGACATTCGTCACAAGACAAGACAAACTTACGGACATCCTTGAAGAGAGTGGGCCAATAGAAACCTGATTGCAATACCTTGTGTGCAGTTCTATCTCCCGCATGGTGTCCTCTGTAGGCCTCGGAGTGACACTTTTGTAGGATCTGTCCCTGTTCATGTTGAGGTACACAACGTCTAATAACACCATCTACTCCTTCCTTATAAAGGTGAGGATCATCCCAAAAGTAATGCCTCAAGTCAAAGAAGAACTTCTTCTTTTGCTGGTATGTGAAACTAGGTGGTATATATTTGGCAACGATATAGTTTGCATACTCAGCATACCACGGTGCACTACGTGAAGTATTGATGACATTCAATTGCTCATCGGGAAAGCCATCATCAATAGGTTGTGGGTCATCAAGAACGTTCTCCAACCTAGACAAGTTATCTGCTACGGGGTTATCAGCACCCTTTCTGTCGACAACGTGCAAATCAAACTCTTGTAGCAAGAGAACCCATCTGATAAGTCTAGGTTTAGCGTCGGACTTCTCCATGAGGTACTTAATAACAGTGTGATCAGTGTGAATAGTGACTTTGGAATCAACTATGTAAGACCTGAACTTTTCACATGCAAACACGACTGCTAAAAATTCCTTCTCCGTAGTAGCATAGTTTCTTTGGGAACTGTCTAGAGTTTTACTAGCATAGTGAATAACATTCAACTTCTTGTCAACTCTTTGCCCTAGCACAGCACCAACAGCATAATCACTAGCATCACACATGAACTCAAAAGGCAAGTTCCAATCAAGTGGTTGAACAATAGGTGCAGTTATCAAAGCCCTCTTAAGTATTTCGAAGGCTTCCTCACAATCATCGTCAAAGACAAAAGGAATATCCTTTTGCAAGAGATTGGTAAGAGGCCTAGAAATCTTAGAGAAGTCTTTAATGAACCTTCTATAGAAACCAGCATGACCAAGTAAACTTCTTATACCTTTGATATATGTGGGGTATGGCATTTTCCCGATTGCATCAACCTTAGCCTTATTGACTTCAATACCTCTTTCAGAAATTTTATGTCCTAAGACGATGCCTTTATTAACCATAAAGTGGCACTTCTCCCAATTCAAGACAAGATTGGTGTCTTTACATCTCTCCAAGACTCGATCAAGGTTGCTGAGGCAATCATCAAAGGAAGACCCGTAAATGGAGAAGTCATCCATGAAAACCTCAACAATCTTTTCACAAAAGTTAGAGAATATAGTCATCATACATCTTTCAAAGGTGGCAGGTGCATTACATAAGCCAAAAGGCATACGTCTATAAGCAAAGGTACCGAAAGGGCAGGTGAAACTGGTTTTCTCCTGATCAGATTGTGCAACTGGTATTTGGGAGAAACCAGAATAACCGTCTAGAAAGAAGAAGTGTATGTGTTTAGATAGTCTTTCTAGCATTTGGTCGATAAAAGGCAAAGGGTAATGATCTTTCCTAGTGGCTTTATTCAATTTCCTAAAATCGATCACCATCCTATAGCCAGTAATAATCCTCTGTGGGTTCAATTCATCCTTATGATTAGGGACAATGGCAATACCTCCCTTCTTAGGGACGCAATGCACCGGACTCACCCAATCACTATGAGCAACATGATAGATAATACCTGCTTCCCGGAGCTTTAGTATTTCTTTTCTTACTACCTCTTTCATCTTAGGATTTAATCTCCTTTGATGATGAACAACTAGTTTGAAGTCAGGATCAGTTTTAATCTTGTGCTGGCATAGAGTCGGACTAATGCCCTTAAGATCATCAAGAGTATATCCAATAGCAGCACGGTGCTTCCTCAGAGTTTTTAGTTGCTTCTTTTCTTCATGCTCTGAGAGGCTAGCACTAATAATAACAGGATATATCTCCTTTTCATCTAGATAAGCATACTTAAGAGTATCAGGCAACTGTTTAAGCTCGAACGCAGGATCACCCTTTGGGGGAGGTGGATCCCCAAGCAGTTCAACAGGCAAGTTATTCTTAAGGATATGATATTGTTCTAAGACAACTCTATCTATCTCATCCCTTTCATCCATATGCATATCATTTTCATGCTCAAGAAAGTATTGCTCTAAGGGATCAGTAGGAGGCATGGCAATAGAAGCTAAGGCAATAGTTTCATCCCTACTAGGCAACTCTTTTTCATGAGGTTGTCTACCAAACTTGGAGAAATTGAACTCATGTGACACACCTTCAAAGCCAACAGTGACAGTTTGCTTCTCACAATCAATATGAGCATTGACAGTATTGAGGAAGGGTCTGCCAAATATGATGGGACAAAAGCTATCTTGTGCGGTAGCAAGAACGAGGAAATCAGCAGGATACTTTGTTTTACCACACAAGACTTCAACATCCCTAACAATTCCCACAAGGAAGATGGGATCTCTATTGGCAAGCTCAATAGTGCCATCAATAGGTTCTATCTCAATAGGTGCAATCTCGTCTTTGATTTCATCATATAAGGATTGAGGTATTGCACCAACACTAGCACCCACGTCACATAAACCATGATAACAATGATCTCCTATGTTAACAGAAACAACAGGCATGCCAACAACAGGCCTATGTTTGTCTCTAGTGTGAGGTTTAGCAATTCTAGCAGCATCTTCACAGAAGTGAATATTATGTCCTTCAACATCGTCTGACAGGAGATCTTTGATAATAGAAATGCTAGGTTCAACTCTAATTTGCTCAGGGGGTGTAGGTGTTCTAATATAGCCTCTACGTATCATAGTTGAAGCATTAGAATGATCCTTTATCCTAACAGGGAAAGGTGGTTTCTCAATGTAAGCACTGGGAACAACAGGATCATTATAGGCAATGACTTTCTCTTCAACTGGATTGGGCTTAACTACATTGACTTCTAAAGGAGGATGATATTTCAACCACTTCGCTTTGGGGAGATCAATATGAGCAGCAAAGGATTCACACAATGAAGCTACTATCTCAGAGTCAAGTCCATAATTAGCGCTAAAGTCAGAAAAAGTATTTGTCTCAACAAAGGATTTGACGCAATCAAACGTGAAATTCATACCTAACTCCTTAGCTTCTTCAAGCTCCCAATCTTCAGAGTTGCGTTTAATTCTCTCCAATAAATTCCATTTGAAGTCAATATCTCTCTTCATAAAAGAACCGATACAAGAAGTGTCAAGCATGGTGCGATCATCATGAGAAAGCCGAGCATAGAAGTTCTGAATGATAATTTCTCTTGAGAGCTCATGGTTGGGGCATGAATATAACATTGATTTAAGGCTCCCCAAGCTTGAGCGATGCTTTCTCTGTCACGAGGCCAAAAATTGTAAATATAATTCCGATCACGATGTACTAAATGCATAGGATAGAACTTTTGATGAAATTCCAATTTCAACCGATTGTAGTCCCATGATCCAGTATCATCACATAATCTATACCATGTCAACGCCTTATCCTTAAAAGATAAAGGAAAGACCTTCTTGTTGACCTCATCCTCGGGCAAACCTGCAAGCTTAAATAAACCACAAACTTCATCTACATAGATCAGATGCAAGTCTGGATGTGATGTTCCATCTCCTATAAAAGTATTAGCGAGCAGTTTCTCAAGCATATCCGAAGGAAATTCAAAGCAAATATTTTCAGTAGGTGCAGCAGGTTGAGGAGCAACTATTTGTGCTTCCGTTCGAGGTGAGGATACCCTGAACAAGCCTCTCAAAGGATTATTATCCATAGTGACAAGTGACAATAAATTTCAGCACACTATATGAATGTTCCCTTACCAAGTTCCACTTACCAAAGGCGCTTCACTCCCTGGAAACGGTGCGAGAAAAGAGTCTTGATGACCCACAAGTATAGGGGATCAATTGTAGTCCTTTCGATAAGTAAGAGTGTCGAACCCAACGAGGAGCAGAAGGATCTGACAAGTGGTTTTCAGCAAGGTAAATTCTGCAAGCACTGAAATTGTCGGTAACAAGTGATTGTTTGGTGAGATGATTCGTAGCAAGCAACAAGTAACAAAAGTAGCAACAGTGCAGCAAAGTGTCCCAATCCATTTTGTAGCAAGGGACAAGCCTGGACAAAGTCTTATAAGCGGAAAAACGCTCCCGAGGACACACGGGAATTTCTGTCATGCTAGTTTTCATCATGTTCATATGATTCGCGTTCGTTACTTTGATAGTTTGATATGTGGGTGGACCGGCGCTTGGGTACTGCCCTTACTTGGACAAGCATCCCACTTATAGTTAACCCCTCTCGCAAGCATCCTCAACTACGAAAGAAGAATTAAGAAAAAGTCTAACCATAGCATTAAACTAGTGGATCCAAATCAGCCCCTTACGAAGCAACGCATAAACTAGGGTTTAAGCTTCTGTCACTCTAGCAACCCATCATCTTCTTACTACTTCCCAATGCCTTCCTCTAGGCCCAAATAATGGTGAGGTGTTATGTAATCGACGTTCACATAACACCACTAGAGGAAAACAACATACAACACATCAAAATACCGAACGAATACCAAATTCACATGACTACTATTAGCATGACTTATCCCATGTCCCGAGGAACAAAAGTAACTACTCACAAAGCATAATCATATTCATGACAAGAGAGGTAATGAGTAGCATCAAGGATCTGAACATAAACTCTTCCACCAAGTAATCCAACCAGCATCAACTACGAAGAATAATTAACACTACTAGCTACCTTACAAGTACCAATCGGAGTCGCGAGACGGAGATTAGTTACAAGAGATGAACTAGGGTTTGGAGATGAGATGGTGCTGATGAAGATGTTGATGGTGACGAGTTCCCTCCGATGAGAGGAGTGTTGGTCATGACGATGGCGACGATTTCCCCCTCCGGGAGGGAAGTTTCCCCGGCAGGATCGTCCTGCTGGAGCTCTAGATTGGTTATGCTCATGTTCCGCCTCGTGGCGTCGGCGAATCCGCGAAAAAGCTCCTCCTTGATTTTTTACGGACGAAACCCTTCATATAGCAGAAGAGGGGGGCCAGTGGGCCAGCAGGCTGCCCACAAGCCCCCTAGGCGCGACCAGGGGGGTGCCGCGCCTAGCAGGTTTGTGGCCACCTGCTGGCGCCCCTCTGGCGCTTCTTCAGCCCAGTATTTTTTATAAATCCAGAAAAAATCATCTTTGATTTTTATGGCGTGTGGGGTCGTGCAGAATAGGTATCTCAAACTTGCTCCACTTTCAGGCCAGAATTCCAGCTACCGGCATTCTCCCTCTTCATGTAAACCTTGCAAAATAAGAGAGAAAATGCATAAGAATTGTACCGTGAAGTGAAATAACAGCCCAAGAAGCAATAAATATCAACATGAAAACATGATGTAAAATGGACTTATCAGCGGCGTACGCAGTGTCATGGGGGACATCAAGGACGCCTCACGGGTGCTCGAGCTCTGCCACAAGGCCGTGGCTGTGGTCTACACCAACCCTAGGGGCGAGGCACGCGCCACGGAGGACCTAGGTGACGCCCACGACATCGCACCTGTGAAGAATAAGTAGTTGTTCTCCCAGGACCGGGCGGAGACGAAGCAAGTTCCGGTGAATGAAGGAAGCTTGACTCCCACCTTCACCATCAACGCAAACCTCCCCCAAGACCAACAGACGACATTGTTGGGTTTCTCAGGGCGAACAAGGACGCGTTCTCCTGGAGCACCTCCGACCTGGTGGGGATCCCGAGGGATGTTATTGAGAACCACCTCATGGTGTGCCCGAACACGCGCCCAGTGAAGTAGAAGGCAAGGAGACAAGCTTCGGAAAAACATGCGTTCGTCGCTCAGGAGGTGCACAAAGTGAAGGAGGCAGGGGTCATTCGAAAGGTGCGTTACCCGGAATGGGTGGCCAACCCGGTGATTGTCCCGAAGAAGTGCGGGAACGAGCGCATGTGCTTCAACTTCACGAACCTCAACAAGGCTTGACCTCAGGACCCGTTCCCGCTACCACGCATCGAACATATCATGGACTCCATCACGGAGTGCGATCTCCTGTGCTTCCTGGATGCATTCTCGGGCTACCACCAGATCAAGATGGCGGTGGAGGACGTCGAGAAGACAACCGTCCTCTCTCTGTGTGGGGTATAATTCTACGAGTGCATACCCTTCGGGCTGCGGAACGCCGGGGCAACCTTCCAGCAGCTGATGCATAGATCCCTGGGACCGCAGCTCGGGAGGAACGCAGAGGCCTACGTCGATGACATCGCGGTCAAGTCAAGGCAGGCAAGGTCCCTGGTGGAGGACCTGGAGGAGATCTTCTCCAGCCTTCGAGAGGTGAACCTAAAGCTCAACCCCGAGAAGTGCGTCTTCGGGGTCCCATCGGGCAAGCTGCTTGGTTTCCTGTTGTCACACGGGGGGATTGAGGCAAACCTAGTAAAGGTCAATGCCATAAACAAGATGAGCGCGCCCACAATACTCATGGAAATGCAAAAGTTGGTGGGGTGTGTTACCTCCTTCGGGCGTTTCATCTCCAAGCTCGGCGAGCGGGCCCTCCCTTTCTTCAAGATCATGAAAAGAAAGGGGCCCTTCGAGTGGACCCCGGAGGCCGACACCACCTTCGATGAACTCAAGCAATACCTCACGAGCCCACCGATCATCGTCGCGCCCCGCCCTCGAGAGCCCCTACTTTTGTACCTTCCTTTCACCCCCCCACTCCGCCAGCTCTGCATTGGTGGCAGTAAGGGAGGAGCGAACCAGCAAGGGCGCAACATCGCGGGAGGGGGGGGGGGCGGTGGGCCTCCACCCGTAGGGTCTGGGGGATCGCGCGACTCACGAGCTCCAACTCCCTCGCAGATAGAGGGACATAAGGTCCAGACTTCACGATCGCATCCTGAGATGCCTAGCCCTCCTGACGCCCCCGACCCTCTCTCCGGACGACGAGATGCCCCAACCTCCTGAAGCTGCTGAGGAGCACAATGCCACGGGCGGGAACACCCTCGTCGAGAACCCAGTGTACTTCGTCAGCATGGTACTTCGGGACGCACCCTCACGCTACCCCATGCAGCAGAAACTCCTTCTAACGCTCCTCGTTCCCTCGCGCAAGCTTCGTCACTACTTCAGGGACACCCGATCAAGGTCGTCTCCGCCTACCCCTTCGAGAAGATCCTCCACAAGCCAAACGCGGCGGGAAGGGTTGCTGAATGGAACATCGAGCTTCATGCCTTCAACATCGAATTCAGCAGGACTAGGGTCATCAAGGGAGCGGTTGTTGGAAATATGCCCTTGAGGCAATGATAAATAGTTATTATTATATTTCCTGTTACAAGATAATCGTTTATTATCCATGCTATAATTGTATTGAATGAAAACATGGATACATGTGTGGATACATAGACAAAACAATGTCCCTAGCAAGCCTCTAGTTGGCTAGCAAGTTGATCAAGGATAGTCAAGGTTTTCTGGCTATGTGCAAGTATTGTCACTAGATAACTAGATCACATCATTAGAAGAATCATGTGATGGACTAGACCCAAACTATGAATGTAGCATATTGGTCGTGTCATTTTATTGCTATTGTTTTCTGCGTGTCAAGTATTTATTGCTATGACCATGAGATCATATAACTCACAGGCACCGGAGGAATACCTTGTATGTATCAAACGTCGGAACGTAACCGGTTGACTATAAAGGTGCTCTACACGTGTGACGGAGAGGTATCTCGGGGCCCACTCGGTAATACAACATCACACACAGGCCTTGCAAGCAATGTGACTAAGTGTAAGTCACAGGATCTTGTATTATGGAACAAGTAGCGAGACTTGCCGGTAACGATATTGAAATAGGTATGCAGACACCGACGATCGAATCTTGGGCAAGTAACATACCAAAGGACAAAGGGAATGACATACGGGATTATATTTATCCTTGGCACTGAGGTTCAACCAATAAGATCTTCGAATAATACATAGGATCCAATATGGGCGTCCAAGGCCCGCTATTGGATATTGACCGAGGAGTGTCTCGGGTTATGTATACATAGTTCTCGAACCCGCAGGGTGTGCACACTTAAGGTTCGATGATGTTTTAGTATAGTTGAGTTATATCCGTGGTTACCGAATGTTGTTCGGAGTCCCGGATGAGATCACAGCCATCATGAGAGTTTCCGGAATGGTCCGGAAATGAAGATTGATATATAAGATGGTTTCATTTGGTCACCGGAAAGTTTCGGGGAATTCTAGCAGTGTACCGGGAGTGACGAATGGCTTCCGGGTGTTTACCGGGAGGGGTCCACACACCCGGGAGTGAGCCCAAGTCCCTAGGGTGGTGCACCAAGTCCTTATTGGGCTGGCAAAGTCATCCCAAGATGTCTATGGCGCCACATAAGTTAATACCAAAAGAAAAGAAGAAAAAAAGGAAAGAGGGAGGTGGGAAGGAAGAGGAGGACTCCTCCTACCCAAACCGAATTAGAGGAGGAGTCCTCCTCCTCCTGGCGGCCGACGCACCTTGAAGCCCTTGTGCCTCAAGGCTAGCCCCTTCCCCTCCTCCTATATATAGTGGTGGTTTAGAGCTTTTTGAGACACAACTTTGCCACGTGCGACTCTAGACTATTCCACATAGTTTTACCTCTAGATCAGATTTCTACGGAGCTCGGGCGGAGCCCTGCAGGAGTAGATCATCACCACCAATGGAGTGTCGTCACGCTGCCGGAGAACTGAACTACTTCTCCGTCTTGCTTGCTGGATCAAGAAGCCCGAGATCACCGTCGAGTTGTACGTGTGCTGAACACGGAGGTGCCGTCCGTTCGGCGCTAGATCGGAACGGATCGTGGGACGCATCGCAAGACGGTTCGTGGGACGGATCGTGGGACGGTTCGAGTGACGTGAAGACATTCCACTACATCAACCGTGTTTCTTAACGCTTCTCGCTGAGCGATGTACAAGGGTATGTATATCTAATCTCCACTCATAGATGGACATCACCATGATAGGTCTTCGTGTGCGTAGGAAAATTTTTGTTTCCCACGCAACGTTCCCCAATAGTGGCATCATGAGCTAGGTTCATGCGTAGATGTTATCTCGAGTAGAACACAAAAGATTTTGTGGACGGTGATGTTCGATTTGCTTCCCTCCTTAGTATTTTCTCGATTCATCGGTATTGTTGGATTGAAGCGGCCCGGACCGACATAACTCGTACGCTTACAAGAGACTAGTTTCATCTAATGACATGCAACCTCGTTGCATAAAGATGACTGGCGGGTACCTGTTTCTTCAACTTTAGTTGAATTGGTTTTGACCGAGGCGGTCCTTGGAGAGGTTAAATAGCAATTTGCAAATCTCCGTTGTGGTTTTTGCGTAAGTACAATGCGATCATACTAGATACCCATAGAAGCCATGTAAAACATGCAACAAAATATTAGAGGACGTCTAACTTGTTTTTGCAGGGTATGCTTGTGATATGATATGGCCAATGATGTGATGTGACATATTGGATGTATGAGATGATCAAGTTGTAATAGTTAATTTCGACTTGCATGTCGATGCTACGGTAACCGGCAGGAGACATAGGGTTGTCTTTAAACTAATGTTTGTGTTTCCAGATGCGTTTACTATATTGATAGGTCGTAGCTTTAGTAGTAATAGCATAGATAGCACGACAACCTTGATGGCGACACATTGATGGAGATCATGATGATGGAGATCATGGTGTGGCGCCGGTGACAAGAAGATCATGCCGGTACTTGAGTGATGGAGATCAAGAAGCACAAGATGATGGCCATATCATGTCCCTTATGAATTGCATGTGATGTTAATCCTTTTATGCACCTTATTTTGCTTAGAACGACGGTAGGACTATAAGGTGATCTCTCACTAAAATTTCAAGATGAAATTGTGTTCTCCCCAACTATGCACCGTTGCGACAGTTCCTCGTTTCGAGATACCACGTGATGATCGGGTGTGATAGACTCAACGTTCACATACAACGGGTGCAAAACAGTTGCACGCGCAGAACACTCGGGTTAAACTTGACAAGCCTAGCATGTGCAGACATGGCCTTGAAACACATGAGACCAAAAGGTCGAGCATGAATCGTATAGTTGATATGATTAGCATAGAGATGCTTACCACCGAAACTATTCTCAACTCACGTGATGATCGGACTTGAGTTAGTGAATTTGGATCATGTGCCACTGAAATGACTAGACAGATGTACTTTTTGAGTGGGAGTTTATTAGTAATTTGATTAGTTAAATTCTAATTATCTTAAACATAGTCTAAGTCCACTTTGCAAAATTTGTGTTATAGATCAATGGCTCACGCGACAATCACCCTGAATTTTAATACGTTTATAGAGAAAGCTAAGTTGAAAGATGATGGAAGCAATTTTGTAGACTCGGCACGTAATCTTAATTGCTCCTCCAAGCCGGGAAGAAGGATTTTGTCCTTAATGCTGCACTAGGAGATGAACCACCCGCTACGGCTAACCAAGATGTTAAGAACGCTTGGTTAACACGTAAGGAGGACTACTCAGTAGTTCAATGTGCAGTCTTGTATGGCTTAGAGTCGGGACTTCAACGTGATCTTGCAAGCAATGTGACTAAGTGTAAGTCACGGGATCTTGTATTACGGAACGAGTAAAGAGACTTGCCGGTAATGAGATTGAAATAGGTATGCGGATACCGACGATCGAATCTCGGGCAAGTAACATACCGAAGGACAAAGGGAATGACATACCGGATTATATGAATCCGTGGCACTCAGGTTCAACCGATAAGATCTTCAGAGAATATGTAGGATCCAATATGGGCATCCAGGTCCCGCTATTGGATATTGACCGAGGAGTGTCTTGGATCATGTCTACATAGTTCTCGAACCCGCAGGATCTGCACACTTAAGGTTCGATGATGTTTTAGTATAGTTGAGTTATATGTGTGGTTATCGAATGTTGTTTGGAGTCCCGGATGAGATCACGGACGTCACTGGGATTTCCGGAATGGTCCGGAAACGAAGATTGATATATAGGATGGTTTCATTTGGTCACGGAAAGTTTCGGGCAATTCCGGCAGTGTACCGGGAGTGCCGAATGGGTTCCGGGTGTTAACCGGGAGGTGCCCACCCACCCGGGAGTGAGCCCAAGGCCCTAGGGTGGCACACCAAGTCCTTATTGGGCTGGTGAAGTCAGCCCAAGAGGGCTATGGTGCCACATAAGAAAATACCAAAAGAAAAGAAGAAGAAGAAAAGGAAAGAGGGAGGTGGGAAGGAAGAGGAGGACTCCTCCTTCCCAAACTGAATTGGAGGAGGAGTCCTCCTCCTCCTGGCGGCCAGCGTACCTTGAGGCCCTTGTGCCCTAAGGCTAGCCCCACCCCTCCTCCTATATATTGTGGTGGTTTAGGGCTTTTTGAGACATAACTTTGCCACGTGCAACTCTAGCCTATTCCACATAGTTTTACCTCCAGATTAGATTTCTGCGGAGCTCGGGCTGAGCCCTGCAGGAGTAGATCATCACCACCACCGGAGCGCTGTCACACTGCCAGAGAACTCATCTACTTCTCCGTCTTTCTTGCTGGATGAAGAAGGCCGAGATCATCGTCGAGCTGTACGTGTGATGAACGCGGAGGTGTCGTCCGTTTGGTGCTAGATCGGAACGGACCGTGGGATGGATCGCGAGACGGTTCGGGGGACGGATCGTGGGACAGTTCGAGGGACGTCAAGACGTTCCACTACATGAACCGCATTTCTTAACGCTTCCCGCTGAGTGATCTACAAGGGTATGTAGATCCAATGTCCACTCGTAGATGGACATCACCATGATAGGTCTTCGTGTGCGTAGGGAATTTTGTGTTTCCCCTGCAACGTTCCCCAACAGCGGCCCTGCCTGACTTCATGGAGGAGTGGACGGACGCACCGGACCAGGGGCTGGAAGGGAGCCAATCGCTATCCCCCATTGTGGAGGCACTCGAGGGATGGACCATGCACTTCCATGAAGCCTTCACGCGAAAAGGAGCAGGGGTTGGTGTCCTGCTCACTTCACCGATGGGAGACAAGCTCCGCTATGCCATACAGCTCTACTTCCAGCGTGTGGAGAAGTTATCCAACAAACATAGCGGAGTACGAGGGTCTCATCCCCGGTCTCAAGGTGGCGGAGCCTTGGTGGTCCGACGCCTAACCGTGATGGGCGACTCCCAGCTTCTCGTCAACTTCTCCAACAAGGAGTACACGCCCAAGGACGAGCACATGGAGGCATATCTGCAAGAGGTACGTAAGATTGAGAAACAGTTTCAGGGCCTGGAGCTGCAACACGTACCGTGTCGCGAGGCTCAAGAGCCAGGTTTCTTCGATGAGCGACTCTTCAGGCCTTCCACGACGCCATCACGTGAGGACCCGGCGCCACGCGGAGAGGAGCTCCCCCGAGCACCACCCTTGGGGGCTCCGGATTGCGGCCAGGCCTCGGGGGCTCGGCTGCTCCTGGCCCTGGAGGTTTAGGCTGATGTTTGGATGCAAGAACTCGGGGCGTACCTGCTCCACAACAGATTGTCGAAGAAGGAGGAAGACACGGAGCGCGTAGTAGGACAATTCTAAACCTACTGCATATGGGACGACGCTCGAACAACGTCGTGTTGCGGTGCATTTCCAGGGAGCAAGGGCCCGAACTACTAGACGACATCCACGGAGGGGACTGTGGGTATCACTCATCTTCGCGCACGCTCACAGGTAAGGCAATTAGGTCAGGCTTCTACTGGCCTACAACGCTAGACGACGCCACTGAGATGGTTCGGTCTTGCGAGGCCTGCCAGTTCCACGCCAAGCAGATTCACCAGCCCGTGCAGGGCCTCCAGACCATTCCGCTCTCTATGCCATTCGCGGTCTGGGGACTGGACATACTGGGGCACTTCCCGCGAGCGGCGAGCGTCTTCCGCTACCTCTTCGTCGCCATTGACAAATTCACCAAGTGGATGGAGGTGGAGCTCATGCGCACCATCCCTGTCGGGTCGGCCGTCAAGTTCATCAAGGGCCTTGTGAGCCGCTTCGGCGTCCCCAACCGCATCATCACCGACAATGGTTCTCAGTTCACCAGTCAACTCTTCAAGATTTACTATGCTAACCTGGGAATGCATCGGTGGCCCACCCGCGGAGAAATGTCCAGGCGGAGCGCGCCAACGCAGAGGTCGTACGAGGCCTCAAGGTGAGCAGCTTCAAGAAGAATCTCGAAGCTTGTGGCCGGGGCTGGGTCGATGAGCTCCCGTCGGTGTTGTGGTCCATCCACACCACCGCGAATAAGATCACCAGCAAAACCCCCTTCTCCCTCGTCTATGGAGCCAAGGCGGTCCTTCCCCACGAGATCGAGCACCGATCCCCGCGGGTCATGGCGTTCGATGAGGAGTGTCAGGAGGATGCGTGGGGGACGGACCTCGTGCTTGAAGAGGAGGCGCGCCACCGGGCCTCACTCTGAGCTGCGAGGTACCAACAGGCCTTGCGGCGCCATCACTGCCGCAACATCCGCTCTAGGACCCTTGAGGTCAACGACCTCGTCCTGAGGCGGGTACAATCCAGGGAGGGCTTGCATAAGCTCTCGCCCATGTGGGATGGTCCATTCAGTGTCGCGCATGTCCCCTGGCCCGGCGCCGTGCGCCTGGAGACTCAGGACGAAGTTCCCATCCAGAACGCGTGGAACATCCAGCATCTCCGGAAGTCCTACCCATAACGCCTGTGCATCGACTCTGCATCGACTCTGCACCGACTCTGCATCATCCTTCAATTATTCTGAAACCTACTTCATCTCGTGACACTCTCATGTGATAACGAGCCGAGGCTATATACGCCCAGGCCACCCCGAGGACGCGGAAGGGGTCCACCCCATGCGTAGTGGAAGAAGTATGCTCCACGTTGGGTACAAATGGAGGCAAACAACATAGTCCACTAATGACTCGAGAAGCTCACGCCCCAATGCCTCGGGGGTAGGGACACTCGCGAGGCCAAATAGTCCTCGCGACCTCCCCGATACACCCCCACCGTGACACTCTCACGTAATAAAGAGACGAGGCTGTATACACCCAGGCACCCCCTCCCCCGAGGACGCGGAAGGGGTCCAACCCACACCTAGTGGAAGCCCTATGCTTAACGCTAGGGGGACACGGGGGCGGTGAATAGATTAGGCACCGGAAGCGGCTTGAATTTTCTTTTTCTTTCTTGGATTTGTTGATGTTTATGAATTCAAACTCGGGGCCTTTCCAAATGAAGTCTTTATGAAAACATGTTTTCTTGGTCGTTCTTCAAACACGCTCTCTTCCTCTGAGTCGAACATTCGCGTGTTCCTACCCACTCGTACCCCGCGAGTGGGGGCCGGGGGCAAGGTGCGGACACCTCGCCAAGGCCTTGGCACCCGGACCCTCACATGGTACTCATAGATGAGTCAGCAAACTCATGCCATCTAATACTCGCTCAGGAGTCTCGCTCACAGCTCGACACACCATCCTGGAGAGGGAACAAAATTTGGTCTTTTCTTACGACAACTATTTCTCTTGGGACAACTTGAGCGCCTAAGGGGGCTCCTGCGCATCGTGCCATAGGATCCTTACCGGTCACAAAGACACTTGGCACCCTGGTGGCAGGGCCTTTATCCGAGAGGAACGACCATGGTAACGTGTCGCGCCTCACGACGACGGGGTAATGTGCGGGACTGGGACCTGCTGACGCAGAGCTTCCTGAATGCACACTAGGGATCTCCAGAAACCCGACCCTTCAAACGCAGAAAGCGTAATCCACATGGTCCTCTTGAACGTCTAAGGGGGCTCCTAAGGATCGCGCCTCAGGAGCCTTACCGGTCAGAAAGCCACTTGGCACCAGGGTGCTAGGGCCTTGTCCCGTGAGGGGCAACCTTGACCGGTCGTGCCTCACGGTAGGGAAATGTGCGGGACTGGGACCTGTCGACGTAGAGCCGCTTGAATGTCTAAGGGGGCTCTTGAGCAACTCGCCTCAGGAGCCTCACCGGTCGCAAAGCCACTTGGCCACCCTGGTGCCGTCCAGGCACATTAGGTCGGTATCAGGGGCGTCAGGGTCTTACCCCGTGAGCAACGACCTTGGTAACGGGTCACGCCTTAAGAAGGCAGGGAAATGTGCGGGACCGGGGCCTGCTGACATGGACCATTGACCCACTTCACCCACAACGAGGAGAAGCCAACCGAGCAATAACCCAACGGGCGCCACAATCACACCTCACAACCAAGGAGATCCGTCGCAAGCACGCCAAGATAAGTATACAAAACGACCAGATGCAACAGGACTAACACACGGGGAGGTCGCCCTAATTCATTGCATGCCTGAAGGGCCTATCCTTTTTTTCATGGAAGCAGGATCAGGAGTAAGGAGGAGACAGCTAGCGACGGAGGTCCCAAAGGGGGGAGGCCTGCTGCAGGGAACGTTCGACACCTGCGCGTCGGTGCTCAGTCTGTGTCCCCCTCCTCCTTCACAAGCGCCACGGGAGAAGACAAGCGGCGTCGCGCTTTGGGGCTCCCTACCGTGGCTCGAGCGCGGCGGCGAGGCGGAACGTTGTCGCTGATGTCGCTGCTTTCGCTCGGGCTTCCCCCAGAGGGGGTGTCGCTGCTGCTAGTGGCACGCCGCCTGGCGCGAGAGACGACCTCATCTACTGTACCGCCGTGTCCAGCGTCCTCCGGGCAACAGCTCAGACGCTCACCCTCATCCCCGAAGATCTTGAAGAAGAGCGTCACCTCCCCGTCATACTGGAAGTGGAGGTAGCGCCTCCCCTTCAAGCCTCGAGCACGGGCGAACGCCTGCCATCCGCGGTTCAGATACATGTAGCCATGGGGGGTGACCTCGACCTCCACCCAGGATGCCCCACCACAGCAGCTGTCGGCCAGCAACTAGAAGCCTGGGAGCCCGCCGGTCGGAAGCACAGTCGCGAAGAAGTTGGGTAGTTGGAAACACGCGAGTTCTGGCCTCTCCACCCACGTCACGAACTCCATCACCGTGCCAGCTGAATGGAGTGGCGAGCGCGGCGGCCGGGTGGCCACCGCTGACTTCCACGGGCGCACCACCAACCCCTCCAATGGTGACTCTGGGACGGGCGGAACCACGGCCGCGCCTGCCGGAGGCCACCACCGACACCGCGGCGTACTTCCAAGGGCGGTCACGACCCTTCTTGGATGGAGGAGCGGCGAGACCTTCCCTGGAAGCCTTCCCCTTCTCTGAAGCGAAGAACCTCCTCACCGGCGCCATGCTGAGAGAGTTGAGGGCTCGAGGCAGAAGATGAAGAAGGCGAAGGCAATGAGGGCCTTATTACCCTCGTTAGATTAAATATACATCCGAAGGCACACCGGTGCCCCTCCACGTTCTTGGGCCCGCGTAGTTAATGAGGGAGCGTGCCCATGTGGCATATGAAGAAGAGGCGCCTCCAAAGAGCAATGATGGCTGGCGCAACATCCGGACGTCGCATTAGTTTGACCAGGCGCGTCTCCGGGCGCCTCCGGAACCGGAAGCGTCCCACATGGCTGCCGGACACATGTGCCGCCTGGCCCGCAGGCAAATGGGCCCTGCGACGCTTCAGGACACCCTCAAGGCTTCTCCGAGAAGCCAGCCCAGGCGCGCCGTGGGCCCGGGGGCTACTGTCGGCATTCTGGGAATGGGGGAACCAAGACGTGCCTGCCTGCGGCCGAGGGCTGGACCACTTCATCAAGAAAGCTAATGGGCCCGACATCACTCCAGGCAAGGCCCTCGTGAGGGGCCAAGCATCACGAGGAGGAACAACATCAAGACCCGTAGGCGGATATTACGAGGCGAGGCCCGTCCTTAAGATTCAAGGATGACGCAAGGGAAGGACATGCGAGCAGCACACAGCGGGGCGGCGCAGTTCCCCTTTAGTGCAAAGGAGGCAAGGAGGCAAGTGCACAGAGGCTCCGAAGGCATCTCCAAAAGGTTTCCTTTCTAGTCCAACAAGACCATGGCCGCCCGCCGGCAGGGCGGACGTCATCCCTGATCCCGCCCCTCCAGCGCTGGTAGCCACTTTGCACGCGAATACCACCTTTAGGCAGGGGGAGCATGTTCCCTTGTTCCCCTTCAAAATTGGCCACTGTGGGATCCCTTCCTGCTAAAACGATAAGGGAAGAGGACCCGGTCCGTCATTTTATATAGAGGATAAGTTGACCGTAGAAGGGGATCAAATCATTCACCCACTAAGATCACACACCACCACCCAGCATCCGGAGGCGCACGAGCATTGTACTATCCCATCCACCAACCTCCACGAGAGGCAATCCACCAACGCAGGACTAGGGTATTATGCTTCCCATCGACCCGAACTTGGGTAAACTGTCGTGTTCTGTGTCTTCCTCACCATCGAGTGAGTTATTTTCCTTGTCCATCGAGTAACAAGTCGGGTGAGCCGATGCTGCCAAGTGGTCTCCGTTCGCATCTCTGGGTTCTACTCTGTCTTCACTTTCGGGTTAAAGATTTTGATAACTCTAACATTAGGTTCTCGTAATATGTTACACACACTGCCATTTGACATCCTTGAATCTTCCTTTTTAGATGCGTACCTTAAGGTAGATCATACGCTTGACTATGGCTGTCGATGCGACTGTGTTCCCGGCCATTCTGGTCGACCTCTCGACCAGGCTGGGATATCGCTGGTACCCCGAGTACACTGTGTATGAGGACATCCGCGAGTTCAACCTGTACCATTACAAGGCTGAGGTTCGCATCTTCGATCGGATGGACACCTCCACCCACGAGCTCCACACCTTTTGTGGTGTTGGGTTGTCGATCGATATGGCCATCCATGATGCGGCCTATGTCACTATCACCCACCTCCATGTAGTGTACCCTCGCCTGGAGGAGACTGCCTTCAGATACATCCCGTATGTTCCTGCTGGGGATGAGACTGGATCTGATCTCACTGCCTACACTACCCGCGTTTTGGAGCGCAACGACCGGTCCTATGTCGCTGTGTGCACCCCTACGTGACGTGTCGCTACGACCCACAGGTTTTGGTGCAGTACATGGAGGCGCTGGATCGTGCCTTTTGAGCTCAGACTATGGAGCTGTACGCCACGCGTACTCGTGTTTACGACGTGTTGACACAACTACAGCCAGCAGTCGACGCGAGGACCCACCCTTCATTCATCCTTCACCCGTCTAGGACATAGCTACCACCAAGTCTTGAATGGCCTACTATTGGAGGTCATACCCCTGCACTTGGATATCTGCTCATCGATTGAATTCGGTAAGAGCACATGAGTGGCCACGGGATGTTGAATCCCGCCCCTAGGTTCTCCTATCACGGTTACCGTCAGCTACCTGGATTTAACCGTTTTCTCCGATGTTGATGTAGCATTATCGCCATGTCTCATTGTCATATCCCTCCACCGCGTGCCTGCGTGCCGCCTAGTGAGTCTAGGTTATCGCCAAATGTGTCCAAGTTATCGCCAAATTTTGAATTTGTAATCGATTGTTTGTAATCGAACTTATGTATGGGTATGTATGTCGAACTTGACTGCTATGAAGTATCTATCGCATTTCCTTTCGTCATGCGTGATTGCTTCATGAATGACTATTATGCTTTTGCAATTACTTTATGCTAAACTACCCCTGTTAAATATTTAGCAGGATGGTTGGACCAGCTGGCCTCCCGCGTGGCCCCGCCAAGGATGCACCATCCTAGTCTCTTGAATATATGGCGGGGATGATCCAACAGTTTGCACTGAACCACCAGTTTATGCAAGGGCTCATGGACCAGTTCCAAAGGCCGAACATGAATCAGTAGCAAGGCATGACCCTGCAAGACTACTACAGCCCCAAAATTGCGATCTATCACAGCTCAACTCACTCTCTTGATGCCGATGACTGGCTCCGTGACATTGGTTATGACCTAGAGTCTGCAAATGTGCCCCTAGCGAGCTATGTCAACTTTGCAGCTTACTTTCTGAAGGGTCCCGCTGCTCAATGGTGGGACAGTTACAGGCGCTCTGAGCCCATTGGAACTGTCATCACTTTGACGGAATTCAAGGTTGCCTTCCGTGCATGCTACATTCCTCAGGGAATCATTGATCGGAAGAAGCGTGAGCTTCGCAACCTTCTCCAGGGCAAAAAAACTGTGGATGCTTATGAGCGGGAGTTTCTGGACTTATCCCGCTATGCTGAAGAAGACATTGCAACTGATGCATGCAGACTGGAGAAATTCTGTGATGGCCTCCACCCTGACATCAAGCTGGCGCTCCTTATTCAGGACTATGTTGATTTCGCCACCCTCGTGAAGAAGGCCATTCAGGTTGAGACTGGTCTACAGGAATACAATGATAGTAGCAAGCGTAACTGTGACATGGCTTCATCTTCGGGCCCATCTACATAGAAGCGGAAGATCTAGATTATCCGCAACATGTACCATGCACCTGCTCCTGCTCCAAGGTCGTCTTATGCTACACCTTGTCTGCCTCCTCCACCATCTAGGCAGTCGAGGCTTCCAGCTCCACCGCGTCGAGTTCTTCCTTCCCGCCTTGAGGACGAGCTGTGCTTCAAGTGTCCGTCCAAGTCACCATGCTAGACACTGCACGCAGAACCTGAACCAGCTGGCACTTCCTTCAACTTGCAGTGGCAACAACCAGAACTGCAACAAGAATGCGAAGCGTGCTTATGTTTGTGGTCAGGCCAAAAACATTGATATGGGTCAATCTCAAGACCATCCTGCTACCGTGATGGGTACACTTCTCGTTAACTCAATACCTAATCTGTATTCTTTGATATAGGAGCATCGCATTCCTTTATGTCAGGAAAATTTGCATACATTCATGACATTAGAAGTGAAGAGATGAACCTTCCTCTTGGGGATATTATCCCACCATGAGACCCGCCCTAAGAGGCTGGTCAAGATGATGGTGGCTCAAACATTCATGTTCAATATGGGCAATGACTTATCAATGTAGGTACCCGACCTGAAACGACCAAGTCTTTGGTGTTTCTGTACCATGCGAAGATCATGCTAGTACACACACAGTACATCGATGTATATATCGAGAGTTCAATCACACTGCTTTATTAATCGAAATCTCATATCGTGTCCTTTATTACAATAAAGATTACAATAAAGTAGCTGAAGGCCAACTCATGAGATAAAACTAAACGAAAACTAGCGGAAGCTTCAAAGGTAGTTGAGTCCATCTCACTCCAGGGCATATCACCGAGCGTAGATCATGTCCTCACTCCTGGTTGGAAAACTACTCTGCAACATGACACATTGCAGCCGTGTAGGTCAACATATTGAATATGTCGGCAAGTCAAAAAAGAGAGGGGTAAAAAGTATCATCTATACTATATGCATATATGGCAGGTGGAGCCATAAGTTTTTAGCAGAAAGCAAATTTTTCCTACAACAGGCGAGGGGCTAAAAGACAAATTCACTACATTGTTGGTTGTTAATGAGATGGTTCCACCAACCATATCTCATACCCAAGTTATCAATAATACCCACATCATTAATATTATTTGTGTTGGGAATTCCTGATAGTTTCATTTCCTTTGGCTCAAGTTGTCCATGACTGTGGACACGGCTAATCGATTAGGTTTGAGTACACTCCAGAGTTTTGCACATGTTCCCCAGAAGATTTGATCGCCTCCGTTAAAGTCCTCGTACTTTTGGGTGTTTGAGAGCTGGATGATCAAAACATGGACTTTCAAAGGGTTCTTCTGAGACACTGTCGGTGCCCATCCAATCCTACCTTCCTTCTACATCTCGTAGCACCGCCCGTCCAGAGTCACCATGATGTCCAACCAAGCCAGAGCCCATAATGAATTGTGGCTGTGCAGGTAAGCCTCGGGTCTTGAAGTATCCATCCATCTCTTCGTGCATGGGTGAAGCTTTCCGCAAGATGTCATGGCGCTTCCCCATGCATCCTGGGTCATCCACTGGCTTCCCCAGGGTGCCCATCTGAACCATCCTTCACCCAGAGGTATATTTCATCATGAGGTCTTGAAAGTCTTGAAGTCTTCAGGTCTTGATTATTAAGTTCTCACAACAGTCATGATAAACACTCAACCAAACCCCATCTACTAGGAGAAGAACAAAATAAAAATAGCATCCCGGGCCAAAGTAACAAGGGTTGATGGGTGCCTACCACATTATACTACATCAAGAACCAAATTTCCATGTACCTACTTTTCATGCAATGGGTGGAGAAAGTTGAAACAATGTAATAAAACCATAGGCAAAAACATGATCAACTTGAACTTGGCTTGTTGATGATTTTTGAACTTGAGCGCCTCTAGGTAACAAGCCTCACACTCCGGATGATCTAATGAGACAATAATTTCACACAATAAGTATCACAACAACAAGTATAAAAAGAAAACCAAAATCAAACTAACTAGATCCACAGAGAACATAATAACCTAAAAGAACTAAAACAGATTCTGTTTTGTTAAAAAAAACTTAATTTAAGTTATTCTAAAAAATCCTGAAATTATACCTACTGATAAATAAGATCGCTAGTGACCAGTAGCAAAAAGAATCAACTCAAAACCTATTTTAATACTCAAGATATTAACAAAACAAGATATGAATCAAATCTGTTTAAATTCAAAATTAAATTATTCAAACATGGTCAATCTTTATACCTACAGAAACTACATAAAATTTGTGATACAATGCATAAAGAATCATCTAATTTGGAGTTAAAACATTAAAGGAAAAACAAAAACAACAACTATTTTGTTTTTTAAAAGAGAAAACAGAGAATGAATTAAAACACTAGTGAACGATGGGCTACGTGGCAGCTTCTTAGTGGCTGGAGGTGTGCACACGGTGGCTTATGGAGCGAACGGCCGCAACTTAAGAAGAAACAGTGCGGCTAAGGTTAACTAAACAGAAAACCAGTGGTTTTTTAAACAAAGTCGAAGGGGTATTTTACTTCTAATCCTATACGTCGGCTACATATCCAACTACTACAGGAGGAGAGGGTGCTCACCGCGGTGCTTGGATGATACTCGAGCGAGAACGATGGCGACCGAAGCTCGGAGGAGGTTGGGGAGTGGCTCCGGTGGTCGGGGACGACGACATAGGTGACCAAGAGTGGGCGGCGATGTTCCGAAGTCGATTGGCGGCGTCGACGGGGCTCGAGGTGACAGTGTGGAGCGGCATGAGCTCGTGGAGCATCGGTTGGAGGCGGAGCTCTAGCGAGGTGGCTAGGCAGCGCTCTGGTGAGGGTCTCTCGAGGGTTTGGGTGGAACGGGGTGCAGGGGGGAACGGGGTGCGGGGGGAGCGGGAATTTATAGAGGGGCTTGGATGAAAGAAAAGGCACGGGATCGACGAGGTCCGAGGTGGATTCTAGGTGGTGGCCAGCGAAGGAAGGAGGAGGGACGGAAGGAAGGGGATGACCAGGTGAGGCTCTGGTTGGGCGGTGGGGCCAGGCGTTAGTGGGGGAGAGGTGGCGGGGCGCTGAAATAGTGGCCGATCAAAAGGACACTCGGATCTGGCGAGGCAGATCTTCGGGACGGGCTTTCCAAGTGGGAGATGCTAAGTTTCCTTATAAACGAAGTTTTTTCCTTCTATTTAAAATCAGGAATGAAAACAAAGAAACGGAAAAGATATATTCTTCGAATATAGGAGTATTATATATCAAAATTATCAGAAAAAACATCCCCACAACATGAACATTTTTTTAGACACAAAATAAAAACTTTATATTTTTCTTAAATCCAATAAAATCCAATTTGAGTTTCAAATAAATTGTCACTATTTTTTTTCTTCTAACTTTGGGGTGTCATATTACCTCCTCTCATACTTGTTTGAAAAGATATATTGTCAGAGATTTGTGAATGAAATTCACGTGCCAAAGAAATGAACACAAAATACCGAATGAAAAATCAAATGTCACATTCATTTCAATCAAAATGCGTAGATGCTTAGCTATAATTGTAAAACATTCCAAATTGAAAATTGGGATGTTACAAACCTACCCACCTTAATATGAATCTCACCCTCGAGATTCGGGTTGGCTAGAAAATTGGTGCGGGTGGTCTCGACGAAGATCTTCTTCTCGTTCCCAGGTGGCTTCTTCCTTGGTGTGGTGACTCCACAAAACCTTGCAAAACTTGATGATCTTGTTGCGAGTAACTCTGTTGGCAGTCTCGAGAATCCTGATGGGCTTCCCTTAGAAAGTCAGATCAGTGTCCAGCTGTATGGCCTCTAGGGGCACTGTGTCTCTCAACAGAATATAAGCCATCTCAGTATGACATTTCTTCAACCGGGAAACATGGAAACATCGTGAACTCTGGACAATCCTTCCGGGAATTCCAGCTAGTATGCAACTTCCCCTCTACATTCTAGAATTTTGTAGGGGCCAATGAATCTGGGTGCTAACTTTCCTTTTACACCAAACCTCTTGATTCCTTGAAGTGGGGACACACCAAGGTATGCTCGGTCTCCCACTTCGTATGTTACTTCCTTGCGTTTACTATCATCATAGATCTTGTGTCTGGACTGGGCTATCTTGAGTCGGTCACGAATCAGCTTGACCTTCTCTTCAGAATCTCGGATAAGCTCGGGATCAACAAGTTTCCAGTCATCAACACCATCCCACATCAATGGTGTTCTGCACCTCCTTCCATATAAAGCTTCGAAAGGGACCATCTTTAGACTGGTCTGATAACTATTGTTGTATGAGAGCTCGGCGTAAAGCAAGTTGTCGTCCCAGCTAGACCCATAGTGTAGTGCACAAGCTCTCAACATGTCTTCCAGAATTTGGTTGACTCTCTCGGTCTGCCCATCGGTCTATGGGTGTAAAGTTGTACTGAACTCCAACCTTGTTCCCAAGGTTTCGTGTAGTTGATGCCAAAACTTTGATGTGACTTGGGTTCCTACATCTGACACGATATTCCTGTTGGGGAACGTCGCATGGGAAACAAAAAATTTCCTACGCGCACGAAGACCTATCATGGTGATGTCCATCTACGAGAGGGGATGTGTGATCTACGTACCCTTGTAGACCGTATAGCAGAAGCGTTAGTGAACGCGGTTGATGTAGTGGAACGTCCTCACGTCCCTCGATCCGCCCCGCGAACCGTCCCATGATCAGTCCCACGATCTAGTGCCGAACGGACGGCACCTCCGCGTTTAGCACACGTACAGCTCGACGATGATCTCGGCCTTCTTGATCCAACAAGAGAGACGGAGAGTTATAAGAGTTCTTCGGCAGCACGACGGCGCTCTGGAGGTTGGTGGTGATCTTATCTCAGCAGGGCTCCGCCCGAGCTCCGCAGAAACGCGATCTAGAGGAAAAACCGTGGAGGTATGTGGTCGGGCTGCCGTGGAAAAGTCGTCTCAAATCAGCCCTAAAACATCCGTATATATAGGTGGGAGAGGGGGGGCCTTGCCTTGGGGCTCAAGGATCCCCAAGGGGGTCGGCCGAGCCAAAGGGGGGAAGGTCTCCCCTTCCAAACCGAATCCAACTTGGTTTGGAAGGTGGAGTCCTTCTTCCCTTTCCCACCTCCTCCTTTTTTTTCCTTTTCTCTTTGATTTTCTTCCTATGGCGCATCGGGACTCCTTGGGCTGTTCCACCAGCCCACTAAGAGCTGGTGCACCACCCCCAAGGCCTATGGGCTTCCCCGGGGTGGGTTGCCCCCCCCCCCCCCCCGGTGAACACCCGGAACCCATTCGTCATTCCCGGTACATTCCCGGTAACTCCGAAAACCTTCCGGTAATCAAATGAGGTCATCCTATATATCAATCTTTGTTTCCGGGCCATTCCGGAAACTCTCGTGACGTTCATGATCTCATCCGGGACTCCGAACAACATTCGGTAACCAACCATATAACTCAAATATGCATAAAACAACGTCGAACCTTAAGTGTGCAGACCCTGTGGGTTCGAGAACTATGCAGACATGACCCGAGAGACTCCTCGGTCAATATACAATAGCGGGACCTGGATGCCCATATTGGATCCTACATATTCTACGAAGATCTTATCGTTTGAACCTTAGTGCCAAGGATTCATATAATCCCGTATGTCATTCCCTTTGTCCTTCGGTATGTTACTTGCCCGAGATTCGATCGTCAGTATCCGCATACCTATTTCAATCTCGTTTACCGGCAAGTCTCTTTACTCATTCCGTAATACAAGATACCGCAACTTACACTAAGTCACATTGCTTACAAGGCTTGTGTGTGATGTTGTATTACCGAGTGGGCCCCGAGATACCTCTCCGTCACACGGAGTGACAAATCCCAGTCTCGATCCATACTAACTCAACTAACACCTTCGGAGATACCTGTAGATACACACAGTTACGTTGCGACGTTTGATACACACAAAGCATTCCTCCGGTGTCAGTGAGTTATATGATCTCATGGTCATAGGAACAAATACTTGACACGCAGAAAACAGTAGCAACAAAATGACACGATCAACATGCTACGTCTATTAGTTTGGGTCTAGTCCATCACATGATTCTCCTCATGATGTGATCCCGTTATCAAGTAACAACACTTGCCTATGGCCAGGAAACCTTGGCAATCTTTGATCAACGAGCTAGTCAACTAGAGGCTTACTAGGGATAGTGTTTTGTCTATGTATCCACACAAGTATTGTGTTTCCAATATTATAGCATGGATAATAAACGATTATCATGAACAAAGAAATATAATATTAACTAATTTATTATTGCCTCTAGGGCATATTTCCAACAGTCTCCCACTTGCACTAGAGTCAATAATCTAGTTCACATCACCATGTGATTCCAACGAATCCAACACCCATATAGTTATGGGGTCTGATCACGTCTTGCTCATGAGAGAGGTTTTAGTCAACAGTTCTGAAATTTTCACATCCGTGTGTTCTTTACAAATCTTTATGTCATCTTATAGATGCTGCTAATATGTGCTATTCGGAAATACTCCAAATATCTACTCTACTATACGAATCCGTTTCACTACTCATAGTTATTCGGATTAGTGTCAAAGCTTGCATCGACGTAACCCTTTACGACGAACTCTTTAACCACCTCCATAATCGAGAAAAATTCCTTAGTTCATCAGTTACTAAGGATAAATTTTGACCGTTGCCAGTGATTCAATCATGGATCACTCTCTGTATTTCTCAACAGACTTGCTGCAAGGCACACATCAGGTGCGGTACTCAGCATGGCATACTTTAGAGTCTACGGCTAAGGCATAGAAGACGACCTTCGTCTATTCTCTTTATTCTGCCGTGGTCGGGTTTTGAGTCTTACTCAAATTTACACCTTACAACGCAACCAAGAACTCCTTCTTTGCTGATCGATTTTGAACTCCTTCAAAACTTGTCAAGGCATGCATCTTGTTGAAACTTCCATTAAGCGCTTTCGATCTATCTCCATAGATCTTTGATGCTCAACGTTCAAGTAGCTCAATCCAGGTATTCCTTTGAAAACTCCTTTCAAACAACCTTGTATGCTTTACAGAAATTATACATTACTTCTGATCCACAATATGTCAACCACATATACTTATCAGAAATTCTATAGTGCTCCCACTCACTTCTTTGGAAATACAAGGTTCTCATAAACCTTGTACAAACCCAAAATCTTTGATCATCTCATCAAAGTGTATATTCCAACTCCGAGATGCTTGCACCAGTCCATTGAAGGATCATTGGAGCTTGCATACTTGCTAGTATCTTTAGGATCGACAAAACCTCCTAGTTGTATCACATACAATGTTTGCTCAAGGAAACCGTCGAGTAAACAATGTTTTGACATCCTACATGCAATGTTTCATAAATAATGTAGCAACTACTAACATAATTCTAACAGACTTTTAGCATCGCTACGAGTGAGAAAGTCTCATCATAGTCAACTGTTTGATCTTGTCGGAAACATCTTTGTGACAAGTCGAGCTTTTCTTAATAGTGACTTATCACTATCATCGTCTGTCTTCCTTTTAAAGATCCATCTTTACTCAATAGTCCTATGACCATCAAGTAGTTCTTCCAAAGTCTACACTTTGTTTTCATACATGGATCCTCTCTCGGATTTCATGGCTTCCAGCCATTTGTCGGAATCTGGGCCCACCATTGCTTTCTCCATAACTCGTAGGTTCATTGTTGCTCAACAACATGACCTCCAAGACAGGGTTACCGTACCACTCTGTAGTAGTACGCGACCTTGTCAACCTACGAGGCTTGTAGTAACTTGATCCGATGCTCGACGATCACCATCATCAACTTTCACTTCAATTGGTGTAGGCGCCACAGGAACAACTTCCTGTGCCCTGCTACACACTGGTCGAAATGATGGTTCAATAACCTCATCAAGTTCTACCACCCTCCCACTCAATTCTTTCGAGAGAAACCTTTCCTCGAGAAAGGATCCGTTTCTAGAAACAAAAACTTTGCTTTCGGATCTGAGATAGGAGATGTACCCAATTGTTTTGGATATCCTATGAAGATGCATTTATCCGCTTTGGGTTCGAGCTTATCAGACTGAAACTTTTTCACATAAGTGTCGAAACCCCAAACTTTCAAGAAACGACAGTTTAGATTTCTCTAAACCTCAGTCTATACTGTGTCATCTCAACGGAAATACGTGGTGCCCTATTTAAAGTGAATGCGGTTGTCTCTAATGCTTAACCCATAAACGATAGTGGTAATTCGATAAGAGACATCATAGCATGCACCATACCAAATAGTGTGTGGCTATGACGTTCAGACACATCATCACACTATGATGTTCTAGGTGGCATGAACCGCGAAACAATTTCCACATTGTCTTAACTGCGTCCCAAAACTCGTAACTCAGATATTCATTTTTATGATCATATCGTAGACAGTTTATCCTCTTGTTACGACGAACTTCACTCCGAAATAGAATTGAACTTTTCAATATTTCAGAATTGTGATTCATTAAGCAAATACTCTAGTATCTACTCAAATCGTCATTGAAGTAAGAACATAATGACATCCACTGCGTGCCTCAGCACCCATTGGACTGCATACATCAAAATGTATCACTACCAACAAGTTACTATCTTATTTCATCCGAATGAAAACAAGGCCTTGCTCATGTGGTATGATTTGCATGTCACCAGTGATTCAAAATCAAGTGAGTATAAAGATCCATCAGCATGGAGCCTCTTCATGCAATTCATACCAACATGACTCAAGCGGTAGTGCCACAAGTAAATGGTACTATCATCATTACCTCGTATCTTTTGGCACCAATATCATGAACATGTGTAACACTACGATCTAGATTCAATAAACCATTGAAGGTGATTATTCAAGAAAATAGAGTAACCATTATTCTCTTTAAATGAATAATCGTATTGCAATAAACACGATCCAATCATGTTCATGCTTAAAGCAAGCACAAAATAACAATTTTTTAGGTTTAACACCAATCCCGATGGTAGAGGGAGCGTGCGACGTTTGATCATATCAACCTTGGAAACACTTCCAACACGTATCGTCACCTCGCCTTTAGCTAGTCTCCGTTTATGTCGTAGCTTTCATTTCGTGTTACTAATCACTTAGCAACTGAACCGGTATCCAATACCCTCATGCTACTAGGAGTACTACTAAAGTACACATCAACATCATGCATATCAAATATACTTCTTTCGACTTTTGCCAGCCTTCTTATCTACCAAGTATCTAGAGTTGCTCCGCCTCAGTGACTGTTCCCCTCATTACAGAAGCACTTAGTCTCGGGTTTGGGTTTAATCTTGGGTCTCTTCATTAGTGCAGCAACTGTTTTGCCGTTTCACGAAGTATCCCTTCTAGCCCTTGCCTTTCTTGAAACTTAGTGGTTTTACAAACCATCAACTATTGATGCTCCTTCTTGATTTCTACTTTCGCAATGTCAAACATCGCGAATCGCTCAAGGATCATTGTATCTATCCTTGATATGTTATAGTTCATCACGAAGCTCTCACAGCTTGGTGGCAGTGACTTTGGAGAACCATCACTATCTCATCTGGAAGATTAACTCCCACTTGATTCAAGTGATTGTGGTACTCAGACAATCTGAGCACACGCTCAACGATTGAGCTTTTCTCCTTTACTTTGTGGACAAAGAATCTTGTCGGAGGTCTTGTACCTCTCAACAAGGGCACGAGCATGAAATCACAATTTCATGTTTTTAGAACATCACTTATGTTCCGTGACGTTTCAAAACATCTTCGGTGCCTTGCTTCTAATCCATTAAGTATTTTGCACTGAACTATCGTGTAGTCATTAGAAATGTGTATGCGGATGTTCACAACATCTACAGACGACGCTCGAGGTGCAGCACACCGAGTGGTGCATTAAGGACATAAGCCTTCTGCACAGCAACGAGGAAAATCCTCGGTTTTACAGACTCAGTCTACAAAGTTTGCTACTATCAACTTTCAACTAAATTTTCTCTAGGAACATATAAAAATAGTAGAGCTATAGCGCAAGCTACATCGTAATTCGCAAATACCATTAGACTATGTTCATGACAATTAGTTCAATTAATCATATTACTTAAGAACTCCCACTCAAAAAGTACATCTCTCTAGTCATTTGAGTGGTACATGATCCAAATCCACTATCTCAAGTCCGATCATCACGTGAGTCGAGAATAGTTTCAATGGTAAGCATCTCTATGCTAATCATATAGACTATACGATTCATGCTCGACCTTTCGGTCTCATGTGTTCCGAGGCCATGTCTGCACATGCTAGGCTCGTCAAGCTTAACCCGAGTGTTCTGCGTGTGCAACTGTTTTGCACCCGTTGTATGTGAACGTTGAATCTATCACACCCGATCATCACGTGGTGTCTCGAAACGAAGAACTGTCGCAACGGTGCACAGTCGGGGAGAACACAATTTCGTCTTGAAATTTTAGTGAGAGATCACCTCATAATGCTACCGTCGTTCTAAGCAAGATAAGGTGCAAAAAGGATTAACATCACATGCAATTCATAAGTGACATGATATGGCCATCATCATGCGCTTCTTGATCTCCATCACCAAAGCACCTGCATGATCTTCTTGTCACCGGCGTCACACCATGATCTCCATCATCATGATCTCCATCAACGTGTCGCCATTGGGGTTGTCGTGCTACTCATGCTATTACTACTAAAGCTACGTCCTAGCAATATAGTAAACGCATCTGCAAGCACAAATGTTAGTTTAAAGACAACCCTATGGCTCCTGCCGGTTGCCGTGCCATTGACGTGCAAGTCGATATTAACTACTACAACATGATCATCTCATACATCCAATATATCACATCACATCGTTGGCGATATCACATCACAAGCATACCCTGCAAAAACAAGTTAGACGTCCTCTAATTGTTGTTGCATGTTTTACGTGGTGACCATGGCTATCTAGTAGGATCGTATCTTCCTTACGCAAACACCACAACGGAGATATATGAATTGCTATTTAACCTCATCCAAGGACCACCTTGGTCAAATCCGATTCAACTAAAGTTGGAGAAACCGACACTCACCGGTCATCTTTGAGCAACGGAGTTACTCGTAGCGATGAAACCAGTCTCTCGTAAGCGTACGAGTAATGTCGGTCCGAGCCGATTCGATCCAACAATACTGCGGAATCAAGAAAAGACTAAGGAGGGCAGAAAAACACACATCACCGCCCACAAAAACTTTTGTGTTCTACTCGAGAAGACATCTATGCATGAACCTAGCTCATGATGCCACTGTTGGGGAACGTCGCAAGGGAAACAAAATTTTCCTACGCGCACGAAGACCTATCATGGTGATGTCCATCTACGAGAGGGGATGTGTGATCTACGTACCCTTGTAGACCGTACAGGAGAAGCGTTTGATGTCCATCTACTTAGTGAACGCGGTTGATGTAGTGGAACGTCCTCACGACCCTCGATCTGCCCCGCGAACCGTCCCGCGATCAGTCCCACGATCTAGTGCCGAACGGACGGCACCTCCGCATTCATCACACGTAGAACTCGACGATGATCTCGGCCTTCTTGATCCAGCAAGAGAGACGGAGAGGTAGAAGAGTTCTCCGGCAGCGTGACGGTGCTCCGGAGGTTGGTGGTGATCTTATCTCAGCAGGGCTCCGCCCGAGCTCCGCAAAAACGCGATCTAGAGGAAAAACCGTGGAGGTATGTGGTCGGGCTGCCGTGGAAAAGTCGTCTCAAATCAGCCCTAAAACCTCCGTATATATAGGTGGGAGAGGGGGGGCCTTGCCTTGGGGCTCAAGGATCCCCAAGGGGGTCGGCCGAGCCAAAGGGGGGAAGGTCTCCCCTTCCAAACCGAATCCAACTTGGTTTGGAAGGTGGAGTCCTTCTTCCCTTTCCCACCTCCTCCTTTTTTTTCCTTTTCTCTTTGATTTTCTTCCTATGGCGCATAGGGCCTTCTTGGGCTGTCCCACCAGCCCACTAAGGGCTGGTGCGCCACCCCCAAGGCCTATGGGCTTCCCCGGGGTGGGTTGCCCCCCCCCCCCCCGGTGAACACCCGGAACCCATTCGTCATTCCCCGTACATTCTCGGTAACTCCGAAAACCTTCCGGTAATCAAATGAGGTCATCCTATATATCAACCTTTGTTTCCGGACCATTCCGGAAACCCTCGTGACGTCCGTGATCTCATACGGGACTCCGAACAACATTCGGTAACCAAGCATATAATTCTAATATGCATAAAACAACGTCGAACCTTAAGTGTGCAGACCCTGCGGGTTCGAGAACTATGCAGACATGACCCGAGAGACTCCTCGGTCAATATCCAATAGCGGGACCTGGATGCCCATATTGGATCCTACATATTCTACAAAGATCTTATCGTTTGAACCTTAGTGCCAAGGATTCATATAATCCCGTATGTCATTCCCTTTGTCCTTCGGTATGTTACTTGCCCGAGACTCGATCGTCAGTATCCGCATACCTATTTCAATCTCGTTTACCGGCAAGTCTCTTTACTCGTTCCGTAATACAAGATCCCGCAACTTACACTAAGTCACATTGCTTGCAAGGCTTGTGTGTGATGTTGTATTACCGAGTGGGCCCCGAGATACCTCTTCGTCACACGGAGTGACAAATCCCAGTCTCGATCCATACTAACTCAACTAACACCTTCGGAGATACCTGTAGGGCATCTTTATAGTCACCCAGTTACGTTGCGACGTTTGATACACACAAAGCATTCCTCCGGTGTCAGTGAGTTATATGATCTCATGGTCATAGGAACAAATACTTGACACGCAGAAAAGAGTAGCAACAAAATGACACGATCAACATGCTACGTCTACTAGTTTGGGTCTAGTCCATCACATGATTCTCCTAATGATGTGATCCCATTATCAAGTAACAACACTTGCCTATGGCCAGGAAACCTTGGCCATCTTTGATCAACGAGCTAGTCAACTAGAGGCTTACTAGGGACAATGTTTTGTCTATGTATCCACACAAGTATTGTGTTTCCAATCAATACAATTATAGCATGGATAATAAACGATTATCATGAACAAAGAAATATAATATTAACTAATTTAGTATTGCCTCTAGGGCATATTTCCAACAATTCCTTGGAACTCCATGCTGACATGTGATCCTGGTCATATATATCTTGGCCAACTTAGCACTCGTGTAGGTAGTCTTCACGTGTATGAAGTGAGCTACCTTGGTAAAACGATCGACCACTACCCAAATAGAATCAAAACTTAGACGAGTTCTGGGTAATACTGTGATGAAGTCCCTACCAAGCTTCTCCCATTTACACTCGGGTATCGGCAAAGGTTGAAGTAATCCCGCTGGCTTCTGATGTTCGGCTTCTACTCGCTGACATACATCGCATATTTCTACATACTCGGCAATATCCTTCTTCATTCCTGTCCACCAGAAACTTTCCTATAAGTCGAGATACATGTTGGTGTTACCTAGGTGTATTGAGTACGGTGAATCGTGGGCCTCCTGAAGTATCAACTTCCTGAGTTCGGGATCATTGGGCACATAGATATGGTCCTCAAACCATATAGTTTCATGTTCATCCTCACAAAAGCCTTTAGCCTTCCCGTCATTCATTCTTTGCTTTGTGTCAGCTATTTCCTTGTCCAACTTCTGGGCTTCACGGATTCTTCCGGTCAAGGTGGACTGAATCTTCAGCGTGGCTACATATCATCTTGGAATTATCTCCAATTTGAGTTCTCTAAGTTCATCGACTAACTCCTGGGCTAATCCTCCCACTATGAGTGTGTTCACATAACTCTTACGACTCAAGGCATCTGCTACAACATTTGCCTTCCCTGGGTGATAATGCAATCTCATGTCATAATCCTTGATCAACTCTAGCCATCTCCTCTATCTGAGGTTTACTCCTTTTGCGTGAAGATATACTTCATGCTCTTGTGATCAGTGTAAATATCACAACTATTTCTGAGAAGGAAATGTCTCCAGGTCTTGAGTGTGTGCGCTACGGCTGCTAACTCCAAATCATGTGTGGCATAGTTCAACTCATGATACATAGGCTACAACCTTTCCCTCTTGCATGAGCACTCCTCCAAGTCCTTGACGTGATGCGTCACAATACACCTGAAAGTCCTTCCGAATGTTTGGCAATATCAACACTGGGGCTATAACCAAATGTTTCTTCAACTCATGGAAACTGGCTTCACATTCCTCGGTCCAATTATACTTGGACTCCTTCTTCAATAACTCTTTCATGGGATTGGAAATCCTCGATAAGTTATCGATAAACCTCCGGTAATATCCGGCAAGTCCAAGAAAACTACAGATTTCCTTAATTGAGGTGGGTGCCTTCCATTCGGTGACTGCTGCAACCTTGGCGGGATCCACTGCTATTCCGTCTCCAGAAATAATGTGTCCGAGGAATCGGAATTACTTTAGCCAAAATTCACGTTTGCTGAACTTCGCATATAACTGATGCTCTCGAAGCTTCTCCAAAACTAAACGCAAGTGTTCCTTGTGTTCTTCCTCGTTCTTCGAGAATATCAGTATATCATCGATGGACACCACGACAAACTTGTCTAGATATTCCATAAATACATTGTTCATCATACTCATAAAGTATGCATGAGCATTATTCAAACCAAAGGACATGATTGTATACTCATATAAACCATACCTTGTGGTGAAGGTTGTATTGTGTATATCCTGTTCATAAATTTTCAATTGATGATACCCTGATCAAAGATTGATCTTGGAGAACACTCTGGATCCAATCAGCTGGTCAAGCAAATCATTAATCATCGGCAAAGGGTACTTGTTCTTGATGGTCACCTCATTAAATGCACGATAATTGATTACCATTCTCAAGGTTTCATCCTTCTTCTCTACCAAGAGAACTGGGGCTCCCCAAGGTGTTGAACTTGGCCGAATATACCCTTTGTGCAGTAACTCCTTAATCTGCTTTTTGATTTCTTCTAAATCATTTGCGAGCATCCGATAGGTTCTCTTGGATATCGGGGCTGTCCCTGGCAATAACTCGATCTCTCTATCCGGTGGCATGCCTATCAATTACTCCGAGAATACATCTAGAAAGTCTTGTACAATTGGCACTTCCTCCTAAACAACTCCCGTGAGAGAATTCACCTGTTTACTCTTTGGTGGGCATTGGGATATGTACTTAATCCTCTTTCGCTCTGGGGTGTTGAGAAAAATTGACTTAAGGTCATAATCGATGTTTCCTTCCTACTTGGCCAACAATCCATGCCTAGGATTACATCCCATTCCTTTGACTCTAATACGATGAGGTCGGTTGGAAATTTATGGTTCCCAATGTTGAGGTTCAATGCATGGCATCCTATCCCCGTTGTCATGGTGCCCCCTGGGAAACTGACCTTAATGGTCTGACTAGGGGTTCTAGTCGGTAAACCATACTTCTCCACAACTACCCTTCATATGAATGAATGGGTTGCACCAGAATCAAAATGTACCAGTACTGGACATGAATTTAGCAAGAACTTACCAACCACCATATCAAGGTGATCATACACCTCTTCAACATCAATGTGGTTCACCTGAGCTCGGGGAAAAGGATTGGGCTTCTTTGCTGATGAGTTGCCATTTACGTTTCCATTTCCCAGCTTGTTTTGGGGACATTTAGTGGCATAGTGTCCCGTCTTCTCACACTTGAAGCGGGTGATATGGCTCAGATCCTTCTGAGCTGGAGAGGGATGGTGTTGAGTGCCATTACCTCCATTTCCATTCTTGAAGTTGTTACTGTTGCGGTTGTTCCCATTTCCTCCATGGTTATGGCATCCATGGTTGTGCACGGCATGGGTGTGGTGGGTGTGTCCTAACTTACCGGATCCTGCTCCAGTATTCCCTGAATACGGAGGGTAATGGGGCTTCTGCTAGGCTCCAAAGTTGTACTTCCCATGTCCATACTTCCTTTTTCGATTCTCAATCTACTGTTGTTTTCCCTCCAAGATGAGGGCCTTATCTACCAACTCCTGGTAGTTGTTTAAGGTGGCCACAGTCAGCTGACTGCTCAACTCATCGTTGAGTCCTTCCATAAATTTCTCCTGCTTGGCAGCATCATCAACCACATCTCCAGGTGCATATCGGGCCAACATGTTGAAGTCATCAATATACTAGGCCACAAAGCAATTTCCCTGGCATAAGTTGCGGAACTCACGCTTCTTCGAACTTGTGGCTACGACTGAGACATGAGCGATGCGGAAGACCTGCTTGAACTGCTTCCAAGTCACACCAGCAATGGGGTATGTGGTGGTGTAGTTCTCCCACCATGCAGCTGCGGGTCCTTCAAGTTGATGTGTGGCAAAGCGTACTTTCTCAGCTTCAGTGCGTCCTGAACTGATCAGTTCCCTCCCCATCTTGCGGAGCCAATCATCTGCCACAATGGGCTCAATGCTGCTGGAGAAAGTTGGGGGATTCAGCCTCAGTAAACGGGTGAGATTGTCGGCCTGTGGGGGATGATGGTTATTGTTATTGTTGGTCCGGTTCTGAATGATCAACTGCATCAGGGTATTCTACTGTTGTATTAACTGAGTGAGTTCCGGTGGGAAGTTGGAGGTAGGGTCACGTCTCGGAGGCATCTGGTGTTTTTAGAGGGATGGGAATTAGCATAGAACAAGGGTCTACAGAGAAAATACACTACCCATATGAAATGCAACAAGCAATTATCACAAGACACATTTATTCCTTAATCATCTCAAAAGGTTCACACACGGATATACAAGTTTGTGGTAACCTAAACATCGGCCTAAACGTTTAACTATAGATAAATTGGTGGTCTTGTCTATGTGTCCTCCTCAAAAGTACATAGTGGTGGGTTCGTCGGTAGAACTCACTTCGTAGTGCTCCTCATTCCTGATCAAGGAGGCTACGTCTCCTTCTGGGTGAAGATTTTCTCCCATGTCCAATTCCTCCTCTAGGTATGAAACGCGAGTCTTCACCTTCTCGATCCTCTCCAGGAATTCCTTCACTTCTTGTTCGTGTTTGTAGTGGGATTTTCGGGCTTCTGCTTCGAGCTCAAGTTCGTGAAGCATCAGTTTCTAGATCTTCTTCGTGTCTTTGCTTACACGAGTCTCCACAGTCCTGATGTGTGTCTCCAATGTGTGGGCAGAGGACAGGAGAGCGTCTTCAGTCTTGGTCTCTATGATTTCTCCATCTGCTCCTCTCTAGGAGACCGTGTACAGGTCCGGCAAAATGGGGCAGCCTCTATACACCTCCTTGATACGTCTGAGTGCACAATGAATCGCCATGTCCCTTCCGAGAATCCAGATGGGTGCGATGAACTTGAAGTCAATAGGTTTTGTGCGATTATCGAAGGTCCTTCTGGGGATGTGCACCTCAATCATGTAGCGAGCATTTGCCGGGTAAGAGCTCATAGGTTTTGCGGTGATAGTTGGCAGAGCAATCCTTATGTCCTTGACGATCTGCACTAGCTCTTTGCCAAAGGGCATTGTTGCGTCGGGCTGGCAAAACTCCGTGACCATAACTGGGTTGAAGGTGGCCATCTAGAAGTATTGGAAAATTGGAGAGAAGTCAGAATTGAGCAGAAGAAAATATAGAAGGTTTAAAGATATAATAAAATTGTTTCCTTCCTAAGGCTATTCCAATCCTAGAGGTTACGTCCTAGGTCAGCGTGTGCTCTAATACCATATCTGTAGCGACCCGACCTGAAACGGCCAAGTCTCTCATGTTTCTGTACCACCCCAAGATCATGCTAGTACACACACAATACATCAATGTATATATCGAGAGTTCAATCACACTACTTTATTAATCAAAATCTCATATCGAGTCCTTTATTACAATAAAGATTACAATAAAGTGGCTGAAGGCCAACTCATGAGATAAAACTAAACGAAAACTAGCGGGAGCTTCAAAGGTAGTTCAGTCCATATGACTCCATGACATATCACCAAGTGTAGATCATGTCCTCACTCCTGGTCTGAAAAGTACTCTGCAACAATACACATTGCAGCCGTGTAGGTCAGCATATTGAATATGCCGGCAAGTCACAAAAGAGAGGGGTTCCTCTGAGACACTGTCGGTGCTCATTCAATCCTACCGTTCTTCTACATCTCGTAGCACCGCCCGTCCAGAGTCACCACGATGTCCAACCAAGCTAGAGCCCATAATGACTTGTGGTTGTGGAGGTAAGCCTCGGGTCTTGAAGTATCCATCCATCTCTTTGTTTCCGGGTGAAGCTTTCCGCAAGATGTCATGGCGCTTCCCCATGCATCCCGGGTCAGCCACTCGCTTCCCGAGGGTGCCCATCTGAACCATTTTTCACCCAGAGGAATATTGCATCATGTGGTCTTGAAAGTCTTGAAGTCTTTAGGTCTTGATTATTAGGTTCTCACAACACTCATGATAAACACTCAACCAAACCCCGTCTAGTAGGAGCATAGAAAAATATAAATAGTGTCCCGGCCGAAGTAACAAGGGTTGATGGGTGCCTACCACATGATACTACATCAAGAACCAAATTTCCAAGTACATACTTTGCATGCAATGGGTGGAGAAGGTTGAACTGATGCAATAAAACCATAGCTAAAAACATGATCGACGTGAACTTGCCTCGTTGACGATTTTCGAACTCGAGCGCCTCTAGATAACAAGCCTTGCACTCCGGATGGTCTAATGAGACGATAATTTCACACAATAATCATCACAACAACAAGCATAAAAGAAAACAAAAATCAAACTAACTATTTCCAAAGAGAACATAATAACCTAAAATAACTAAAATAGATTCTGTTTTTTTAACTTAATTTAAAATATTCTAAAAGATCTTGAAATTAGACCTACTGATAAATAAGATCACTAGTGACTAGTAGCAAAAAGAATCAACTCAAAACCTATTTTTAAACTCAAGATATTACCAAAACTAGACTTGAATCAAATCTCTGTAAATCCAAAATTAAGTTATTCAAACCTGGTCAAACTTTATACCTGTAGAAAATACATAAATTTTTTGACACAATGCACAAAGAATCATCTAATTTAGAGTTAAAACATAAAAGTTAAAGCTAAAACAAAAACAACAACTATTCTGTTTTTTAAAACAGAAAACAGAGAATGAATTAAAACACTATTGAACGATGGGCTACGTGGCAGCTTCTTAGTGGCTGGAGGTGTGCACACGGTGGATTATGGAGCGAATGGCCGCAACTTAAGAAGAAACGGTGCGGCTAAGGTTAACTAAATAGAAAACCGGTGGTTTTTTAAACAAAATTGAAGGGGTATTTTACTTCTAATCCTATATGTCGGCTACAGATCCAACGGCTACGGGAGGGGAGGGTGCTCACCACGGTGGTTGGATGAAACGCCGGCGAGAACGACGACTACCGAAGCTTGGAGGAGGCTAGGGAGGGGCTTCAGTGGTCGGGATGGCGGTGGAGGTGACCAGGAGACGGCGGCGATGCTCCGGGGTGATTGGCGGGGTCGACGGGACTCGGGGTGACAGTGGGGAGCGGCACGAGCTCGTGGAGCTTCGGTTGGAGGTGGAGCTCCGGCGAAGTGGCTAGGTGGCGCTCTAGCAATGATCTCTCGAGGGTTTGGGGTGGAACGGGGTGCGGGGGGAGCGTGGTATTTATAGAGGGTCTCGGATCGAAGAAAAGGCATGGGATCGACGAGATCCGAGGTGGATCCGCGACGGCGGTCGGCGAAGGAAGGAGGAGGGATGGAAGGAAGGGGATGATCGAGCAAGGCTCTGGTCGGGCGGTGGGGCCGGGCGTCAGTGAGGGAGAGGTGGCGAGGCGCTGAAACGGTGGCCGATCCGAAGGAGATTCACATCTGGCGAGGCAGATCTTCGGGCCAGGCTTTCCAAGTGGGAAATGCTAAGTTTCCTAATAAACGAAGTTTTTTCCTTTTATTTAAAATCAGGAAAGAAAACAAAGAAACGGAAAAGATATATTCTTCGACTATAGGAGTATTATATATCAAAAATATCAGAAAAAACATTCCCACAACGTTAACATTTTTTTAGACACAAAATAAAAACTTTATAATTTTTTTAAATCCAATAAAATCCAATTTGACCTTCAAATAAATTGGCACTATTTTTTTCTTCTCACTTTGGGGTGTCATATTAGCTCCTCTCATACTTGTTGGTCAAGATATTTTGTGAGAGATTTGTGAATGAAATTCATGTGCCAAAGAAATGAACTCAAAATATCGAATGAAAAATCAAATGCCACATTCATTTCAATCAAAATGCATAGATGCTTAGCTATAATTGTAAAACATTCCAGATTGAAAATTTGGCAAGTTACAATCAAGAAGAAGGCGCAAGGCGAAGCCAGAAGAACCGGTTGTAGCCCAAGACAACAATATGGTGACTTGTGGCCCATATAGAAGAAGGGCCTTGAGAAGTTTACTTACGATAAAAGTATGGCGAGCTAGAGATATGTCAAGTCACGAATTATATGTGACCTGGACTCTTGTAACCATAGGGCCTAGAACTATATATAAAGGCGAGTATCTAGGGCTCAAAGACTTAAGTTATCACCAATCGAGAGCTAGGTCAGGCGAATCCGTACCCTTGTAATCGATTTCCACATCAATATACACAAAGCAGGACGTAGGCTTTTACCTCGATTAGAGGGGCTGAATCTGGGTTAAATCGTCTCTTGCTCCCTATTAACCCCTTCGAGTTGCCACATGGTTGCGATGCCCCCATCACTAAGTCCTCTCAGGAGGACATCTGCCGTTACAAAACCACAATAGTTGGTGCCCACCGTTGAGCTTGCGCATGGTGGAGTTGAGTTTTCAAAGGGAGCCCTTCCAGGGTTCGGGAGCTTCGCAGTCAGTCTCATGACTAAGAGCCATCGCGGAAGGTACTACATCGACAATTCAAGCTGGGGTCCCGAGTCAGTTCAGTCGAATCAGGTTACCGGGTCCCCTTCTGTAAGATTCACGTCTTCATCGGCAAGATCGGAAGATTGGTCCCTGAGACAGACATCCGCACAGACATCGTCGAGCTGGCTCGGCTCACCCATCCGGCGAAGCCTCGGCTTGGGTGGCGTCACGTATTCGTCGACTTTACTTAGGGGGTTAGCCTCCCGGATGAACCGAAAGGTGGTGGAGATACCCGTGTCAACTCTAACGGCTAGTCATCAATCGGTGATACTAATTGAATTTGTCCTCTCTACGAGGGAAGGCTTGGGGGCTTTCCTAAGGTGGCAATCTCTAAAGGGCCAAAGGAACCACCACGCCATGTCGCCATCTACATGGAGCGGGCAACGACAGCTCAAAATTCGCCAAATGCGGCGACCGCTAACGGGGCAAGCGGGTGCAGAAAGACACTGGCCCAGGCCATGACAGATCTGATGGTTGAGATGTCAAAACTCATGGGAGTCACCGTGACGGCTGATAACTAAGAGGAAGTCAACGCGGAACTGGCCAAACTTCAGGAGGATATGGGACAAATACAACGTGAGATTGATGCTGAGAAGACCTGGATGGCGGATTAACAGGCTCAGATTGACGAAGAGGTAGAGCGCTTGAAGTTGGAGGCGTGGCGACTTGAGGGTGAGCGAGTCGCGTCTTATGCCGTCCGTTAGAGGAGGCATCAGAGTCATATCCCGGCCAACCTTAACCCTACTCGTCTTTTAGCACCCACATACACCTGGCGCGGAGCATAACCCGCCTCGCCAGAATAATCCGCAGGTCGAGATCGAACAACACCCGATGCAACCCCCACTGATCCCACAGGCGGCTCAACACTTCCAAACACCCCGAGGTCACTTCTCCAACCCGGTGGATAACATGCTGACTGCGACCCGCCACTTGGAGTCTCACCCTATTTGTGGAAACACTGCACTTGAGGTGGAAGCAAGGAACGCCATTGAGATGTTAAAGACGGCGATGGTCCAGCAAGCGCATTTTTCATATGTTTGTGATCGACTGCACTCCATGCCACAGGCAAGCCATATGAAGAGTTGCCCAGATGATCCCCCGACGGTTTCTAGCGGCAGCCATCGACACCAACCCCAAATCAACCCGCCCGAGCCACCGATGTTAAATTCTCAGGCACTTGTTAACGCTGCAAGAGCCCCCCGACTGGCAGAAGCAGAGGCGACAGCGACATTGGCGGGTCAGGGAGTTCCAGCATATGCCCAACTTGCTCCCAGGTACAGTGGATCGGGAGGACGGAATGTTGGTGTCCCCTGCCTATGATTTGCTCTGCGCAACGAGCGCATGCCTAGAGACTTCAAGGGCCCTTGTAAGGTGTCCAACTATACACCCGATCTTGAGCCACGGGCATGGGTTGAGAGCTACGAGATGGCTATGGACATGCTTGATGCCAGTGATGCGGTCTGCACCAAGTATTTCACCATGATGTTAGAGGGTCCGGCTCGCACGTGGTTGAAAAATTTACCACCCAATTCCATCAACACTTGGGCTGAACTCAAGGGCCGTTTCGTTAAGAACTTTCGAGGGACTTGCAAGCGCCCAATGACGATTGTAGATCTTCAGCATTGTATTCAGCGGGTGGATGAATTGGCCCATCACTGGACGAGGCGAGACGTGGAGATTATCGATTCTTCAAATGACATCACGGCGGCTCAGGCCGTGCTGATCTTGGAAAAGAACTACCATTTTCAGCCTCTGGTGTTGAAGCTCGGCCGTCTTAAGTGGAAGGTGCAGGATATGGGTGAGTTTGTTGACACCCTCACTAGGTACGCCAAGTCAGACGGCATGAAGGATGCTGGTTCTGATGATGATAAGGTCAGTGAAGTTAAACGGTGAGATGGAGCTAAGGGCCACATCCAGACTCATGGGTGCAACAGTAACCAGGGAGGTCAAGGAAAAAGGCGGCAGCAAGATGGCGTGTCTAATTTTGTTGCAAACACTAGTGCCGGGCCCAGAAACTAGCACCGCGACATCGGTCAGGATCGGGGTTTTAGCGGAAAAAACCGCGCAATTACGAAGAGCTACTTAAGGGACCTTGCCCTCAGCACAGTACCCCAGGTGCCCCGTCTGCTCAGTCTTGGGAAAACTATTTTCCAATGCAGGAATTCCGTCTTCACGCATCCAGAGACCACCAAGGAGGTAACGAAGGCGCCCAACCCGGTCAATTTGGTCCGGGCGGGTCACGAGGTGGATCGTTCGGTGATTTTCCTAACCCGGATACTCAAGAGCGAGGCGGCTCACATAACAATGGTGGACTATCGTGTGGCCAAGGTAATCAACAGTATAATGACGAGGGCAAGTTTTAGCAGCCAAACAACCAGGGCGGCTTTCAGAGCAATCCTAAGCAGTTGGATGTCGGTCAATACCATGTATTCACCACTAGCACCTGTAAAAGGGATAAGAAAATAAAGCAACAACAATCAACATGGCTGAGCTGACGGTTCCCACATAGCTAAATTGGTCTGAACAGCCTCTCACGTGGAGTAGAGCTGATCACCTTCCCCGGATTGATAACCATGGAGACTTGGCATTGGTGGTGGCGCCTCAGGTTGGGGGATACACACTTTCTAAGGTCCTTATGGATGGAGGTAGCAGTATCAACATCCTGTACTATGACACCTTCCGGTAGATGAACTTTGTTGAGAAGGACTTGATGTCTTCAACCATGGTTTTTCATGGCATTATACCGGGCTAGTCGGCCTATCCTGTACTATGACACCTACTGGCAGATGAACTTTGGTGAAAGTCCAATTACAGGAGTGAGACATTGATGTTTTAGGTGGTCAAAATTAAGAGTCCTTACCGTGCTCAGTTCACGCGGCCGACTTATGCCCGCTTCATGGCCGGCCTTGCTATGTATACCTTAAGCTTAAGATGCCTAGTCTTAAGGGCACCATCAGAGTCAATGGAGATCGGAAGATAGCGCATGAGTGCGAAGGAGACGCCGCATATGCTGAGTCGGCGTGCGCTTCCAAAGAGTTGAAGTTCCACAAGGCCAATGTGGACCCAACTGACATGAGCCCCTCGACAAACCAACTATTGGTTCTAAGCCTCCCCTTAACTTCAAGCCAGCAGATGATACCAAACAAGTTGATTTCACCCCAGGCGACTCTTCTAAGCAGTTTACTATTGGGACCAGTTTGGATCCCAAATAGGAAAGCGCGCTCATCGAATTCATCCGTGAGAATCGGGATATCTTCACATGGAAACCTTCTGACATGCCAATAGCACCGAGAGAACTTGCTGAGCACCATATCAGTGTAGATCCCAAGATGAAGTTGGTTCCTCAGTACCTCCGTCGTTTCAACAAGGAGAGGCATAAAGCAATTGGGGAAGAAGTCGCCCGACGCCTGGCCACCGGGTTCATCGTCTAGGTTTTTCATCCTGAGTGGTTGGATGACCCGGTCTTAGTTCGCAAGATGAATGACACCTTTTGAGTGTGCATCGACTATACAGACCTCAACAAAGCTTGTC
Source organism: Hordeum vulgare subsp. vulgare (assembly GCF_904849725.1). NCBI lineage: Eukaryota > Viridiplantae > Streptophyta > Magnoliopsida > Poales > Poaceae > Hordeum > Hordeum vulgare. Next base: position 188,792,011 of record NC_058519.1, on the reverse strand, counting down.
CGAACGATCCTTTTGCCCTTACCCGTATCGATCAAATCATTGACTCTACGATGGGTTGTGAGAGTTTGTGCTTTCTAGATGCATACTCTGGTTATCACTATATCAAGATGGCCAAGGAGGACCAGGAGAATACGGCCTTTATAACTCCTTTTTGTAGCTTTTGCTATGTCTCAATGCCTTTTCGACTTAAGAGTGGAGGGCGACTTATCAACGTTCCATTCAGAATTGTTTGCACAATCAGATTGGACGTAACGTTCATGCTTATGTCGATGACATCTTGGTGAAATCACAGAACAAGGAGACACTTTTAGGAGTTCTCAAGGAGACATTCAACAACCTTCGGGTGTGTCAGATGAAGCTTAACCCTACCAAGTGTGTGTTTGGGGTTCCAACAGGAACGTTATTGGGATTCCTGGTGTCAGAGCATGGCATTGAAGCTAACTCGGACAAGATCAAGGCGATAACCCCGCTTGGTAAGCAGGCTAACATTAGTCAGGTCTAGCGTATGGCGGGTCGTATTGCAGCACTCAGTCGTCTCAGAAGTCTCCTTGGTGAGAAGGCCATCCCTCTTTATCAGTTGCTCAAAAAAGGATCACTTTGTTTGGACCAATGCATCTAATGAGGCTTTCGAGGCCCTTAAGAAGCAACTTGCTGAGCCGCCCGTGTTAGCAGCCCAAATTGACAAGGAACCAATGCTCATGTACATTGTGGCTAACTCTAAAGAAGTGAGTGTAGCGGCGGTTGTTGAATGCAAGGAAGAAGGCAAGGAATATCCGGTTCAACGGCCAATATATGTTGTCAGTGAGGTATTGACTCTGTCCAAACAACGATATCCACATTGGTAGAAGCTGGTCTTTGGAATTTTTATGGCAAGACGGAAATTGAAGCACTACTTCGTGGAGCATCCGGTTACCGTGGTCAGTTCTACGCCAATTGGGGACATTATACACGGCCGTGAAGCCACTAGGCGGATTGCTAAATGGGCGATAGAGCTTGGTCCTCACCATATGAAGTATATGCCTCGCACATCCATCAAGTCTCAAGCTCTGGTGGATTTTATCAACGATTGGACCGAGTTGCAATTTCTGGAAGATAGGCCCGATAACACACACTGGACTATTCATTTTGATGGTTCTAGGCAATTGGAGGGCTCGGGAGCTGGAGTGGTGTTATCTTCCCCACGATGCGACAACTTTTGCTATGTTTTGCGACTCATATTTCCTTGCACCAACAATGCTGCTGAGTATGAGGCGTTGCTCCATGGGCTCAGGATATCTAAGGACATGAACCTTAACCGGGTCAGATGCTTAGGCGACTCAGATTTGGTGGCTCAACAAGTATCAGGATCTTGTTATTCCAAAGACCCATTGATGGCGGCTTATAGGCGTGCGGTAACCGAATTGGCGTGTCATTTTCATGGTTACCAAGTTGATCGTATTGATCGTTGATAGAAAGAGGCGGCTGATGCTTTATCGCGACTTGGATCACGACGTAAGCCTGTTCCCCCCCCCCCCAATGTGTTCTTGGATGTCTTACATAACCCTTCTCTGAAGTTGCTTTCTGAAGAACACATAGCAGCTCCTTACCCGGAATCACTGTTGGCGGTGGCTCTCCGTGCGATTCCTGACTGGACAGTACCTTACACGGCTTATCTAGCCCGAGGTCAGTTGCCGACTGATGAAAGTTTTGCTAGAAAGATCGTACGGCAGTGCAAGTCCATGGTTATCCATAAATAAGAGTTACACAAACGGACCACCTGTGGGGTTTTTCAGCGCAGTGTTTCACCAGAAGAAGGGTGAGATATTATAAATGAGATACATGATGGCGACTGTGGACATCACGCGGGGTCATGATCTTTGGTGTCAAAAGCTTTTCGCCATGGTTTTTACTGGTTGACGGCTCATGCCGATGCAGAGGATATAGTGCGTCGGTGTTATGTGTGTCAGAATTTGGATGTCAAGTACATGTGTTGGCTTAGGAGTTTGGCATGATCCCAATCACATGGCCTTTCGCGGTATGGGGGCTTTATATGGTTGGCCCGTTTAAAATGTCTTCCGACAAAAAGACTCATCTGTTGGTGGTGGTTGATAAATTTACCAAGTGGGTTGAAGCAGAGTTGGTTAGCAATTGTGAGGCAAAGACGACAGTCAAGTTCCTCAAGAAGCTGATTTTCCATTTTGGTTATCCCCACAACATCGTTACTGATAATGGTACTAATTTGTCTAAGGGGGCAATGAAGTAGTTTTGTCGGCGAGAGCACATCTGACTTGATGTATATGTATTTGCTCATCCACAGTCCAATGGTCAAGCTGAGCGGGCTAACCAGGAGATATTGCGTGGAATCAAGCCCCATCTCATGGTTCCTTTGTATTGCACTCTGGGTTGTTGGGTTAAAGAGCTTCCTTCAGTACTTTGGAGCATCAGAACAACACCAAATAGATCCACTGGTTATACTCCCTTTTTTCTCGTCTATCGGGCCGAGGCGGTTCTTCCATGCAATATAAGGCATGATTCTCCCAGAGTCGCCTCGTACGTAGAAGCAGATAATGAACAAGCACACCAGGATTCCTTGGATGCTCTAGAGGAAGAGAGTGATTTAGCCGCAACACGATAGTCTATCTACCAACAAGACATGCGTCGTTATCACAGTCGACGGGTCAAGAGTCGCGTCTTCTAGGAGGGCGACTTAGTGCCTCGACTGATTCAAGATCACACGGGCATGCACAAGCGCTCGCCTCCACGGGAAGGACCTTTCGTCGTCAACAAAAGCCTTCGCAACGGCTCTTACTACTTGATTCATCTTCGCCCTAACAAGCCAACCTCGGAGGAAGAGACGACTCGCCCGTGGAACATTTCTCATCTACGGCCTTACTACACTTAGAGCCATCGACTCCTTATCCATGTACATAGTTTAGTATTTGTGTACTATTTGTCGAAATAAAGCCCGTGGAACAATAAAGCCGGCTCCCACGAAATCCGGGGTCTCTGCCGTTTCAGGCTATATGTCGAGCATGAGTCTTTATTGATTAAGTAAGCCGCCCAACAGGATGAGTCGCCGCCAAGGAGGCCATTCAAACATGGATGCTATTAGTATCAAAGAGGACGAGTCGCCCTGTTGTCATCGTTCAAACATAGATACTAATAAGCCAAAGAGGACCAAGTGACTTGATGCACGGTTCAAACATAGGCGCTAATGTATGATCATGAACGATAAAAACCAGCTTACTTGGGGGCTACTAGTCCCTAGGTTGTTTAGGAGTAATAGCTTTGTCTTCTGCAATCCTATGCCCGTTTTTCCTTAATCATAGGTCACTTGAGGGCTTCTGAATCATTGAGTTCCGCCTTAATACCCTCTTGGTTAGCGAAAAATTAACGCATTACAATGGTTATACTGGACAGTATGCTTTGCGATTCACCCCATAAACCCCATGTACTCTTGGCGAGTTAATCCAATCTTGGACCCTGAACTTCCAAGGTTAAAACATTGAGGTGCTTGCGAGAGCTAGCATATGGAAAATAGACAAACCATGTTAGACTCGGTCGCGGGAGGAACCTTTATGTAAACTACACTTGGTGCTACCACAAAGCTATTGTATGAGATGATGACAAATTATTTTCAATGGCACACCGAGAGATTTCCAACAGGTAGGAAGGTAAACTCTGTTGAGGAGATCTCCTCCCTTAATGATAAGGTTGACATGATCATGACTTTACTTACTAAGGAAGCTCCTATTGATCCTCATGATGTTCCTTTAAATTATTTGGTTGCTCAAGAAAGAAAGGAACTTCCATAACAATGCTTATAGGAGTAATTTTGGTAGCAATCCTAGACCGTTCCCATCCAACAACTATGGGAACAATAACAATTATCCTAGCACCAAAAACTGAACTTTTGAATTAGAGAGCATGCTTAAGGATTTTATCACTTCTTAAAAAGCCTTCAACAAGAGTGTAGAATCTAAACTAGAAAATTAGATAGTCTCTCTTTGAAGGTGGACAACATAGCTCATGATGCAGAGATGCTTAAAATTAGAACTTCCCCAGTTGAGGAAAGGAATACCACACCCATGAATGCTATCCTAGTCCAAATTAATGAGAACATAAGAATGCTAGCCAAACTTAAAGATAGATGGGCTAGAGAAAAGGAAGAGAGAATTAAGAGCCTTCCTACACACACTACCATTGCTACTATACAAGTTGTTGAGGATCTCCAAACTTTTAGCACCCATCGCACTCCTAGTCCCAACTGACCTATTAATGGTGATGCTAATACATCAACTATAGGAAAAGAAGGTCCTTTGAATTTAGAGACTACCAAAAGAATGATCTTAGATGACATTACTACCACTTTATCTAATGGTAGTAATCTTAATTTTGATAATTGTAGTCTATCCTAAATTATCACCTTTTTGCAAAGAATGCCTAAGGGCCCCCACACTAGTACACTCAATATTACCTTCACTAAGCATATTACCAGTGCTATTATCAAAGAAAGGGAGGAGAAGCTCAAGCTAGAGACTTCTATTCCTAGGAAACTAGAAGATGGTTGGGATCCTATGGTCAAAATTAAATTGAATAATATCTCTTGCTTTGCTTTATGTGATGTTGGACCTAGTGCTTCCGTTATGCCCAAAAGAATGTATGATATGCTTGATTGGAAACCTTTTGATCCATGTTCTTTTGGTGTTCGTCTTGTTGATTCTTCCATCAAGAAACCTTTAGGGAGAATTGATGATGTGCTTATTATTGTCAATGATAATTATGTGCCCATTGATTTTCTTATTATGGACATTGAATATGATCCTTCATGTCCAATTATTTTGGAACGCCCTTTTCTTCGCACCATTGGTGCTATCGTTGACATGATAGAGGGAATTATTAAATTCCAATTTCCTCTTAAAAAGGGAATGGAACACTTCCTAGAAAGAATATTAAGTTACCTTATGAGTCCGTTACTCGGGCAAGTTATTCTTTTGGAGTTGATAACACTTGATCTTCTTGCATTATGCCCAACTCAAAGGCATAAAAGAAAGCGCTTGTTGGGAGGCAACCCAATTTGTTTTTACTTTCTGTTTTAGTGGTATTGATGTGTCTTACTACTGTAGAAATATCATTGTATCTTTATTTTTAAGCTTTGTGCCAAGTTATAGCCTCCGATTGCAAGAAAGTTCAAAAGTTGTGACATGTTGTCCAAAAACAGATTCTGTCTGCCCGACGGAAAAAATCGCCAAATATCACCAGATCATCTTTTTTATCTGAATTGTTTTGAAAGCATGCTCTATATAATTGTGTTTCTGGCATCTGTTCCGATTTTTTCAATTTAAGTTTCAGAAGTACCCCTAATAAATTATTTACTATCTGTTGTTCTGTTTTTCACAGATTCTGCCATGTTTTGTGTTTTCATTGTTTTGCAAATACTAAAGCTTACTTTTTAGTTGCAAAAACCTTTTGGCATTCATAAGAAGTAGTAGCTTTTCATGAAAATCTTTATTTCCAGAAGGTAATGAATTATTTTATTAAGGGAACTATCCACTCTAATCATATGATGAGTTTCGTATTAAGGAAGTTTTCAAGTATGCGATGGGAGAGTTGATGAAAGAAGATACAGGAATGTCAAACGCTCAAGCTTGGGGATGCCCCCATGCACCCCAAGAAATATTCAAGGAGAGTCAAGCGTCTAAGCCTGGGGATGCCCCCGTGCATCCCCTTCTCTATGAACAATCATCAGCTCGTCCATCTCCATGCTATATTTTTATCACTTCATATGTTATGTGCTATACTTGGAGCGTCCAGCTCTTTGCTTTTTAGCTTGTTTTAGTTTTCCTACCTTGTTTGGGGGAGAGACACGCTCCATTTCACTCTAGAACACAACATAGGTTTTCATTCTTATCCTTTTTGTGTGTTCTTCATATTTTCATAGCTACTGTCATGCTTAGCTCTTAGTTTTCATGGTTATCTTTTTAAGAGCTATTATTTAGGTTGATTTTGGAACTATCTTGAGTTATCATGCTTATCTTGTTTAGAGAGTTGGCTGGTTGCACTGAGTTGTGTGTCTTGCATGAGTAGGTAATTGAGGTTGCTATTTAAGTATATTAGTAACTTGCAATAGTTTTGAGGTATTGATTTGAGTAATGTTTGGACTATTGCTGCCAAGAGCTTGAGCCTATTAGTGATAGGTGTCGTATTTTGGGAAATTCGTGTGTTTTTCAAAAACTAAAAATTAGTTGAGAACTCTAGCTACTAAATTGATCTCTAACCTCTAGAGGTGTTGGAATATATAGAGTACCCTCACGTTACCATGAGTCGAGGATGCGCAAGGATAACCAAACCCCCAAACACTCCTCCTCGGGGTACTTGTCTCTTTGTGAATTTACTAAGTAGATAGAGAGTTACCGATAATAAGTGTATGAGTTCTTCAGACTAATGTGAGTATTCGATTGTTGGCATTTCCACCATCCATATTTTGCTACCCTCTTCGATACAGTGCATTTCCCTTTCTCACGTTGAGAGTTGATGCAAACTCCACCGGTGCATCCAAACCCATGACATGATATGCTCTGTCATACATAAGCCTCATTATATCTTTGCTCAAAACAGCCACCATACCTACCTACTAAGGCATTTCCATAGCCTTTCAGAGATACATTGACATGAAACATCCACCATCTCATGACTTGATCTTCATGTCATACATGCTTTTGCTTGATCATAGAGCCGCATGATAGTTGGGCCTTTCCCAAAATTATTGCTACATGACGCGCTAGTATCATTGCAAATCCTGCTACACTCGCAGAGGCATACATTTGCATACATCATGATAGTTTTCACTTGTCTTTATGTTGAGTACTTCTTATAAAGTGTGATGATTTTTCTTTTTATTCATGTAAAACATAGAGTGTTGCCCTTAAGAGAGGAAAAGATCCCAAAGTGGACAAAACAAAAGATCCCAAAGAGGACAAATGAGAGATAAAAAAAAGAGCCAAGGAGGCAACAAAAATAAAAAAAGAGAAAAAAAAAGAGAGAAGGGGGCAACACTACTATTCCTTATGAAAGATCCACACTCGTACTCCATTACTATATTGGTAGTACATAGAGATTATCATTCATGCATAACTACGTAGGGACCCTTACACTATAGAACTTGGTTTGCATATTCCAATGGTGAGCCTCCTCAAATGAGCTCTAGGTCTTCATGAGCAAACAAGTTGGATGCATCCCCACTAATTCCATTGGAGAGTTTACATTAGCTCATATGTGCATCCATTACATGGCAATCCCTAGTCCTCACATCATATCTATCATTTGGCTTTCTCTCGCGTATGGTTGTCCTCATTGATGTGAGCTTTTCACACCTTTTTGTCTTCATTCCCCATCATTATTCTATTTTCCATCCTAAGTTCCAACATATCTTGATTACTCTCATCCATTGCATGAGTGCTCAAAATCGAAAGGGAGAGGATCATTTTGACTTGTGCCTGACTAGTGGTCTGGGGATGAGTCAAAATAAGTTTCCGAAGGAGACTAAGTGTGAGGTTTAGTAGATCGAGTTCTCAATTAAAAAATATTTTATGATCTCAACACATCTCCCACTTCTTGCGCGCAAACACCATTTGGAGACATTCGAGTCAAGGACAGCGAGAGCTCTTGCACCTTTACGTTCTTACTTTGCTAAATTCAATACTAGATATAGACTCTTTCTTGTTATTGTCTTGACTTGAATTGCATATCTCACCTGCTTAACTTTTAAGTTCTTATATGTGTGTTAGCATGTCACCACAGAAATTATTGTGTTATCATTTATCAACTTAAGGACGAGCAGAAATTAAGCGTGGGGATGTTGATACATCCCAAACGTATCTATAATTTCTGCTTGTTCTATAATCTTTTGCGTGTCATTCTTATATGGTTTGCTACACTTCTATATCATTTTACACATATTTGGACTAACCTACTAACTCAGTGCACCCAGTGCCAGTGTCTGTCTGCTGATGTCTATTCTGCAGGGGCTTTTACCCAATTTTTCGAAGCCCGAAAAAATCCAGAAAAAAATATATAAAAAAATCAGCGAAACAGAAGCTTCCGCATCACCGAACAAGGGCCAGAGGGGGGCCAGGGGCCTCCCAGGCGGCCTGCTAGCGCGGCCAGGCCCTAGCCCGCGCCAGGAGGTTGCCTGGGTGGGTCCTACCTCCTCCGGTGCCCTCCTTTGGCCTATATTTAGAGTCCCGAGAGGAAACCCTCGCAGACTTTTTGGAATCACGAATTTCTCCATCGTTCCACCGGCGCAGCGATTCCAAGATCGGGAGCGTCAAGAGACCTCTTCCCGGCACCCTGACAGAGGGAGGATTGACCTCCGGGAGCTTCTCCACCACCATGGTCGCTCCCCGGATGTGCCGTGACTAGTCCTCCTTGGACCATGAGTCCATGACAAGTAGCTACGTGATGTCTTCTCTCCAATCTTGTGCTTCAATGGTTAGTCCTTGTGAGCTTCCCTACATGATCAAGGCATCTATGTAATTCTCTTGCTATTGATATGCTCGGTTTTTTGGGATCCGATGGATTATGAGATTATGTTCAGATTGTTATGAGTTATATATTTGATTATCCTTTTATATTATGTTCCTTAGTGATCCGTGTATGTTCTCCATTGCTATTTATTGCTTTGGCCAAGTAGTAGATTGTAACTCCAAGAGGGAGCGTTATGCATGATTGTGGGTTCAGGCCCCTCAATGTCTAGATTGAGTGACAAAGACATGAGACTAGGGGATGTGCTTGTTGCCACTAGGGAGAAAACAACGGTGCTTGTGACCATGGTTGCAAGGATTGTTTACCTTACACATAGTTCGTTAATGCAGTTGTCCATTTCTTTGAGATTACACTTTCGGTGGGGCTCGCAACTTAATACCGCAGATATGTTCTGGATAGATGTCTCAAGTTGGATGATTAGTAAGTAGATGCTGATGAATAAACGGTCTACTTGTCTTGGCGTACTGCCCATTACTATTGAACCTCTAACTATCAAGTAGCATAATTAGCATTGTGGTGCGATCATAATTCTATCAATTGCCCAACTGTGATTTGTTTACCCAAGCATAGTTGTTTATCGTCTTTTGGGAGAGTGACATCACTAGTGAACATCATGTGACTCCGGTCCATATCACCATCATTGTTTACACCTCCATCATTTACCGGTTTCATTTACTTTTCCGTTGCAATCACTATTACCTTCCCGCTTGTGTTTGATCCTTTGCAAACTACAAGGCCGGAGATATTGACAACCTATATGTAATCGTTGGGAGAAAAGTTATTTGTTGTGTGTGCAGGTCCACGTCTTCTGCTAGCGCTAGGGTGGAATACACCTACTTGTTGAGCCTAGGAGTCCTCTTGGTTCGATAAACCTTACAGTCTCCGTGTAAGGGAAATTTGCTGCTGCAACAGTATGACTTTATATCTATGTTACTTTTTCTACTCACATCTATTGTTGCAAGACCCTTGAAGATGCTAGTCTTCGATAGGACTAGTCCCTTCCCTCTATTTTCGCATTGCTGCAGTCAATCCACTTATAACCCCCTTCCCTTTGATATTGATGCATACTTAGCATAGTTCTGATGCGAGTCTTTCTAGTACTTTGGATGAGTACTCACCATTGCTTTGCTCCCCCTTTTCCCTTGATCCGTTGCTGCGACCAGATGATGGAGCCTAGGAGATGGCATATCCCACCGATGAAGACTGCTACCCCGATGATGCCTACTACTACGGGGAGGTAGTTGAAGACCAGTAGTAGTTTAGGAGGTTCCCAGGCAGGAGGCCTCTACTTGTTCGATTGATGTATCTTTTGTGCTAGCCTTCTCTAAGGCATTATCATGTTTCATGTGTGTACCCAGATATTTGTTGCTTCCGCAGACTCGTGTATTTATCGAGCTTCTGTATTCTATCCCTCGAGGCCCTGTCTTGTAATATGAAGCTTGTATTTTTTTATTTCTGTCTAGAGTTGTGGTGTGATATGTTCCCGTTAGTCCTTGAGCTTGGTCATACGCATTTGCGTGTATGATTACCGTACGTTCAAATCGAGCGCGTCACATAGATCTCTGGAACAAAGAATTAACACATGGTGAATAGATGAAATCCTCAAACTACGACAATCACCAGAACGAATCCCAATTCTTTTCACATTGGGGTATGCAGATCAAGACACATAGTAGGTGCATACAACTTGCAAGATAGGATCCAAATCAATCTTATATTCGTTAAAACATGGCACTCGAGACCTACTGAAAAGCATTAAGCATAGTAAAGTTATAGCAACATCAATCTCAGAACATATTGGATACTAAGGATCAAGCCCTATAAATCTTAACTCAATTACATGTTTAATCTCATCCAATCCCACCACCGTCCAGCAAGCCTACAAAGTAATTACTCACTCCCGGCGGTGAGTAACATGGCGGTGTTGATGGAGACGGGTTGGCAATGATGACGACAATGGATCCCCCTCTCCGGAGCCCCAAACGGACTCTAGATCAACCCTTCATAGGAAGAATAGGAGGTGATGGTGGCTCCGTCTCATAAAAAGCGATGAAAACTTCTCTCTGATTTTTCTCTCCAAAGATGTGATTTTATAGGTCTAGAATTAGGGTCGGATGATCCACGTGGGCCCCATAAGGCATTAGGATGCGACCTGGGGGCACCTTGTTGGCTTCTGGCCTCCTGGCAACCTTCCTCTAGCAGATCTTTGCTCCATAATTCATTATAAATCCCATAAATAATTCACAAAAAAATTCATCCAATTCCGATAACTTCTATTTCTGCACAAAAATAACACCAAGGGAGTTCTGCTAAAAAGAACACGAGTACTGGTTAGTTTCATTGAAATCATGCCAATTAGATGTCAAACCATAGTATAAGTGTTTGGAAAAGTAGATACGTTGGAGACGTATCAAATCCTCCAAGCTTAATGTATTTCTTGTCCTCAAGCAATTCAGTTGATAAACTGAAAGTGATAAAGAAAACTTTTACAAACTCTTTTGTTCACGTCGTTATACACATGCTTAGCTAGTGTTCAAGTTTTCAACATAAATCATAAATAACCACATCCATGATAAAAACTAAATATCTCATCTACTCATGGAAATACATAAGTAACTAGCAAGCAATAATAAGATATCTCACACGCCAATAGTTTGTCAAAATAATCATGATACAATATAGTGAAATGGTATTTCTCTAGCCCTTTCTGAGAGCGCAAAACATAAATGCATAGCACCTCTGAGATTTAAGAAGTGACTAAACATTATAATTTAAAATAGAAAAGATCATATTCATGTGCATATTCAACATTGACTAGACTCAATGCATAAAAATGACAATAATGCTCTCTAGTCTCATGTTGCAGGTAAGAGGGTGATGACTCAGCATGAAAATAAATAGATAGGCCCTTCGCGGAGTTAAGCACTGATTTGCAGAGGTGCTAGACTCAAGGTTTAAAACAAGAGCGAAAGTACAGTTTTTCGGAGGTGCACTTTTCTTGTCAATGTTACAAAAAGGGTTTTTAGTAGCTTCCATGCTAAATTCATTATTGGCGGTTCCCAAACAGAAATGTAAAGGTTACTCCTTTCCGCCATCCATACACAAACCACGACTAACCGAATCCACAGGTGCCTGCCAACATACAAGTGTTCCAAGTAGTTTTCTTTAATTGATTTTGATGATGTAGGATTGTGCATCTTTTTTACCAGCCTCTCTCGTGTAATGAGAGTGAATAAACAACCGTCTTGAGAATAACTCGCTTATCATGGAAGATACCGACTGCCTCGTCACTCCATGAGCTAGATGAATGCACAAATCAGATGTTTATTTGAATATTTAGAGGTGGCACGTGCCAATTTACTTAGAACGGCAGGGTAGTACCGCATATAGGTAGGTATGGTGGACTGATATGGAATAACTTGGTTTAAGGATATCACATGCACAAGCAGTATTCCCGCTTAGTACATGTGAAGGCTAGCAAAATATTGGGAGGCGACCACCTAGAGAGCGAAAATGGTCATAAGCATGCATTGAAAGTAGTCACCTTTGGACATAGCATGAGTAGGATATAAAAACTTGAATTTAAATATCATGAAGGTTGCAATGTTTTTGAATCAACTACATGTTTGCACATGGGCTAATCAAACCACTCGAATTATTTAGAGGGAGATACCATACTACCATATCACGTCATAACCATTTTAATCCATGTTGACACACAAGATAAATCATTATCCACTCCTATCTATTTAAGCATGGAATGAAAAATTATAATCTTTAACTGCCTCATAAACATATCTACTCATAATACAGTGAATAAATATTGAACTGGCTAAACATATTTACAAAGACGGAAAACAAGAAGAGTTCATACTATCTTTCTTTGCCACGATCACTTCATCAAATTTTGTCATTATTGCCTTTCATTTTCATGATTGAATGTTGAGATAATAATAGTGCAAGAATATCATGGACTAAGCTAGAATCTGTAGGGAATTTTCATAGAACATACAAGACAAGGTAATATTGTCTCATTATTATATTGACAATAAAGCATAGAGGAGCCACTCAACATTTTCGTCGTGGTCTTCTCCTTTCATAACTCAACAAAACAGAAAATAAATTCACAGAAACACACTAAAATATTTTGGGAGTTTTTTTGTTTTTCTTAAGCAAGAAAAATAAACTAAGGGAGCACAAGAACGAGAAAATACTATTTACACGGGAAGGCTCCGAACATGCAAGATGAAATATTTTTTGGGTTTTGTTTTTAATACTGTAGCTAATTAAATGGAAAAAAGAAAATTGAAAAGAAACGAGAAATTTTTTTGGGTTTTCAAAGTTTCTCAAACTCACAAGAGGAATGCGGAAATCTAATATGGATATACAATGAAAAAGGATGAACAGCGACAATTTGTATGAACTGTGTGAACATGTATGATATGTCGGTGAGAAATACATACTCCCCAAAGCTTAGGATTTTTGCTAGCTTAGTAATCGCCACTAGTAATGAGGAAAATGGTTGAGATGGTAGCTTGTGGGGGCATTCCTAGCTGCCTCTTTTGCCAAGAGAACAACCTCTACTACAGCATTCCCTGCTATTATTTTTATGCCATTCTAATATATTCGAGAACAATTCAAGTTAAAATTTTGTAGCAATCTGAGTTTTTTTATTTCTCGGTCATTTTTTATTTCATGGTAAAAATAAGAAAACATGAAAAGTCAAACTAATTTCTCTTTCTTAACTAATAGTGAGAGAGAACAAACTTGCGATACACTATGTTTTGAGTAGTCAAATCATGTGTCACATGTCTTTCGAAAAGGATCTACTAATACGGTTGCTCCAGCCTTATTAATAATTGTTTCTGAATAACATGAAACCGAAGAATTTATGTATATCACTGGCTTACCTCAATGGGGGATTTTCATCTCCCCAACAATAATATTATGATATTCTTTTTCTTGGTAGTAGGTAAAGGGATTGTAAAATCTCCAATGACGACCGTGGGAATAGGCACAATGACATTAGTATGGTTAACCAAAGTTTGCTTATTCGAAAAATGCACAGTATGTTGCTTACCATTAACATGAAACGTGACTTTGCTTTTGTTGCAATCAATAACAACCCCTGCAGTATTTAGAAAGGGCCTACCAAGGATGATCGGGCATGTCAAGAATAACAAATTCTGTTAAGATAGTAAGATGTGCAACCACAACGGGACTGTCCTCGCAATTACCTATAAGTAAAGAAGTGGATTTATCAGCCATTTGCAAAGATATCTTAGTGGGTGTAAGATTATTCAATTCAAGTCCTTTATAAAGGGAGATAGACATGACACTATTAGTGGATCCTAAATCACATAAAGCAGTTTTAAGATAATTTCTTTTAATAGAGCAAGGTATTGTGGGTATACCCGGATCTCCGAACTTCTTAGGTACTCCACCATCAAAAGAATAATTAACAAGCATCGTAGCAATTTCAGTTTCGGGTATCTTTATTTTGTTGGTAATAATATCCTTCATATACTTCGCATACGGAGGAATTTTCAATATTTCAGTCAAGCGAGTGCACAAAAAGACATGTCTAATCATTTCAGCGAAGTGTTCAAAATCTTCATCATCCCTAAATTTAGAAGGCATTTGAGGGAATGGCATGGGTTTTTTCACCCATGGTTCTCTCTCCCTTCCAAGTTTCTAGCAACGACGTCTCTCTTATCATTCCATTTATTGTTATGAGGTGGGTTAGCAAGACCTTGAGCAGGTTCTATCTCCACATCATTATCATGATCTTTATTACTATTCGATAGAACATCTACATGCACCTTATTACTTTCATCTTAATTTTCATTATCACCGGGTTCATGTTCAGCACCGGATCGTGTCTCAACATCAAAAATTGAAAGATTATTGTGATTCTCAACAGGTTTTTCTAGAACAGGTTTACCAGAATCATGCAAAGTCCTATCATCTTTCGTTTTCTTTTTCCTATTAGGTGGACTAGGTGCATTATCATTTATCCTCTCAGAATCTTGTTCAATTCTTTTAGGGGTGACCCTCGGGATAAAGAAGTTCTTGAGTCATTCTACCTCCCCTAGTCACTACTTTATCAACATGATCATTAATATTATTATTCATTTCAGTTTGAAAATCATTTTGTGACTGAGCTACTTAATCTACTTAGGTGTGAACCATAGAGGCATATTTACCTAGACCTTTGTGACGGCCCGAGACCGACGCTCTAGAAGATTCCCCTTTTATTTCGTTGCCGCCGTATTATTATTTTGTTTGTTGTGTTCATCATCGCGTCATCCGCATTGCATCAGCATCCAGTTGTCACCGGTTTTCAAAACTTGCATATGTTCGTAGTTGTCGGTTCTCTCCGTGTTCGCCATTGTCCGTTTTGAGCCCAGCCACACATGCACGCGCCCGCGACATGGTTAAAATATTGTTTTCAAAAGTGTGTAGAAAATATTCTCGGATTGGGTTGAAACTTGGCGTGCGGTATTCATATAGTGTAGCTAGGCCGCCTGTCAATTTTTGTCAAAATCGGAGTTCGTTTGCTACCCGAACCGTTAATCCTATAGCGGCACTATAGGTGTCATTTCGTCGGACGTTTTTGGTTTATAAAAATCTATCGGCGGGTTGCCTGTTTTCCCTCTCATCTCCGCCTAGCTCCTCTACACAGTGCACCGACCCTATGTGCAGCCTAGTCTGAAAACCTCTCGGGACCCGAACCGGGCGGTCGTGACCGTTGGATCCGGATCAACCCCGTTTTACCGCAAACCGTCTTCGGTTTGTCCATCGGTCATCCTAACCTATTTTTCCGACCGTCCGATTAAAAATCGGAGGATCGATATAAACCTAAACCTAGACCACTAGCTATATATTTGGACCCTAGTCAAATCAATCCAAAACCTAAAAATTAGGAGCCTTGTCCCTCGCAACCGTCGCCACCCAACTCCCTCTGTTTCAGCATCGAACCAACCAGCCCGCAACCTCCCGCGACGCTCGATCCAATCTGGACCGAGGCAACCGCCTCCGCCCGAGGACCCAACCCCGCCGCCACATCCAGCCGCCGCCGACGACCAGGACCAGGAGTAGGAGGCCCGTGCGCACCTTCTCCTCCAACCATTCTCTCTTCTCTCTCTTTGTTTAAGATTTATCTCTTCTCTCATTGACCAGAGCAGAGGAACCCGTCGTCGTCTTCATGGAGGTCGCCGTCTGTGCCTCGCCAAGAACCCCCGTCCTTGGGAATGGGTGGCCGGATCCCGAATCTTCCCATCCTGAGTCGTTCCCGTTCGTTTCCCAAGCCGTCATGCGTTGTCGGCTGGGTCAACTTGTTGTTGACCGCGCCCTGTGCTTCCTCTCGTGCAAGAAGGAGCTCGCCCTGGAGCAGCCTTGAGGGCCTCCACCAGCGCATCCCCGCCGCCAGCAGTCGTTGACCAGCGCCGCCCAGGCCGACCTCGCGCTATAGTAGATTCCCATTGCCCTCTCTTCTCCTCCCTTTGTTTTCCTCTGCTCTCCATGATCTCTGCATCTTCCTCTCTTTTCTGTAAGAGCACATGACAAATAGGATCTCATCCATGGCGCCTTGATTCGGAGCTCGCAGCCCGTAGGAATGGGTCTAGCGCCCTGCTACGGCGACAAAAGTCCTTCCTCGGCAAAGCCAGGAATTCTTCTTGCTACTGCTCTTGTTTGCGTCGGTTTTTCCAATGAAGAGGAAAGGGTGATGCACCACAGGAGCAGTAATTATTTCCCTCAGTTTGAGAACCAAGGTATCAATCCAGTAGGAGAATCTCGTCAAGTCCAGAGTACCTGCCAAACACAAAACAGTTTGCACCCAACGCTAAAAAGGGGTTGTGAATCCCTTCAAGATTGATTGCAAAGTGAGATCTAAAGGCGGAAATTGTAATGAAGTAAAAAGAGTAAGGCTGAAAATATGGTGTGGAGTAGACCCGGGGGCCATAGTGTTCAGTAGAGGCTTCTCTCAAAATAGCAAATATCACGGTGGGTGAAAAAATTACTGTCGAGCAATTGATAGAACCCCG
This sequence comes from Hordeum vulgare subsp. vulgare, assembly GCF_904849725.1. Taxonomy (NCBI): domain Eukaryota; kingdom Viridiplantae; phylum Streptophyta; class Magnoliopsida; order Poales; family Poaceae; genus Hordeum; species Hordeum vulgare. The sequence continues at coordinate 188,775,440 of NC_058519.1, read as the reverse complement.
CAAAGTCATGACGATATCTAAGGCAATGATCATACGTATAGGCATCACGTCCGAGACAAGTAGACCGATACTTTCTGCATCTACTACTATTACTTCACACATCGACCGCTATCCAACATGCATCTACTGTATTGAGTTCATGACGAACAGAGTAACGCCTTAAGCAAGATGACATGATCTAGAGGGATAATCTCAAACCAATGATGAAAACCCCATCTTTTTACCCTTGATGGCAACAACATGATGCGTGCCTCGCTACCCCTTCTGTCACTGGGTGAGGTCACCGCACGGTATGATCCCAAAACCAAGCACTTCTCCCATTGCAAGAATCATAGATCTAGTTGGCAAACAAAACCCACAACTCGAAGAGAATTACAAGGATATGAAATCATGCATAAGAGAGATCTGAAGAAACTCATATAAGATTCATAGATAATCTGATCATAAATCCACAATTCATCGGATCTCGACAAACACACCACAAAAGAAGATTACATCGGATAGATCTCCATGAAGATCATGGAGAACTTTGTATTGAAGATCCAAGAAAGAGAAGAAGCCATCTAATTACTAGCTATGGACCCGTAGGTCTATGGTGAACTACTCACGCATCATCGGAGAGGTCATGGTGTTGATGAAGAAGCCCTCCATGTCCGAATCCCCCCTCTGGCAGGGCACCAGAACATGCCCCAGATGGGATCTTGCGGAGACAGAAGCTTCCGGCGGCGGAAAAGTACTTTTGATGATCTCCTGATTTTTTATGGAATTTTAGGGAATATATAGGCGCAAAACCTAGGGCAAAGGAGCCTCAGGGAGCCCACAAGCCAGGAGGTCGCGGGCCCCCTGGTCGCGCCATGAGGGCTTGTGGGGTCCCTCGTGGCCCCCTGCCCTGATTCTCCGGCTCCCCGATCTTTTTCTCTTCCGAAAAAAAATTGGTAGTTTTATTCCGTTTGGACTTCCGTTCAAAATCCTCCTCTGAAAGGGGTCAAAAACATGGAAAAAACGGGAACTGGCTCTTGGCACTGAGTTAATATGTTAGTCCCAAAAAATATATAAAAGGCATGCAAAACATCCAAAGTTTGACAAGATAATAGGATGAAACCATCAAAAATTATAGATACGTTGGAGACATATCAAGCATCCCCAAGCTTAACTCCTGCTCGTCCTAGAGTAGGGAAGTGATAAAGAATGAATTTTTGATGTGGAATGCTACATAGCATAGTTGTCCTTTGCAACTTCTTTCACGTGACATGAATGTTCAGATCCGTAAGATTCGAAACAATAGTTTGCTATTGACATGAAAACAATAATACTACAAGCAAACTAGCAAAGTAATCATGAACTTTCAAAATCACAAGGCCAAGGAAAGTTATCCCTACAAAATCATATAGTCTGGCTATGCTCCATCATCCTCACACAACTAATGTAAATAATGCACAACCCCGGTATTGTCCAAGTAATTGCTTTCACACTCTTATTTTCTCAAACTTTTTATAACTATCACGCAATACATGAGCGCGAGCCATGGATATATCACTATAGGTGGAATAGAGTGTGGTGGTGGTTGTGAGACAAAAAGGAGGAGATGGTCAAATTGACTCGGCGTATCAAAGGGCTATGGAGATGCCCATTAATAGATATCAATGTGAATGAGTAGGGATTGCCATAAAAGAGATGCACTAGAGCTATTAGTATGTGAAAGCTCAAAAGGAGAACTAGTAGGTGTGCATCCAACTTGCTTACTCACGAAGACCTAGGGCATTTTTGAGGAAGCCCATCATTGGAATATACAAGCCAAGTTATATAATCAAGATTCCCACTAGCATATGGTAGTGACAAAGCAAGAAGCTCTGAATCATGAAGAACATGGTGCTATTATGAAGCACAAGTGTGGAAAAAGAGAGTAGCATTGTCCCTTCTCTCTTTTTTTATTTGGGCACTTGGGCCTCTTTTTTCTCTTTTTTTATTTGGGATATTTGGCCTCTTTTTTTATATTTCCTCACATGGGACAATGCTCTAATAATGATGATCATCACAGTTTTATTTACTCACAGCCCAAAGCTCAAAATGATGATGACTCTATAGGAAATGCCTCCTACAGTGTACCGGGATGTGCAACGATCTAGCATGGCGTATGACGTTGAAAACATCTCGCTAGCTATCTTACGATCATGAAATGGCAATAAGAGAGTGACGGCACAAGTCGTGAGATGGAACGATGGGAGTTACATGGCAATATATCTCGGAATGGCTATGAAAATGTCATAGTAGGTAGGTATGGTGGCTGTTTTGAGGAAGGCATATGGTGGGTTTGTGCACCGGCGAGAATTGCGCGGCACTAAAGAGGCTAGAAAAGGTGAAAGGTGAAAGTGCGTCTATACCATGGACTCACATTAGTCATGAAGAACTCACATACTTGTTGCGAAAGTTTTTATTAGTAATCAAAACAAAGTGCTAAACACATACTCCTAGGGGAAGGGTTGGTAGGTGTTAACCATCGCGCGATCCCGACCTCAGCACAAAGGATGACAATCTATAGATCAATTATGCTCCGACTTCCTAACATAGCGGTTCACCATACGTGCATGCTACGGGAATCACTAACTTCAATACAAGTATTTCTATATTCACAACACCCTACTAACATAACTCTTAATATTACCAAATCCACGTCTCAAAACTAATTGAGAGGAATCAAGACTTCTCTTTCTACTCAATGCACATGAAGATGGAGGTTTTTGTATCCTCTTTGGGTACCTATCACGTTTGGGACTACTTTCATAGCATAAGCCAACTACCAAGTCACGCACCGCCGTGCTCTAAAAGATATAAGTGAAGCACATAGAGCAAAGGTATCTAGCTCAAAAGATATAAGTTAAGCACTATGAGCATTCTAGCAAAATCACGATGAGTACATGTCTCTCTCTCTCAAAAGGGTGTGCAGCAAGGATGATTGTGACACAACAAAAAGAAAAGACTCCTACGATACAAGACGCTCCAAGGAAAACACATATCATGTGGTGAATAAAAATATAGCTCCAAGTAATGTTACCGATGGATTGAAGACGAAAGAGGGGATGCCTTCCCGGGGCATCCCCAAGCTTAGGATTTTTTGTGTCCTTGAATTTGGCTTGGGATGCCTTTGGCATCCCCAGGCTTTAGATCTTTCCACTCCTTATCTCTTTGTCCATGACAACATCACCCAAAACTTGAAAACTTCACAACACAAAACTTAAACAGAAACTCGTGATAACATTAGCACAAGAAAACAAACTACCACCTCTTGTGGTACTGTACCAAACTTGAATTCTATCTATATTGGTGTTGGGCTACTGTATTGTCACTTTTCCATGGCTAGTACCCCCCGATACTAACCATAGTTTCATCAAAACAAGCAACCAACTCAACAAAAATAGAATCTGTCAAAAACAGACCAGTCAGTAGTAATCTGTATACTTCGTATACTTCTGGTACCTCAAAAATTCTGAAACATTACGAATGTCTGGGACAAATTCATATCAACCAGCAGCAAAAAGAATCAAATAAAAAGCTCTTTCTGAATAAAAATGAAAAATCATCTCGTGAGCGAAAAGTTTTTGTCTTTTTCCAGCAGGATCAAACAACCATCACCAAGACTAGTCATAAAGGTTTTGCTTGGCTCAAACACAAAAAGAAACACAAAAAACACAATCACAACAGAATTATGATGGTGTGGATGCAACAAAACGAAAATAAAAAGATAAATTCATTGGGTTGCCTCCAACAAGCGCTATTGTTTAACGCCCTTAGCTGGGCATAAAAGCGATAGAATCACGTATCGTCGTCTTTGGTGCTCAAACCATAAGTGGCCCTCATCATGGACTCATAAGGCAATCTTATTTTCTTTCTAGGAAAGTGTTCCATGCCCTTCCTTAAAGTAAATTGAAATCTAATATTCCCTTCCTTCATATCAATGATAGCACCGATAGTCCTTAGGAAAGGTCTACCAAGAATAATAGGGCATGTAGGCTTGCAATCAATGTCAAGCACAATGAAATCCACGGGTACATATTTCCTATTTGCAATAATAAGAACATCATTGATCCTTCCCATGGGTTTCTTGACACTAGAATCTGCAACATGCAAATTAAGAGAACACTCTTCAATCTCATTAAAACCTAGAACATCACATAAATACTTTGGAATCGCGGAAACACTAGCACCCAAATCACACAAAGCATTGCATTCATAGTTTTTGATTTTGGTTTTGATGGTAGGTTCCCACTCATCATGAAGCTTTCTAGGGATAGAGACTTCCAATCAAGTTTCTCTTCAAGAGATTTTATCATAGCTTCGACGATATGATCGGTAAAGGCCTTGTTTTGGATATAAGCGTGTGGAGAGTTTAACATGGATTGCATCAAGGAAATGCATTAAATCAAGGAGCAACTATCATAATTGAATTCCTTGAAATCCAAAGTAGTAATTTCATTACTACTCAAGGTTTTAATATCTTCTACTCCACTTTCAATGCTTTTAGCATCAAGATAGATGGACTCCGAATCATTGGGGCACTTTTCAACCAAAGTGGATTCATATCCAGCCCCATAATCATTAGGTTTGACACAAGGAAACAAAGATTCAATGGGAGTCACACCAAGCACTTTAAGATCTTCGTGATTCTTATCAAGAGAACACGCCTTTTTAAGCCATTCATGTCTAGCATGAATTGGGGCGGTTCTTTCTTTGCTATCAATCATGGAAACATGCATAGATTTCAAAGTTTCATCCATATTGATCTTGGGAGGAGCACATCTAACTCTCAAAGCATCAATTTCACTAGACATTCTATCAACGCTTTTAGCCTAATCGTCAATTTTGAGTAGTTTTTCCTCTATGGACGCATTGAAAATCTTTTGTGAGTTGATGAACTCTTTGATATTACTCTCTAGATCATAGGGTAATCTATTGTAATTTCCATGAGCATTGTTGTAGGAGTTGCCAAAGTTATTAGAGGAGTTACTAGGAAAAGGCCTAGGAACATAGTTTCCTCTAAAAGCATTGTTGTTGCCAAAATTATTCCTACCAACAAAATTAACGTGCAAGCTAGCGTTGCTACTCTTAATTAAGGAAGACAAGGGAATACCAATGGGATCTAAAGGAGCACTTCTACTAGCAACCAAATTCATTAACTCATCCATCTTAGCACTTAACGAGTTAATTTCTTCTATAGCGTGTACCTTCTTACTAGTAGGTGACCTTTCAGTGTGCCACTGAGAGTAGTTCATCATGATATTGTCTAGGAGCTTTGTGGCTTACCCTAACATGATTTCCATGAACGTTCCGCCTGAGGCAGAGTCCAAGATATTTCTAGAAGCGAAATTCAAGCCAGCGTAAAAGATTTGTATAATCATCCAAAGACTCAAGACATGAGCGGGACAATTTCTAATCATCAATTTCATTCTCTCCCAAGATTGTGCAACATGTGCATGATCAAGTTGCTTAAAATTCATGATATCATTATGGAGAGAGATAATTTTAGCCGATGGAAAATACTTGGATATATAAGCATCTTTGCACTTATCCCAAGATTCGATACTATTTTTGGGCAAAGACGAAAACCAAGTTTTTGCGCGATCTTGCAACTAGAAAGGAAAAAAGCTTCAATTTAATCACATCATTATCCACATATTTCTTCTTTTGCATATCGCAAAGCTCAATGAAGGTATTGAGATGGGATGCGGCATCTTCACTAGGAAGGCCGGAGAATTGCTATTTCATAACAAGATTCAGCAAAGCGGCATGATTTCGTATGACTCCGCACTAGTGGCGGGAGCAATCGGAGTACTAATAAAATCATTAGTATTAGTATTCGGGAAGTCACAAAGTTTGGTGTTTCCATTCATGGTGACTTCAGCAAGCAAGCAAGCACACAAGCAAACAAAGAGCAAGCGAGAAGAAGGGAGAACGAAAAGGAAAACGAAAAAGGCAAATTGTGAAGTGTGGGAGAGGAAAACGAGAGGCAACTCGCAAACAAAGTAAATGCAAGAGATGAGTTTGCGACACCTACTTGGATGAGTTCTTGACTTGATCCTCCCCGGCAACGGCGCCAGAAATTCTTCTGCTACGGTAACAAAATTCATTCCCCGACAAAGCCAGGAATACTTCTTGCTACTTTTCTTGTTTGCATCGGTTTTTCCCTTGAAGAGGAAAGGGTGATGCAACACAGGAGCAGTAATTATGTTCCTCAGTTTGAGAACCAAGGTATCAATCCAGTAGGAGAATCTCGTCAAGCCCAGAGTACCTGCGCAAACACAAAAGAGCTTGCACCCAACGCTAAAAAGGGGTTGTCAATCCCTTCAAGATTGATTGCAAAGTGAGATGTGAAGGCGGAAAGTGCAACGAAGTAAAAAGAGTAAGGCTGAAAATATGGTGTGGAGTAGACCCGGGGGCCATAGTGTTCACTAGAGGCTTCTCTCAAAATAGCAAATATCACGGTGGGTGAACAAATTACTGTCGAGCAATTGATAGAACCGTGCAAAGTCATGACGATATCTAAGGCAATGATCATACATATAGGCATCACGTCCGAGACAAGTAGACCGATACTTTCTGCATCTACTACTATTACTCCACACATCGACCGCTATTCAGCATGCATCTAGTGTATTGAGTTCATGACGAACAGAGTAACGCCTTAAGCAAGATGACATGATGTAGAGGGATAATCTCAAACATATGATGAAAACCCCATCTTTTTACCCTTGATGGGAACAACACGATGCGTGCCTCGCTACCCCTTCTATCACTGGGTGAGGTCACCACACGGTATGAATCCAAAACCAAGCACTTTTCCCATTGCAAGAATCATAGATCTAGTTGGCCAAACAAAACCCACAACTCGAAGAGAATTACAAGGATATGAAATCATGCATAAGAGAGATCAGAAGAAACTCAAATAAGATTCATAGATAATCTTATCATAAATCCACAATTCATCGGATCTCGACAAACACACCACAAAACAAGATTACATCGGATAGATCTCCGTGAAGATCATGGAGAACTTTGTATTGAAGATCCAAGAGAGAGAAGAAGCCATCTAGTTACTAGCTATGGACCCATAGGTCTATGGTGAACTACCCACGCATCATCGGAGAGGTCATGGTGTTGATGAAGAAGCCCTCTGTGTCCGAATCCCCCCTTCGGCAGGGCACCAGAACGTGCACCAGATGGGATCTTGCGGAGACAGAATATTGCGGCGGCGGAAAAGTACTTTCGATGATCTCCTGATTTTTTTATGGAATTTTAAGGTATATATAGGCGCAAAACCTAGGGCAAAGGAGCCTCATGGAACCCACAAGCCAGGGGCCCATGCCCCCCCCCCCCCCGTGGCCGCGCCATGAGGGCTTGTGGGGTCCTGGTGGCCCCCTGCCCTGATTCTCCTGCTCCCCGATCTTTTTCTGTTCCGGAAAAAATCTTTTTGGCAGTTTTATTCCGTTTGGACTCCGTTCATAATCCTCCTCTGAAAGGGGTCAAAAACATGGAAAAAACAAGAACTGGCTTTTGGCACTGAGTTAATAAGTTAGTCCCAATTATATATAAAAGGCATGCAAAACATCCAAAGTTTGACAAGATAATAACATGAAACCATCAAAAATTATAGATATGTTGGAGACGTATCACGCCCCATCCTCGACCTCCGTGCTCGACCCCTCTGCCGCGCCATCCGCAGCATGTGTGCATCTCCCATGTACGCCCCTGTTCTGCCATTCTTTGCCATGACAAGCACACGCTCCCAATTCGTTGGACCGGTATCTCATCGACTTATTGGAACCGGAACGTGCCGTGGCTGTCATTTGCATGGATTTTGCATTCATGGCATAATATCATGTGTTGCATGTATTTTTTAACCGTAGCTCCATTCTTACGTTCTTTGTGTAACCGACAAGAAGGTCGTGTAGGATCACATGCTTCACCTCTTGCCATGTTAACAACATTTTAATATTGTTGTGTACATAAACGGGAGTGAACTAAATAATTCGTATGTGATGATTCGTCAATATGCAACTCGTTGCATATTGAGCTTCACTTAACGTGTAGTGTTTGATTGTTGTGAATTGCCATGCCGTGCCTTGCATGATTGAAATGGTCATGCATCATATGTGTTATGCATCATGACGTGCATGTGTGTTGTGAATATCGTGTGTTGATTTTGCGTCGTCTTGATAGAGTTCTGCAAGCTAGTTGGAATGTGAGGACCCATCGACTATGTCGGTTCGTCTTCTTCACGGATTCGTTGTTCTTCCAAGCGGGATCTCACGCAAGATGATCATTTCCCTAGATACCATTAGTATCATTGACATGCTAGTTGTTTCGTTTCTTTCGTTATGTCGCGCTGCCTACCACGTGTTAAACGTTAGCCTATCAACATTGCCATGAAAAACCTTCAACCTTCTACAACCTAGAAAACCATTGTTTGGCTATGTTACCACTTGCTTAACCATGTGTTAGCATTGCTAGTTGCTGGTGAGTTGCTTCCATGTGATAGCATGGATTCCTTGTTAGATCACCAATGCTATTTACTTTGATGCACTATATACTTGGTAAAAGGTGGAAGGCTCGGCCTTTCTAGCCCGGTGTTTTGTTCCACCTTTTCCCCCTTAGTTTTGTCTACCGTTGTTATGTTCCATAAATGAGCGCTCATAACATGCTTGGGGTTGTTATGGGGACCCCCTAGATTCTCTTTTTGGGATAAAGCTCGTTTGGCAAGGCCCAACATTGGTACTATTTGCTAATAACAAACTAAAATATGCATAGGGTTTCATCACCCCATGGATAATTAATCAACCCCCGCTTTAGTGCTCCTCATGAGTGTTGGTCCACCCACCTAGCAGTCGGCGGTGCCACCTCGGGGCAACTCGAGTTGTTTGGCTATCGTCCACTATGCATAGCCGGTTGTGTCTTGAGAACGAGATACGCGGCTCCTATCGGGTTCGTCGACACACCAGGTGGCCTTGCTGGACTTGTTTTACCTTTCTTGAGTGTCTTGTGCGAGGGATTCCGAGGATGCTTTGGGTTATCTCGAGGTTGAGGTTTTCCAATAGGAACCCGAGGAGATCACTGGTTTCCCTTATCGAGGTCATTCCATCGTAGCATGTGGTAGTTTGTGATGGACTAGTTGGAGCACCCCTGCAGGGTTAAATCTTCGGAAAGTCATGCCCGCAGTTATGTGGCAATGTGGAAACTTTATTTAACATCCGGTTCTACATAACTTGAGTAATCTTAACTAAAACTTGCGAACTGAGTGCGTAACCGTGATTGTCTCTTTCGTCAGCTCCTTCTTCGATCAAGGACACGGTGGGGTTATGTCTGACGTAAGTAGGTGTTCAGGATCATTCATTTGATCATAAGTAGTTCACGTTCGTTATGCGTAGATTACCCCCCTCTTATTCTTGTACTCTTAAGTTAGCCACCTCAAATAATGCTTAGTCGCTTTCTATAGCCTCACCACTTAACCATACCTCACCTTTTAGCTTTGCTAATCTTGATACCTTTGGAAATGAGATTGCTTAGTCCCCTATGGCTCACAGATTACTACAACACCAGTTGCAGGTACAGGTAAAGTGACATTAAGACGTGAGCGCAATGATTGTTTATTTGGAGTTTCTTCTTCTTCGTTGATCTAGGATGGGTTCTAGGCCGTCAACCTGGGATAGCAAGGATGGACTGTTGGAAATATGCTCTAGAGGCAATGATAAAATAGTTATTATTATATTTCCTTGTTGGAATTATGCCCTAGAGGCAATAATAAATATATAGTTATTATTATAATTCCTGTATCAAGATAATAGTTTATTATCCATGCTATAATTGTATTGAATGAAGACTCATTTACATGTGTGGATACATAGACAAAACACCGTCCCTAGCATGCCTCTAGTTGGCTAGCCAGTTGATCGATGATAGTCAGTGTCTTCTGATTATGAACAAGGTGTTGTTGCTTGATAACTGGATCACGTCATTGGGAGAATCACGTGATGGACTAGACCCAAACTAATAGACGTAGCATGTTGATCGTGTCATTTTGTTGCTACTGTTTTCTGCGTGTCAAGTATTTATTCCTATGACCATGAGATCATATAACTCACTGATACCGGAGGAATGCTTTGTGTGTATCAAACGTCGCAACGTAACTGGGTGACTATAAAGATGCTCTACAGGTATCTCCGAAGCTGTTAGTTGAGTTAGTATGGATCAAGACTGGGATTTGTCACTCCGTGTGACGAAGAGGTATCTCGGGGCCCACTCGGTAATACAACATCACACACAAGCCTTGCAAGCAATGTAACTTAGTGTAAGTTGCGGGATCTTGTATTACGGAATGAGTAAAGAGACTTGCCGGTAAACGAGATTGAAATAGGTATGCGGATACTGACGATCGAATCTCGGGCATGTAACATACCAAAGGACAAAGGGAATGACATACGGGATTATACGAATCCTTGGCACTGAGGTTCAAACGATAAGATCTTCGTAGAATATGTAGGATCCAATATGGGCATCCAGGTCCCGCTATTGGATATTGACCGAGGAGTCTCTCGGGTCATGTCTACATAGTTCTCGAACCCGCAGGGTCTGCACACTTAAGGTTCGACGTTGTTTTTTGCGTATTTGAGTTATATGGTTGGTTACCGAATGTTGTTCGGAGTCCCGGATGAGATCACGGACATCACGAGGGTTTCCGGAATGGTCCGGAAACGAAGATTGATATATAGGATGACCTCATTTCATTACCGGAAGGTTTTCGGAGTTACTGGGAATGTACCGGGAATGACGAATGGGTTTCGGGAGTTCACCGGGGGGGCAACCCACCCCGGGGAAGCCCATAGGCCATAAGGGTGGTGTATCGTCCCTTAGTGGGCTGGTGGGACAGCCCAAAAGGGGCCTATGCGCCAAGGATAAGAAATCAAAGGAAAAAGAAAAAAAAAGGGAGGAGGTGGAAGGGAGGGGGACTCCCTCCCACCAAACCTAGTCCAACTCGGTTTGGGGGGGAGAGTCCTCCCCCTTGGCTTGGCCGACTCCTTGAGGGTCCTTGGACCCCAAGGCAAGGCACCCCTCCCTCCCACCTATATATACGGAGGTTTTAGGGCTGATTTGAGACGACTTTTCCACGGCAGCCCGACCACATACCTCCACGGTTTTTCCTCTAGATCGCGTTTCTACGGAGCTCGGGCGGAGCCCTGCTGAGACAAGGTCATCACCAACCTCCGGAGCGCCGTCATGCTGCCGGAGAACTCTTCTACCTCTCCGTCTCTCTTGCTGGATCAAGAAGGCCGAGATCATCGTCGAGCTGTACGTGTGCTGAACGCGGAGGTGCCGTCCGTTCGGTACTAGATCGTGGGACTGATCGCGGGATTGTTCGCGGGGCGGATCGAGGGACGTGAGGACGTTCCACTACATCAACCGCGTTCTCTAACGCTTCTGCTGTACGATCTACAAGGGTACTTAGATCACTCATCCCCTCTCGTAGATGGACATCACCATGATAGGTCTTCGTGCGCGTAGGATAATTTTTGTTTCCCATGCGACGTTCCCCAACAGTGGCATCATGAGCTAGGTTCATGCGTAGATGTCTTCTCGAGTAGAACACAAAAGGTTTTGTGGGCGGTGATATGCGCTTTGCTGCCCTCCTTAGTCTTTTCTTGATTCCGCGGTATTGTTGGATTGAAGCGGCTTGGACCGACATTACTCGTACGCTTATGAGAGACTGGTTTCATCGTAACGAGTAACCCCCTTTGCTCAAAGATGACTGGAAAGTGACGGTTTCTCCAACTTTAGTTGAATCGGATTTGACCGAGGAGGTCCTTGGATGAGGTTAAATAGCAACTCATATATCTCCGTTGTGGTGTTTGCGTAAGTAAGATGCGATCCTACTAGATACCCTTGGTCACCACGTAAAACATGCAACAACAAAATTAGAGGACGTCTAACTTGTTTTTGCAGGGTATGATTGTGATGTGATATGGCCAACGATGTGATGTGATATATTGGATGTATGAGATGATCATGTTGTAATAGAAATATCGACTTGCATGTCGATGGTACGGCAACCGGCAGGAGCCATAGGGTTGTCTTTATACTAACGTTTGTGCTTGCAGATGCGTTTACTATTTTTGCTAGGATGTAACTTTAGTAGTAATAGCATAAGTAGCACGACAACCCCGATGGCAACACGTTGATGGATGATCATGGTGTTCCGCCGGTGACAAGAAGATCGTGCCGGTGTTTTGGTGATGGAGATCAAGAAGCACGTGATGATGGCCATATCATGTCACTTATGAATTGCATGTGATGTTAATCCTTTTATGCACCTTATTTTGCTTAGAACGACGGTAGCATTATGAGGTGATCTCTCACTAAAATTTCAAGACGAAATTGTGTTCTCCCCGACTGTGCACCGTTGCTACAGTTCGTCGTTTCGAGACACCACGTGATGATCGGGTGTGATAGACTCAACGTTCACATACAACGGGTGCAAAACAGTTGCGCACGCGGAACACTCGGGTTAAGCTTGACGAGCCTAGCATGTGCAGACATGGCCTCGGAACACATGAGACCGAAAGGTCGATCGTGAATCATATAGTTGATATGATTAGCATAGGGATGCTTACCACTGAAACTATACCCAACTCACGTGATGATCGGACTTGGGATAGTGTAAGTGGATCATGAACCACTCAAATGACTAGAGAGATGTACTTTTTGAGTGGGAGTTTAGCATATAATTTGATTAAGTTGAACTCTAATTATCTTGAACATAGTCTAAGTCCACTTCGAATATATTTGTGTTGTAGATCATGGCTCACGCGACAGTCATCCTGAATTTTAATACGTTCCTAGAGAAAGCTAAGTTGAAAGATGATGGAAGCAACTTTGTAGACTGGGCTCGTAATCTTAAGCTAATCTTACAAGTTGGGAAGAAGGATTATGTCCTTAATGCTGCGCTAGAAGATGAACCACCCGCTACGGCTGATCAGGATGTTAAGAACGTTTGGTTAGCACGTAAGGAGGACTACTCAATAGTTCAATGTGCAGTCTTGTATGGCTTAGAACCGGGACTTCAACGTCGCTTTGAGCGTCATGGAGCATTTGAGATGTTCCAGGAATTGGAGTTTATCTTTCAGAAGAACGCCCGGATCGAGAGGTATGAGACCTCCGATAAATTCTATGCTTGCAAGATGGAGGAAAACTCGTCTGTCAGTGAACATGTGCTCAAAATGTCTGGGTACTCAAACCGTCTAGCTGAACTAGGGATTGAACTCCCGCAAGAAGCTATCACTGACAGAATCCTTCAATCACTGCCGCCAAGCTATAAAGGCTTTGTGTTGAACTACAACATGCAAGGGATGAACAAGTCTCCCAGCGAGTTGTTTGCGATGCTGAAAGTCGCAGAGTCTGAACTCCGTAAAGAGCATCAAGTGTTGATGGTGAGCAAGACCACTAGTTTCAAGAGAAACGGCAAAGGCAAGAAGGGCAATTCGAAGAAGAGCGGCAAGCCTGTTGCCAATCCGCCGAAGAAACCCAAGGCTGGACCTAAGCCTGAAACAGAGTGCTTCTATTGCAAGGGTATGGGTCACTGGAAGCGCAATTGCCCCAAGTATCTGGCAGATAAGAAGGCGGGCAAAGAAAAATCAGGTATATTTGATATACATGTTATTGATGTGTACTTAACTGGTTCTCGTAGTAGTGCCTGGGTATTCGATACCGGTTCTGTTGCTCACATTTGCAACTCGAAGCAGGAACTGCGGAATAGACGAAGGCTGGCGAAAGACGAAGTGACGATGCGCGTAGGAAATGGTTCCAAGGTTGATGCAATCGCCGTCGGCACAGTGTCACTTCAGCTACCATCGGGATTAGTGATGAACTTAAATCATTGTTATTTAGTGCCTGCGTTGAGCATGAACATTATATCTGGATCTTGTTTATTGCGAGACGGTTGCTCTTTTAAGTCTGAGAATAATGGTTGTTCTATTTCTATGAGTAACATCTTTTATGGTCATGCACCGAATGTGAGAGGATTGTTCATATTGAATCTTGATAGCGATACGCATATACATAACATTGAGACCAAAAGAGTTAGAGTAAACAATGATAGCGCCATATTTTTGTGGCACTGCCGCTTGGGTCATATTGGTGTAAAGCGCATGAAGAAACTCCATGCTGATGGACTTTTGGAGTCACTTGACTTTGATTCACTTGACACGTGCGAACCATGCCTCATGGGCAAGATGACTAAGACTCTGTTCTCCGGAACAATAGAGCGTGCAAGTGACTTGTTGGAAATCGTACATACCGATGTGTGTGGTCCGATGAGCGCAGAGGCACGCGGCGGATATCGTTATTTTCTCACCTTCACTGACGGTTTGAGTAGATATGGTTATGTCTACTTGATGAAGCACAAGTCTGAAACATTTGAAAAGTTCAAGCAATTTCAGAGTGAAGTGGAAAATCATCGTAACAAGAAGATCAAGTTCCTACGGTCTGATCGTGGGGGTGAATATCTGAGTTTCGAGTTTGGTGCTCACTTAAGACAATGTGGAATTGTTTCGCAATTAACACCGCCTGGAACACCACAGCGTAATGGTGTGTCCGAACGTCGTAATCGTACTTTGTTAGAGATGGTGCGATCTATGATGTCTCTTACTGATTTGCCGTTATCATTTTGGGGTTATGCATTAGAAACAGCTGCATTCACTTTAAATAGGGCACCATCAAAATCCGTTGAGACGACACCATACAAACCGTGGTATGGCAAAAGGCCAAAGTTGTCGTTTCTGAAAGTTTGGGGATGTGATGCTTATGTCAAAAAGCTTCAGCCTGAAAAGCTGGAACCCAAAGCGGAAAAGTGCGTCTTCATAGGTTACCCAAAAGAGACAGTTGGGTACACCTTCTATCTCAAATCCGAGGGCAAAGTGTTTGTTGCTAAAAATGGAGCTTTTCTCGAGAAGGAGTTTCTCTCGAGAGAATTGAGTGGGAGGAAGATAGAACTTGACGAGGTTGTCGAACCTCTCATCCCTCTGGATGGTGGCGCAGGGCAAGGGGAAACCTCTGTCGTTGCGACGCCGGTTGAGGAGGAAGTTAATGATGATGATCATGAAACTCCAGTTCAAGTTTCTGTTGAACCACGCAGGTCGACGAGATCACACGCTGCTCCAGAGTGGTACGGTAATCCCGTCTTATCAATCATATTGTTGGACAACAATGAACCTGCAAATTATGAAGAAGCAATGGTGGGCCCAGATTCCAACAAATGGCTAGAAGCCATGAAATCCGAGATAGGATCCATGTATGAGAACAAAGTGTGGACTTTGGAGATACTACCTGAGGGCCGCAAGGCTATTCAGAACAAACGGATCTTTAAAAAGAAGACGGACGCTGACGGTAATGTGACCGTTTATAAAGCTCGACTTGTGGCAAAGGGTTTTTCACAAGTTCCAGGAATTGACTACGATGAGACTTTCTCACCCGTAGCGATGCTTAAGTCCGTCAGAATCATGTTAGCAATAGCTGCATTTTTCGATTATGAAATCTGGCAGATGGATGTCAAAACGGCGTTCCTTAACGGTTTCCTTAAGGAAGAGTTGTATATGATGCAACCCGAAGGTTTTGTCGATCCTAAAAATGCTGACAAAGTGTGCAAGCTCCAGTGATCCATTTATGGACTGGTGCAAGCATCTCGGAGTTGGAACAAACGCTTTGATGAGGTGATCAAAGCATTTGGGTTTATACAAGTGGTTGGAGAATCTTGTATTTACAAGAAAGTGAGTGGGAGCTCTGTGGCGTTTCTAATATTATATGTGGATGACATATTACTGATTGGAAACAACGTAGAGCTTTTGGAAAGCATAAAAGGTTACTTGAATAAAAGTTTCTCTATGAAGGACCTAAGAGAAGGTGCTTACATTCTAGGGATTAAGATCTATAGGGATAGATCAAAACGCCTGATAGGACTTTCACAAAGCACATACCTTGATAAAGTTTTGAAGAGGTTCAAAATGGAACAGTCCAAGAAAGGGTTCTTGCCAGTTTTACATGGTACGAGATTGAGTAAGACTCAGTGCCCAGCAACTGATGAAGATAGAGAGCATATGCGCTCCGTCCCCTATGCTTCAGCCATAGGTTCTATCATGTATGCGATGCTGTGCACTAGACCGGATGTTAGCCTGGCCATAAGTATGGCAGGTAGGTTCTAGAGTAATCCAGGAGTGGATCACTGGACAGCGGTCAAGAATATCCTGAAGTACCTGAAAAGGACTAAGGAGATGTTTCTCGTGTATGGAGGTGACGAAGAGCTCGCCGTAAAAGGTTACGTCGATGCAAGCTTTGACACAGATCCGGACGACTCCAAGTCGCAAACCGGATACGTATTTATTCTTAATGGGGGTGCAGTAAGCTGGTGCAGTTCCAAGCAAAGCATCGTAGCAGATTCTACATGTGAAGCGGAGTACATGGCTGCCTCGGAGGCGGCTAAGGAGGGTGTCTGGATGAAGCAGTTCATGACGGATCTTGGAGTGGTGCCAAGTGCACTGGATCCAATAACCTTGTTCTGTGACAACACAGGTGCCATTGCCTTAGCAAAAGAACCATGTTTTCACAAGAAGACCAGACACATCAAACGACGCTTCAACCTCATCCGTGACTACATCGAGGAAGAGGACGTAAATATATGCAAAGTGCACACGGATCTGAATGTAGCAGACCCGCTGACTAAACCTCTTCCACGGCCAAAACATGATCGACACCAGAACTGTATGGGTGTTAGATTTATTACAATGTAATTCACATGGTGATGTGAGGGCTAGATTATTGACTCTAGTGCAAGTGGGAGACTGTTGGAATTATGCCCTAGAGGCAATAATAAATATATAGTTATTATTGTAATTCCTGTGTCAAGATAATAGTTTATTATCCATGCTATAATTGTATTGAATGAAGACTCATTTACATGTGTGGATACATAGACAAAACACCGTCCCTAGCATGCCTCTAGTTGGCTAGCCAGTTGATCGATGATAGTCAGTGTCTTCTGATTATGAACAAGCTGTTGTTGCTTGATAACTGGATCACGTCATTGGGAGAATCACGTGATGGACTAGACCCAAACTAATAGACGTAGCATGTTGATCGTGTCATTTGGTTGCTACTGTTTTCTGCGTGTCAAGTATTTATTCCTATGACCATGAGATCATATAACTCACTGACACCGGAGGAATGCTTTGTGTGTATCAAACGTCGCAACGTAACTGGGTGACTATAAAGATGCTCTACAGGTATCTCCGAAGGTGTTAGTTGAGTTAGTATGGATCAGGACTGGGATTTGTCACTCCGTGTGACGAAGAGGTATCTCGGGGCCCACTCGGTAATACAACATCACACACAAGCCTTGCAAGCAATGTAACTTAGTGTAAGTTGCGGGATCTTGTATTACGGAACGAGTAAAGAGACTTGCCGGTAAACGAGATTGAAATAGGTATGCGGATACTGACGATCGAATCTCGGGCAAGTAACATACCGAAGGACAAAGGGAATGACATACGGGATTATACGAATCCTTGGCACTGAGGTTCAAACGATAAGATCTTCGTAGAATATGTAGGATCCAATATGGGCATCCAGGTCCCGCTATTGGATATTGACCGAGGAGTCTCTCGGGTCATGTCTACACAGTTCTCGAACCCGCAGGGTCTGCACACTTAAGGTTCGACGTTGTTTTTTGCGTATTTGAGTTATATGGTTGGTTACCGAATGTTCTTCGGAGTCCCGGATGAGATCACGGACGTCACGAGGGTTTCCGGAATGGTCCGGAAATGAAGATTGATATATAGGATGACCTCATTTGATTACCGGAAGGTTTCCGAAGTTACCGCGAATGTACCGGGAATGACGAATGGGTTCCGGGAGTTCACCGGGGGGGGCAACCCACCCCGGGGAAGCCCATAGGCCATAAGGGTGGTGTACCAGCCCTTAGTGGGCTGGTGGGACAGCCAAAAAGGGGCCTATGCGCCAAGGATAAGAAATCAAAGGAAAAAGAAAAAAAAAAGGGAGGAGGTGGAAGGGAGGGGGACTCCCTCCCACCAAACCTAATCCAACTCGGTTTGGGGGGGGGGGGAGAGTCCTCCCCCTTGGCTCGGCCGACTCCTTGAGGGTCCTTGGACCCCAAGGCAAGGCACCCCTCCCTCCCACCTATATATACGGAGGTTTTAGGGCTGATTTGAGACGACTTTTCCATGGCAGCCCGACCACATACCTCCACGGTTTTTCCTCTAGATCGCGTTTCTGCGGAGCTCGGGCGGAGCCCTGCTGAGACAAGGTCATCACCAACCTCCGGAGCGCCGTCACTCTGCCGGAGAACTCTTCTACCTCTCCGTCTCTCTTGCTGGATCAAGAATGCCGAGATCATCGTCGAGCTGTACGTGTGCTGAACACGGAGGTGCCGTCCGTTCGGTACTAGATCGTGGGACTGATCGCGGGATTGTTCGCGGGGCAGATCGAGGGAAGTGAGGACGTTCCACTACATCAACCGCGTTCTCTAACGCTTCTGCTGTACGATCTACAAGGGTACGTAGATCACTCATCCCCTCTCGTAGATGGACATCACCATGATAGGTCTTCGTGCGCGTAGGAAAAATTTTGTTTCCCATGCGACGTTCCCCAACATTCCTATTTCAAGATAATCATTTATTATCCATCCTATAATTGTATTGAATGAAAACATAAATGCATGTGTGGATATATAGATAAAACTATGTCCCTAGTAAGCCTCTAGTTGACTATATACAAGTGTTGTCACTTGATGACTGGATTACATCATTGGGAGAACGATGTGATGGACAAGACCCAAACTATAAACGTAGCATGTGATCGGGTCATTTTGTTGCTATTGTTTTCTGCGTGTCAAGTATTCGTTCATATGACCATGAGATCATGTAACTCACTGACACCGGAGGCATACCTTGTGTGTATCAAACATCGCAACGTTACTGGGTGACTATAAAGGTGCTCTACAGGTATCTCCGAAGGTGTCCGTTGAGTTAGCATGGATCAAGAGTGGGATTTGTCACTCCGTGTGACGGAGAGGTATCTTGTGGCCCACTCGGTAATACAACATCAAATATAAGCCTTGCAAGCAATGTAACTAAAGTGTTAGTCATGGGATCTTGTATTACGGAACGAGTAAAAAGACTTTCCGGTAACGAGCTTGAAATAGGTATAAGGATACCGACTATCAAATCTCGGGCAACTAACATACCGAAGGACAAAGGGAATGGTATACAGGATTATATGAATCCTTGGCACAGAGGTTCAACCGATAAGATCTTCATAGAATATGTAGGATCGAATATGGACATCCAGGTCCCGCTATTGGATATTGACCGAGGAGTGTCTCAGGTCATGTCTGCATAGTTCTCGAACCCACAGGGTCTGCACACTTAAGGTTCGATGATGTTTCGGTATACTTGACTTATAGGTGCTGGTAACTGAAGATTCTTTTGGAGTACCGGATGGGATCACGGATGTCACGAGGGTTTCCGGAATAGTTCGAAAACAAAGATTGATATATAGGATTGTTTCATTTGGCTTCCGGAAAGATTTCGCGCATTACCGACAGTGTACCAGGAGTGACGAATGGGTTCCGGGTTTTTACCGGGAGGGGCCACCCACCCGGGAGAGAACCTAATAGGTCCATGGGTGGCGCACCAGCCCTTGGTGGACTGGTGAGGCCAGCCCAATAGGACTATTTCTACCAAGGGAAAAAACCAAAGGAGAAAGAAAAAAAAGGAGGTGGGAAGGACGAAGGGACTCCACCTTCCAAACCGATATCGAGTAGGAGTCCCTCCTACTCCCTTCGGCCGACGCCCTAGAGGCTCCCTTGAGCCTCAAGGCTAGCCCCTCCCGTCATCCTATTCATACTAGAGGTTTTAGGGTTTTTGTGACACAACTTTGCCACGTGCAACTCTAAACCTCTACTTCGTAGTTCTTCCTCTAGATCGGATTTCTATAGAGCTCGGGTGGAGCCCTGCAGGAATAGATCATCACCATCACCGGTGCGTCGTCACGCTGCCAGAGAACTCATCTACTTACCTATCTCTCTTGCTGCATCAGGAAGGCAAAGATCGTCATCGAGCTGTACGTGTGCTGAACGCGGAGGTGTCGTCCATTTGATGCTAGATCGGGACGGATCGTGGGACGACGGTGATTTGAATCACGAAGTTGTTCCACTACATCAACCGCGTTTCTTAATGCTTCCCGCTTAGAGATCTACAAGGGTATGTGTATCCAATCTCCCTCTCGTAGATGAACATCACCATGATAGGTCTTCGTGTGCGTAGGAAAAATTTTGTTTCCCATGCAACGTTCCCCAACAGTGGTATTAGAGCTAGGTTCATGCGTAGATGTTATCTCGAGTAGAACACAAAAGTTTTTGTGGGTGTTGATGTTCGATTTGCTGCCCTCCTTAGTCTTTTCTCGATTCGGCGGTCTTGTTGGATTGAAGCGGTCCGGACCAACCTTACTCGTACGCTTACGAGAGACCGGTTTCATCGACTAACATGCAACTTGTTGCATAAAGATGACTGGCGGGTGTCTGTTTCTTCAACTTTAGTTGAATCTGATTTGATCGAGGCGGTCCTTGGAGAAAGGTTAAATAGCAATTCTCATATCACCGTTGTGGCTTTGCGTAAGTAAGAAGCGATCATACTAGATACCCATAGCACCCACATAAAACATGCAACAACAAATTAGAGGACGTCATGTGATATGGCCAAAGACATCATGTGATATATTGGATGTATGAGATGATCATGTTGTAATAGTTAAATATCGACTTGTACGTCGATGCTACGGCAACCGGCAGGAGCCATAGGGTTGTCTTTAAACTAATGTTTGTGCTTGGAAATGCGTTTACTATATTGCTAGGTTGTAGCTTTAGTAGTAATAGCATAGATAGCACAACAACCTCAATGGCGGCACGATGATGGACATCATGATGATGGAGGTCATGGTGTGGCGTCAGTAATGATGAAGATCATGTCGGTGCTTTGGTGATGGAGATCAAGAAGCACAAGATCGTGGCCATATCATGTCACTTATGAATTGCATGTGATGTTAATCATTTTTTGCACCTTATCTTGCTTAGAACCACGGTAGCATTATAAGGTGATCCCTCACTTCAATTTCAAGATAAAATTGTGTTCTCCCTGACTGTGCACCATTGCGACAGTTCGTCATTTCGATACACCACGTGATAATGGGGTGTGATAGACTCAACATTCACATACAACTAGAGCAAAACAGTTGCACACGCGGAACACTGGGGTTAAACATGATGAGAATAGCATGTACAGACATGGCCTCAGAACCCAAGAGACCGAAAGGTCGAGCATGAATCATATGGTTGATATGATTAACATAGAGATGTTTACCACTGAAAGTACACTCAACTCACGTGATGATCGGACTTGAAATAGTGAATTTGGATCATGCCATACTCAAATAACTAGAGGGATGTCTATTTGAGTGGGAGTTTATTAGTAATATAATAAAATGAACTCTAATTGTCTTGAACATAGTCTAAGTAAACATTGCAATATTTTATGTTATTGATCAATGGCTCGCGCAGTAGCAACCCTGAATTCCAATACGTTCCTAGAGAAAGCTAAGCTGAAAGATGATCGTCGCAACTTTGTAGACTGGGCTCGTAATCTGAGGCTTATCCTACAAGCTCGGAAAAAGAATTATGTACTTGATGCATCGCTAGGAGATGAACTACCCACTACGGCTGATCAAGATGTTTTGAACGCTTGGCAAGCACGTAAGGAGGACTACTCAGTAGTTCAATGTGCAGTCTTGTATGGCTTAGAACCGGGACTTCAACGATGCTTTGAACGTCATGGAGCATATGAGATGTTCCAGGAGTTGAAGTTTATCTTTGAGAAGAATGCCCCGATCGAGAGGTATGAGACCTCCGATAAATTCTATGCATGCAAAATGGAGGAGAATTCGTCTGTCATTGAACATGTACTCAAAATGTATGGGTACTCAAACCGTTTAGCTGAGCTGGGGATTGAACTCCCGCAAGAGGCTATCACTGACAGAATTCTTCAATCTCTCCCACCTAGCTACAAGAGCTTTGTGTTGAACTATAACATGCAACGGATGAATAAGTCACCCGGCGAGTTATTTGCGATGATGAAAGTCGCGGAGTCAGAAATCCAAAAAGAACATCAAGTGTTGATGGCCAATAAGACCACTAGTTTCAAGAAAAGCGGCAAAGTCAAGAAGGGTAACTCCAAGAAGAGCGGCAAAAATGTTGCCCCTCTAACAAAGAAACCCAAGGCTGGACCTAAGCTGGGAACTGAGTGTTATTATTGCAAGGGGATGGGTCATTGGAAGCACAACTGCCCCAAGTATTTGGCTGATAAGAAGGCGGCCAACACCAAACAAGGTATATGTGATATACATGTTATTGATTTGTACTTAACCAACTCTTGTAGTAGTGCCTGTGTATTTGATACCGGTTCTGTTGCTCACATTTGCAACTCAAAGTAGGAACTATGGAATAAACGAAGGCTGGCGAAGGATGAAGTGACGATGCGCGTGGGAAATGGTTCCAAGGTTGATGCAATCGCCGGCAGCACGGTCTCACTTCAGTTACCATCGGGATTAGTTATGAACTTAAATAACTATTATTTAGTGTCTGCGTTAAGCATGAACATTATATCTGGATCTTGTATATTGCGAGAGAGTTACTCAATTAAGTCAGAGAATAATGGTTGTTCTGTTTATATGAGTAATATATTTTATGGTCATGCACCCATAGCGATCTACAAGGGTATGTGGATCTTATCTCCCTCTCGTATATGAACATCACCATGATAGGTCTTCTTTTGCGTAGGAAATTTTTTGTTTCCCATGCAACATTCCCCAACATGGACGTCGTTCTTTTATCGTTTGTTTCCGTCCATATTTGGACCCTGCTCTTCTTCATGATGTTTGTATGTATTGTACTGATGTGACTCTGATGTATCTTGTGGCGAGTGAAAGCCAATTCCATATATACTCATCCTTTCAGTACATGTACTTGTAACGATATCCATTCTTGCGAAACGATGAGATGCGCTTGTATCCCTGTCGAGGCCTTCGTGCCCAAAATAAGGATAGGGTCGCATCTTGGGTGTTACAAGTTGGTACCAGAGAAGTACCGACCTAGGAGCCCCCTTGATTGATCGAACTTGGCCGAGTCGAGTCTAGTGAAAAACTATTTCGAGTCGTAGTTATATCGGAGAGTAGGTTTGTTTTTTCTACTCAATTATGCTTTGGTGAGGTCAACAAATTAGGAAATTTTAATTCCACTCCTCTTCTCACTCAATTTTTTAGGATCACGCGGATATATTGGGAATCTATGTGATGTCGATGTGATGGAGTTCTGTCTTGGTGCATCCTGTCTGGCTTGATTTCTTCCGGGGAGTTGAGCTCCCAGGGATTCTTGAGCACATCGTTATCATTCAGATTTCTTAGTATCTCAGGACGAAGGATGTTCAAAATTGCTTCAATATTAGTAATGGCTAGAGGAGTCCGGCTTCCCCAGTAATGGTGCAGATAGATCCGGATGTATCAACATACTTTGTATCATTGTGATTACGAGTGTCTGAGATAGATGAGGTTCCGAGATTCTGGTTATGTGTTGACGGATGTGATACACTGGACGGGTTAGATGCTAGGAGATGAGTGAAAAATTCTCCTTGTATTTATGGACCCGGTTGCATGACCAGAAATTTCGGAAGTTCTTAGGTGGGAATTCAAGTAGTTACTTATAGGACAATCTTCCAACAGATGCATGATGTTAGGTTGGGGTTCGACACCTAGTGGATTCGTTTGTTCACGGTCGTCTTACAGCGGTTCTCGTTGTGTCTTAAAGAGTCCTTGTAGCTTGCTACGACTCGGGGACGCTTCGTATGTCGTGTGCACTGCCTTGTACATGATGGCTACTATAGGATCGAGCCCGTGCGAGCCTCATCCACGAAAATGTCAGACGAAATCTCTCTCATGAATTTGTTCTGGCTTGTTTCATAAGCATCATCCTTTGTTTTGTTGGAATATGGTAATTCGAGTTGCTTCGATGTCAAATGGTGATTTCATTTATTTTTCAAGAGGTGTTCTCATATTTTTATGGGAATGTTGATTCGTTTGCTGAATCAAAGTGTCTTATCAATTCTTTTCAACCGGAGTCGTTACATCAATTCTTTTCCACCCGGTGTGCTTCTCTTAAGTGAATTCAATCTTCTCCAATATTTGCAAGATCATGCCCTCATTTCTTTCTGGAGTTCGTCTCATCTGTCCCAAGTTGTCTTTGTTTTTCCCGGCCCTCCCGCCCTTTTCTTCAGTGATTAGATTATCATCCTAGTCTCTTCCTTTCATGTTGCTTCCTCTATCTTCTCTTTCGTGTTGTATCTGGTGATTCCTTGTGAAGATTCTCAGGAGTTTTGAATTCATCCTTTCTTCATTTTTTTTGTTCTCTTTTGCGGAAAATCCATTTCAAGCTTTCAGTGTTCATCATATCCTTTTCATCCTCTAATGATTTTTGTGTTGGAAATTCATATCAAATCTTTCTTGTTTTTCATCTCTCTCTTTATAACCGGAGTGTTCAAGATATCTCAGAGTTTATTTTTCTTAATCCTTTCAATTATTTTGAGGTTCCCAACCTAATCAAGTTTTCATTTATACCGGTGCAATCTCTCTTTTCTAATCAATTGTTTCAACGGTGTTTTCTTTTAGTGGGCTCATAACCCACAGGCTTTTCCCAGGATCTCATCTGGCTCTTCTAATCTTTTCCGTAGATCTCTAATTCTTTTCAATATGATGTAAGTATGAATTTCATCAGTCATATTCCTTCTCCAAGATCGCTTCAAAGTTATCTTCATCATTGGCTCAACCTTTTCGTTCTTCATTATTCTCGAGTGTCTCAGTTATTCTTGGTGGTGTTCTCCTCATCATTTTCATCTCGGAAGACTGAAGGAGTGTTTCTCTCAAATCGCGGTCCGGTCTCTTGAAGATTGTCATCTTAGCTTCGTGCTCTTCTCAATTGTTCTTGATCGTGAGAAATTCTCCATACCTATCCAATGCATTTCTGAGTTGTTTTCATTTTTGATCCTCCGAAGGACATCATTTCAGGAGATTTTTTTTTCGTTCTCAGCTTTCAGCTTTCGTTCTCAAGATCTTCTCAATTGTGTCTCTTCGTTCGTCTCTCAATTATTCCGGTTCCTCATTCGAGTTTTCTATTAGTACGTTCAAGATCTCTTCACTCTCAAGGTGTTCTTCAAGATACTTGTGGTAGTAGTTCTCAATTTCTTCTTTGTTCTTTCTTGCCAGGAGCTAATTTCTATTCTTCCTAACGGAGGCTTCGTGATGTTGCTCTCTTCAATTTATCATTTTGTCTTTTCAAGATCATATTGCTCCCTTGTTCAATTTAGTTAGTTTGTTGTGAATCTTTTCAAGTTCATTCTATCTTATCGAATTTTTTGTCCCCCTTTTCCTACCGAAGTGCTGCATAAATTTTGTGTGAATTCTTGCTTTTCTCATATCTTCTTCATCTCCTTCCAACCTTCAAGGATCGTTGGTTTCACTCGTTTGTCAAGAAGCAATTAAGTTTTACCTCTTGCTCTTTCTCTTTCTCTTCCCCTTCCATTCTTGGATCCCTGTCGAGGCCTTCGTGCCCAAAATAAGGATAGGGTCGCATCTTGGGTGTTACAAGTTGGTACCAGAGAAGTACCGACCTAGGAGCCCCCTTGATTGATCGAACTTGGCCGAGTCGAGTCTAGTGAAAAACTATTTCGAGTCGTAGTTATATCGGAGAGTAGGTTTCTTTTTTCTACCCGACTATGCTTTGGTGAGGTCAACGAATTAGGAAATTTTAATTCCACTCCTCTTCTCACTCAATTTTTTTAGGATCACGCGGATATATTGGGAATCTATGTGATGTCGATATGATGGAGTTCTGTCTTGGTGCATCCTGTCTGGCTTGATTTCTTCGGGGGAGTTGAGCTCCGAGGGATTCTTGAGCACATCGTTATCATTCAGATTTCTTAGTATCTCAGGACGAAGGATGTTCAAAATTGCTTCAATATTAGTAGTGGCTAGGGGAGTCCGGCTTCCCCAGTAATGGTGCAGATAAATCCGGATGTATCAACATACTTTGTATCATTGTGATTACGAGTGTCTGAGATAGATGAGGTTCCGAGATTCTGGTTATGTGTTGACGGATGTGATACACTGGACGGGTTAGATGCTAGGAGATGAGTGAAAAATTCTCCTTGTATTTATGGACCCGGTTACATGACCAGAAATTTCGGAAGTTCTTAGGTGGGAATTCAAGTAGTTACTTAATGGACAATCTTCCAACAGATGCATGATGTTAGGTTGGGGTTCAACACCTAGTGGATTCGTTTGTTCACGGTCGTCTTACAGCGGTTCTCGTTGTGTCTTAAAGAGTCCTTGTAGCTTGCTACGACTCGGGGACGCTTCGTATGTCGTGTGCACTGCCTTGTACATGATGGCTACTATAGGATCGAGCCCGTGCGAGCCTCATCCACGAAAATATCAGACGAAATCTCTCTCATGAATTTGTTCTGGCTTGTTTCATAAGCATCATCCTTTGTTTTGTTAGAATATGGTAATTCGAGTTGCTTCGATGTCAAATGGTGATTTCATTTATTTTTCAAGAGGTGTTCTCATATTTTTATGGGAATGTTGATTAGTTTGCTGAATCAAAGTGTCTTATCAATTCTTTTCAACCGGAGTCGTTACATCAATTCTTTTCCACCCAGTGTGCTTCTCTTAAGTGAATTCAATCTTCTCCAATATTTGCAAGATCATGCCCTCATTTCTTTCTGGAGTTCGTCTCATCTGTCCCAAGTTGTCTTTGTTTTTCCCGGCCCTCCCGCCCTTTTCTTCGGTGATTAGATTATCATCCTAGTCTCTTCCTTTCATGTTGCTTCCTCTATCTTCTCTTTCGTGTTGTATCTGGTGATTCCTTGTGAAGATTCTCAGGAGTTTTGAATTCATCCTTTCTTCATTTTTTTGTTCTCTTTTGCGGAAAATCCATTTCAAGCTTTCAGTGTTCATCATATCCTTTTCATCCTCTAATGATTTTTGTGTTCGAAATTCATATCAAATCTTTCTTGTTTTTCATCTCTCTCTTTATAACCGGAGTGTTCAAGATATCTCAGAGTTTCTTTTTCTTAATCCTTTCAATTATTTTGAGGTTCCCAACCTAATCAAGTTTTCATTTATACCGGTGCAATCTCTCTTTTCTAATCAATTGTTTCAACGGTGTTTTCTTTTAGTGGGCTCATAACCCACAGGCTTTTCCCAGGATCTCAGCTGGCTCTTCTAATCTTTTCCGTAGATCTCTAATTCTTTTCAATATGATGTAAGTATGAATTTCATCAGTCATATTCCTTCTCCAAGATCGCTTCAAAGTTATCTTCATCATTGGCTCAACCTTTTCATTCTTCATTATTCTCGAGTGTCTCAGTTATTCTTGGTGGTGTTCTCCTCATCATTTTCATCTCGGAAGACTGAAGGAGTGTTTCTCTCAAATCTTGGTCCAGTCTCTTGAAGATTGTCATCTTAGCTTCGTTCTCTTCTCAATTGTTCTTGATCTTGAGAAATTATCCATATCTATCCGATGCATTTCTGAGTTGTTTTCATTTTTGATCCTCCGAAGGACATCATTTCAGGAGATTTTTTTTTGTTCTCAGCTTTCAGCTTTCGTTCTCAAGATCTTCTCAATTGTGTCTCTTCGTTCGTCTCTGAATTATTCCGGTGCCTCATTCGAGTTTTCTATTAGTAGGTTCAAGATCTCTTCACTCTCATGGTGTTCTTCAAGATACTTGTGGTAGTAGTTCTCAATTTCTTCTTTGTTCTTTCTTGCTAGGAGCTAATTTCTATTCTTCCTAACGGAGGCTTCGTGATGTTGCTCTCTTCAATTTATCATTTTGTCTTTTCAAGATCATATTGCTCCCTTGTTCAATTTAGTTAGTTTGTTGTGAATCTTTTCAAGTTCATTCTATCTTATCGAATTTTTTGTCCCCCTTTTCCTACCGAAGTGGTGCATAAATTTTGTGTGAATTCTTGCTTTTCTCATATCTTCTTCATCTCCTTCCAACCTTCAAGGATCGTTGGTTTCACTCGTTTGTCAAGAAGCAATTAAGTTTTACCTCTTGCTCTTTCTCTTTCTCTTCCCCTTCCATTCTTGGATCTCGGGTCGAGATCCTTTTGAGACTGACGCTCCAGAAGATTCCCTTTTTATTTTGTTGCCGCCGTGTTATTATTTTGTTTGTTGCGTTCATCATCGCATCATTCGCATGATCCGCATTGCGTGGGCATCCAGTTGTCGCCAGTTTTCAAAACTTGCATTTGTTCGTAGTTGCCGGTTCTCTCCGTGTTCGCCATTGTCCATTTTGAGCCCGACCACACATGCACGCACTAGTGGCATCGTTAAGATATTGTTTTTAAAAGTGCAGATAATTTTTTTTCCGGATTGGGTTGAAACTTGGCGTGCGGTCTTCATAGCTAGGCCGCTTGTCAATCTTCATGGCAATCGGAGTTTGATTGCTACCCGAACCGTTAAACCTATATTAGCACTATAGCCGGTCATTTCGTCAGATGATTTCGGTTTATAAAAATCTGTCGCCGGGTTGCCTGTTTTCCCATCATCTCCGCCTAGCCCATCTACATACTTCACTGACCCTACGCGCAGCCTAGTACGAAAACCTTTCGGGACCCGAACCGGGCGGTCCTGAGTGTTGGATCCGGATCAACCCCGTTTTACCGCGAACTGTCTTCGGTTTGTCCATTGGTCATCCTAACCTATTTTTTCAACCATCCAATTAAAAATTGGAGGGTCGAGTTGAACCTAAACCTAGCCCACTAGTTATATATTTGGACCCTAGTCAAATCAATCCAAAACCTAAAAATTAGGAGCCTTGTCGCTCGCAACCGCCGCCACCCAACTCCCTCTGTTTCAGTACTGAGCGAACCAGCCCATAACCTCCCGCAGCGCTCGATCCAATCTGGACCGAGGCAACCGCCACCACCCGAGGACCCGACCCCGCCGCCACATCCGGCCGCCGCTGACGACTAGGACCAGGAGTAGCAGGCCGGTTCACACCTTCTCCTCGTCCCATTCTCCTCTTCCCTCTCTCCATTTAAGATTTATCTCTTCTCTCGTTGACCAGAGCAGGGGAACCCGTCGCCACCTTCATGGAGGTTGCTGTCCGCGCCTCCCCAAGAGCCTTCGTCATCGGGAATGGGTGGCCCGAGCCCGGATCTGCCCATCCCGAGTCGTTCCCGATCGTTTCCCAAGCCGTCACGCGCTGCCGGCTGGGTCAACTTGTTGTTGACCGCACTATCTCCTTCCTCTCGTACAAGCAGGAGCTCGCCCTGGAGCGGCCTTGAGGGCCTCCACCAGCGTAGCCCCACCGCCAGCAGTCGTTGACCAGCGCCGCCCAGGACAACCTCGCGCCGCAGCAGGTTCCCCTTGCCCTCTCTTCTCCTCCCTCTCGTTTCCTCTGCTCTCCTTGATCTCTGCATCTTCCTCTCTTTTCTGTAAGAGCAGAAGACAAACAGGAGCTCATCCATGGTGCCTTGAACCGGAGCTCGCTGCCAGTAGGAACGGGTCCAGTGCCCCATCCCCGACCTCCATGCTCGACCCCTCTGCCGCGCCATCCGCAGCAGGTGTGTAGCCCCCATGTCCGCCACTGTTCTGCCATTGCGTGCGTGCGTCGTGGGAAAGAACACTCGTGTTTCTTTCATATGTATAGGACACACCCTGCAATTTATCACTCGAGCATGCACAGGTGAACTGGCTTGTGTCACCCGGTTCCATCCTAGAGATCTGGGGTTCGAATCCCATCTATGCCAATTTATTTTTATGCCTGTTTCTGTTGACCTGCACCAAGACGTAGTTCTCATTCTTCTAGACTAAAATACCGCATTATATCACAATTAAAGTGTAACCGAGCTGGCTAGTGCATTCAGACTCCACCCAAGGAATTCATCTAGACTAAAATACCGCATTATATCACAATCATTGTGTAGTAGAGCTGGCTAGTGCATTCAGACTCCACCCAAGGGATCCTGGGTTCAAGTCCCACGTATCTCACATTTTACCATGCTTTTTTTGCACTCACACAAACACTTAGTTCCCTCGGCCGCTGCACTATGTTGCAATTCGGCCTATGTTTTTTCCTCCTACGATTTCATCTTTAACCTGGACATGCATGTTTGTATGAGATGCGATGTTGTCCGTTTTGTAGATGACATGCTAGTTGCCCCTCTTTTGCCGTGCCCCCGACACAGAGGAACCCGGTAACCGGGATCACCCTGTCATTCTTTGGCATGACAAGCACACGCTCTCAATTCGTTGCACCGGTATCTCATCGAGTTATTAGAACCGGAACGTGTCGTCGCTGTCCTTTGCATGGATTTTGCATTCATGGCATAATATCATGTGTTGCATGTATCTTTTAACCGTAGCTCCATTCTTACGTTCTTTGTGTAACCGACAAGAAGGTCATGTAGGATCACATGCTTCACCTCTTGCCATGTTAACAACAATTTAATATTGGCGTGTACCTAAACGGGAGTGAACTAAATAATTCGTATGTGATGATTCGTCAATATGCAACTCGTTGCATATTGAGCTTCACTTAACGTGTAGTGTCTGATTGTTGTGAATTTCCATGTCGTGCCTTGCATGATTGAAATGGTCGTGCATCATATGTGTTATAAATCATGACGTGCATGTGTGTGGTGAATATCGTGTGTTGATTTTGCTTCGTCTCAATAGAGTTCCGCAAGCGTTTTGGAATGTGAGGACCCGTCGACTATGTCGGTTCGTCTGCTTCACGGATTCGTTCTTCTTCCAAGCGGGATATCACACAAGATGATCATTTCCCTAGATACCATTACTATCATTGTCGTGCTAGTTGTTTCGTTTCTTTCTTATGTCGTGCTGCCTACCACGTGTTAAACGTTAGCCTCTCAACATTGCCATGAAAAACCTTCAACCTTCTGCAACCTAGAAAACCATTGTTTGGCTATGTTACCGCTTGCTTAACCATGTGTTAGACTTGCTAGTTACTGGTGAGTTGCTTACATGTGATAGCATGGATTCCTTGTTAGATCACCAATGCTATTTAATTTAATGCACTATATACTTGGTAAAAGATGGAACGCTCGGCCTTCCTAGCCTGGTGTTTTGTTCCACCTTTGCCCCCTTAGTTTTGGCTACCGGTGTTATGTTCCATAAATGAGCGCTCCTAACATGCTTGGGGTTGTTATGGGGACCCCCTACATTCTCGTTTTGGGATAAAGCTTGTCTGGCAAGGCCAAACATTGGTACTATTTGCTAATAACAAACTAAAATATGCATAG
This sequence comes from Hordeum vulgare subsp. vulgare, assembly GCF_904849725.1. Taxonomy (NCBI): domain Eukaryota; kingdom Viridiplantae; phylum Streptophyta; class Magnoliopsida; order Poales; family Poaceae; genus Hordeum; species Hordeum vulgare. The sequence continues at coordinate 188,743,961 of NC_058519.1, read as the reverse complement.
GGTTTGATCACCCCATGGATAATTAATCAACCCCTGGGCCAGTGCTCCTCATGAGTGTTGATCCACCCACCTAGGAGTCGGCGGTGCCACCTCGGGGCAACTCGAGTTGTTTGGCTATCGTCCACTATACATAGACGATTGTGTCCTGAGAACGAAATATGCGGCTCCTATCGGGTTCGTCGACACACTGGTGGCCTTGCTGGACTTGTTTTACCTTTCTCGAGTGTCTTGTGAGAGGGATTCCGATGATGCTTTGGGTTATCTCGAGGTTGAGGTTTTCCAATAGTAACCCGAGGAGATCACGAGTTTCCCTGATCGAGGTCATTCCGTCACAGCGTGTGGTAGTTTGTGATGGACTAGTTGGAGCACCCCTGCAGGGTTAAATCTTTCGGAAAGTCGTGCCCGCTGTTATGTGGCAATGTGGAAACTTTGTTTAACATCCGGTTCTACATAACTTGAAGTAATCTTAACTAAAACTTGCCAACTGAGTGCGTAACCGTGACTGTCTCTTTCGTGAGCTCCTTCTTCGATCAAGGACACGGTGGGGTTATGTCTGACGTAAGTAGGTGTTCAGGATCATTCATTTGATCATCAGTAGTTCACGTCCGTTATGCGTAGATTACCTCCTCTTATTCTTGTACTCGTAAGTTAGCCACCTCAAATAACGCTTAGTCGCTTGCTGCAGCCTCACCACTTAACCATACCTCACCTTTTAGCTTTACTACTCTTGATACCTTTGGAAATGAGATTGCTGAGTCCCTTGTGGCTCACAGATTACTATAACACCAGTTGCAGGTATAGGTAAAGTGATATTAAGACCTGAGCGCGATAATTGTTCATTTGGAGTTTCTTCTTCTTTGTCGATCTAGGATGGGTTCCAGGCCGACAGCCTGGTATAGCAAGGATGGACGTCGTTCTTTTATCGTTTGTTTTCATCCGTAGTCAGACCCTGCTCTTCTTCATGATGTTTGTATGTATTGTATTGATGTGACTCCGATGTAGCTTGTGGCGAGCATAAGCCAATTTCATATATACTCATCTTTTCAGTACATGTACTTGTAACGATATCCATTCTGCGAAATGGCGACATGCGCTTCTATCCCTGTTGAGGCCCTCGTGCCCAAAATAAGGATAGGGTCGCATCTTGCACATTACAACCTTTCACATCATTAGCAATTCTAAACATCAAGTCACTTAAGCGATCTATCATCATGGCATTACTTTTCAATTGATCCTTCACATAGTTTTTGAAGAGGTCTTGCTTAATAATGTAATTATCAAATTCATACATGCATTGATCAGTAGTCTTAGCATAAGGTATATCATTTTCATTAAAGGGACAGAGAGAGTTTACATCTACTACTTGTGTCAGGTGTCAATTCCATGCATTTCTTTGATCGGTGGTAATTTCTTGTCATCCTCAATTTTAATACCTTTCTCTTTCATAGATCTTTTTTCTTCTTTCATATCTTCACGGTTGAGGAATAGGATAACTCTCTTATTTTGAATAGGTTCCTGTGGTGGTTTAGGGAGTGTCAAGTCATCGGCATTTTTCAATATATTATTTATTAACTCTTCACCTTGTACAACACTTGTTTTCCTGAAAACACAACCAACACAACTATCTAGGAAATCCCAAGAAGCACCTGTTAGTCCATTATGAAAGATATCAAGAATATCATTCTTCTTAAGAGGACAATCACGCAGAACTCTAAGTAATAGGAGAAGCCCCCCCCCAAGCTTGAGGGAGATTCTCTTCTTTAATTTGCACAAAGTTAAATATTTCGTGTAAAGTAGCTTGTTTCTTATGAGCAGGAAAGTATTTTTCACGAAAGTAATAAAGCATACCATGGGGACTATGCATACAACTAGGAGCAAGAGAAAGGAACATTCCTTGGCCTCGCCTTTCAACGAGAAAGGAAAAAGCCTAAGGATATAATAATAGCGTATATTTTCATCATTGCTAAATAAGGAAGCAATGTCATTCAGTTTCATATGGTGTTCAACCACAATTTCATTTTCATAACCATGGAAAGGATCAGACTCTACCCAAGGAATCATTTGAGGCTCTATAGTGAATTCATAGTCCTTATGAGTGACAAATATTGGACAAGTAGCAAATTTAGGATCATGTTTCATTTTCTCCATGATAGATTTTTCGTCTAGTTTGCTAGTAATATCTTTAAATCATCTCTATTTTCAGAAGCAAGAAAAACCCTAGCTACCTTACCATCCATAACATAACCTTCAGGTACATAAGGCAATTCATCTCTATTAGGTGCATGAGGTGTAAAAGGTGATTCAAAGTCTTCATCAGTTTCAGCATTTTCAAGTTTGCTAAATCTAGCAATACGAGCATCAAGTAATTCACTAAGTGGCATAGTTTCACTTTTAGCATGTGTAGTGATAGTATCTTTATTATTTTCAAAAGTAGCATCATCAAGTTCATGTGACATATTAGGACGATCAACAGATGGTGATGTAACAAGCTCATTCAAAACAGTAGGTGAATGAAAATCAGAGCTAAATGGCAGTTCCTTACGTCATCCTGTGTGAGATGGGATGGTCTTAGTTTGATTATCTTTCATATTCTTCATAGTGATAATTGGATATCCTCAAGTCAACATAATAAAAAAAGCTGTGCTCCCCAATAACAACACTAGAAAAAGGTCTTGATAATCCACAAGTATAGGGATCACGACTATCTTCACGGGTAGTATTTCACCCTAATTGATTGGTTCTAAACTAGGGGAGCCAAATAATATTTATTAGCCTTGACAGTTGAGTTTTCAATTCAACCGCATCTGGGCTATCTCTCTGCAACAATGATTGAGTAGTACACCAAATAATAGCAGTAACAGTAACAGTGATAACAGCAATTTTGGTAATAATAGTAACAGTAGCAATGGAGTAGCAGGTGTGACAGTAGCAGCAGCAGTAGTAACTTAGCAAGATTCAGTATATGAAAGCATAGGCAAGTGGATGGTGATGGATAATGATTAAGATGAGATTGATCATGTAACAGTTACACGCTAGGGTGACACAGAACTAGCTCCAATTCATCAATAGAATGTAGGCATATATTCCGTATATAGTCATACATGCTTGCGATAAGAACTTCCATGACATATTTTGTCCTATTCTCCCATGAAAGCGGGGTCCTATCGAAAACTAAGGGATACTAAGGTCTCCTTTTAATTGAAAAGCAGAACATTCATCCATGATTCCCCATGTGGAGTGAAGTGGAATGCTAAAGATACAAAAGTGAACCGTAGGATCTCGTCTTACCCCATTGACAGAACTTGTCTAGGAAACCCTCTATGTATCGACTATGTAGATAAATCCCTAATGTTTGAATTCCGCATACACCAAGAATGATCAATTAGCTCTAGCCAAATCATTCACATAATTTTTCATTTATACCTGAAAAGGGACAACAAGCTTAGTCCATTGGTTCAAAGAAGTATGCTAATTTCCTTGGATGTGTATTGTTCTTCTGGATTAGGTTTGTTGTATTATATATATACTTACAAATATGTAAATGGAACATTCTACTGTCAATGAAGTAAATACTCTAATTTGGAAATGTTCAGCTCTATTGTTTGGAATAGGCTTGCTCCATCCTTCCGCCCGGTTGGTTTGCTTCTTTCTTCTGTCCCAGGTCCTTCCTTCTCTTGCGATTCTTTATTTGAGAGATAGACAATGTTCTCTACCATACTGTGGTTGTGCACTTTCTCCTGGTACTGGTACCACTTAAGCCCAAGGAAGTGAAGAAATCATGTAAGATGGACTTGATGTACTTTCCTTTCCAAGACCTATACCATATGGTCTGGGTATACCACTATGACCTATCGAAATGAAACACTAAGGTACCCACAAATCCCTATACTTGTCCCATAAGTAGTAACCTGCACGAATGGTATAACGACTTGCCAGCTGTCTCCAACCATTAACACGTGATGAATACATTAACTCCTCAAACTACGGCAATCATCAGAAAGAATCCCAATTATTGTCACCTTGGGGTATGCGGATCAAGACATGTAATAGGTGCATACAACTTTGCAAGATAGGATCCAAATCAATCTTAAATTCGTAAAAAATAGAATATATTCAGATCGGAAATCATAGCACTGATGATCCACAAGAATAGGGGATCAATCATAGTCCTTTTAATAAGTAAGAGTGTCGAACCCAACGAGGAGGAGAAGGAAATGATAAGTAGTTTTCATCAAGGAATGCACTGCAAGTGTTGTAAGTAACAATGATAGATAGTTTTCTAGCAACATAATTCGTAACAAGTGACAAGTAACAATAGTATCAAAGGTGTAGCAAGGTAGCCCAATCCTTTTTATAGAAAAGGACAGGCCTGAAAGTTCTCTTATATAAAGCAAACGCTCCCCAAGCCACATGGGAATTTCTATCTAGTCATGTTCATCATATTAAGTTGATTTGCATTTGGTACTTTGATGATTTGATATGTGGGTGGACCAGTGCTAAGGTGATGTTCTTAGTTGAACTAACAACCTACTTATGATTACCCCCTCTCACAACCATCCTCAACTATGAAAGAAGAATTAAGAATAAACTAACCATAGCATGAAACATGTGGATCCAAATCAGCCCCTTATGAACAAACACATAAACTGGGTTTAAGGTTCTATCACTCTTGCAACACATCATCTATTTGTTACTACACAATGACTGCCCTTCGTCCCATAACATGGTGAAGTGTCATGTAGCTGACATTCGCATGACACCACTAAGAGAAGTAACAACATCCATATCATCAAAATATCAAATGAATACCAACTTTACATGATTACTTATAAAAGACTTATCCCATGTCCTCAAGAACAATAATTACTACTCATGCACCATAAACATGTTCAAGATTAGAGGTGTAATAATAATAATTAAGGATCTAAACATAATGTCTTCCACCAAGTAATCCAACAAGCATCAACTACAAGATGTAATCAACACTACAAAATACCCACAAGTACCAATCTGAGGTTTTGAGACACAGATTGAATACACGTGACGAACTAGGGTAAGAGATGAGATGGTGCTGCTGAAGATGTTGATGAATATTGGTTGTCCCATGAAGGAGGAAACATTGGTGATGAAGATGGCTTCAATTCCCCCCTCTCGGAGGGGAATTCCCCTCGCAGAATCTCTCTGCAGGAGAGCAAAAGGGTCTCTGCCCAGGTTTCTGCCTTGAGATGGTGGAGCTTCATCCCGAAAGACAATTATGATTTTTCCTTGGGTAAAACACACCATATAGGAGAAGATGGTTGCAAAAGAGCTAGCTGGGGCCCCACAAGCTATCAGGGCGCGTCCACGGGCGTTGCGCCCTCATGGCTTGTGCCCAGCTGGTGGCCTCTCTCCAGTATATTTTTGGCCGAGGAATTCTTAAATATTCCAGAAAAAAATCTCTACGAAGTTTCACGCCATTTAGACCAACTTGATTTTTCCACCTTTTCCTCAGTTTCCTGGTCCAGAATTCCAGTTCCTGGATATTTCCCTCTCATTGATGTACCTTGCATATTCAGAGAGAAAAGGCATAAGAATTGTATGAGAATAATGGATCATGGACTTGATCAACACAAATATGAATAGTAGTTCATGATGCAAAATGAGCGTATCAACTCCCCCATGCTTATACCTCGCTGGTCCTCAAGCAAAAGCCGATCTAAAAAATAATGACCACATGATTTGAGAGAGAAGTGTTGATAAACACAGACACGAGCATGAGAGCATCATGGATATTAACATAGCAGCAAGTATTTTAAAATATAACTTCTCATAAACAAGTAACAATACTTCCACAACTCTTGGGGTATGAAGCATAAAGTTTATTAAAAATCTTCAAACTATGTTCTCAGTCATTAAGGAAATGATAATTCATTATAATCCAGAGGAGAGTCTATGTCAAAGCTTTATTTTTGGGAAGTTCACATACTCAACTATCATCTAATCTTCTATGATTGCTCACACGCAAGGCATATTTTTGGAGCTCATTTTCGTTAGGACACATTGGAAGATAGGGGCTTAAATGATTTTCCACCCAACTTATTTATATCAAAGATAATGTCAACAATAATAAATCAAGATCATCTACATCCACTTGGATATAGAAATCTGAATCTTTCCTCAACACATGATGGTTGCCACTATATAATTAATAGGTTGGATCGGGAACAAATTTTAGTGACTCAAGCACAGAGTTAAACTCCTGAAAGTAAAAGATAGGCTCTTCGCAGAGGGAAGGCGAGGTTGTCATGCACTTTTAATTTGTTGGATGTGTGAACTCTTAATGCAAGGGAATGTCACTTTATATTGCACCTTATGATAGCAAGCTTTATTAAGCACTCTATCGCTTTTATTTCTTTGTCATCACAAGATCGTACAAAGCTTATTTTCCATTGCCATAAAAGATCATACATATTTAGGAGCAATTTTTATTTCTTGATGCTCCAATGACAACCTATTTGAAGGATCTTACTAAATCCATAGGTAGGTATTGTGGACTCTCAAGGCAAGAAACTTGGTTTTAGGGTTATGATTGCACAAGTAGTATCTCTGCTTGGTGTGGAATTTTGGGCCTAGCAAAGGATCTAAGACAAGCATCACATGTTCAAGGATCCAAGACCGTATAACTTCTATGTGAATATAAACTATCTTGATCATTATGTTGGCTTCCATGTCCAACATCAACACTTGATCATTATATAATATTAGATGAAGGGTCGCAATCATAAAAGATGTCCAGGATAGTGTATTTATATGCAAGTCTCCTCTCCTCTATCATAATTTTGCTTAGATTGCAAAAATGACTAATACTATGTTTGTTTATTATTAACAAATTTTATCACTCATACCCTTTTGTGTGTGATGTCATTACTTCTCATGAGATGATCATATGATATCTATATTTCTTTTTATTGACATGCTATGATGATGGGTGCCCAGGGGTAAACCACAAAAACTCAAGTAAACTTTATTATATATCTTGCATACTTGATTACAAGGATAGATGGAACTCATAGCAAAAATTCTAAGCAAAGCAAATCTAAAATTTATCTCTCTAAATCACGAAACAACTAAGGATCAAACTAAGATAGATAGTAATGATGAAAGTGATGGTAATACGATATCGTGGGACCTCCCCCAAGCTTGGAGAAAGCTAAGGGTGGTGCACACACCCATGTACTCAAGCGTCCTCTTTAGGTGATGGTGGTGGTGTAGCATCTTTCTTCTTATCCAACTTAAGTCGGAGGATAAAATTCTCCACCCTCAAGTCTTCATTTTCTTGACCGAGCTTCAATATCTTTTTGCACAATGCCATCTTGCTTTCCTACAGAAAAAGTGACGGGATAAATCGATCTTTATATTTCTTTACCCTGTTTGGGAGACTAGACTTCTTAAATTCATCATGCATATCCTCGGGTTGAGCTAGTGGAACTTCATCTTCATATGAGTTGGCTTCCATTGCTTACTCCAAATCATTGTCCTCCTCCTCATCAGTGGACCAAACGTAGGGATAGATGTCCCCAAAGATCTTTCGATCTGAAATATAGTGGGAGACGTAGCTCTCTCCATCCAAATCTTGAGAAGACATATTCTCAGGCCTGCGAGAAAAAGAGCTCGAAACAAGAACATAGGAAAATCTCGCGATGTGATGGTCAAAACACACGAGAGTATATATGATGAATTTTTTCAGGTAAGAATACGTGCTCCGGGAGAATTCGGAGTTCGGGAGGCACATGAGGGCCCCACAAGCTATTAGGGCGTGACTAGGGGGTGGGGGCACCCTGTTGGCTTCTGCCTCCCTCGTGGGTCCCAAGACTCTGTTTTATTTTTATATTATTTCTAAAATATCAAAACTAGTAAAAATATATATATTTCAGAATTTTTGGAGTCGGTTTACTTGTCGTACCACGTACATGCCCCCTTTTTAGGTTTCGGGAGTGTTCCGGAAAACTTCCTTTATGTGCTCCTCCCGTGTTATGACTTGGGTGACATTAGTTTCCTAATTATAGGGTCTATTTGAAATATAATGATTGATTCTTTTCCCATTCAGCACTCTTGGGTTTTTACCTTCAAAGTTATTGATTTTTACAATGCCGGGGCGATAAACCTCCTCGACAACATAAGGTCCTTCTCATTTGGAGAGGAGTTTCCCTACAAAAAATCTAAAATGAGAACTGTACAAAAGCACTAAGTTTTCATGCCATCTTTTAACATTTTCCTTAAACAACTTAATATTTTCATAAGCTTGTGTCCTCCATTCATCCAGTGAGCTAATATAAAATAACCTCTTCTCATTGGCAAGTTTGAAATCCTAATTAAGGTCTTTAATAGCCCAATAATCTTTATGTTCTAACTCTAGAGGTAAATGACATGATTTCCATAGACCAATTTTATGGGGACGTACCCATGGGATTCTTATATGCAGTCCTATAAGCCCACAAAGCATCATCAAGCTTCTTAATTATACCAATTCTTTCCTGAGCTATTGACATTATTTTGCAAAATTATTTTTGTTTGACGATTGCTTAGTTCCACTTGACCACTAGACTGAGGATGATAAGGTGATGCAATTCTAGGGTTAACGTCATAAAAATCTAGCAGTTTAGGAAAGCACCATGAATAAAATGTGAACCATCATCAGTCATTAAATATCTAGGGACACCAAACCTCGGAAAGTTAATATATTTAAGCATTTTAATAGTAGTGTTATGATCAGCACTACTAGTTGGAATAGCTTCTACCCATTTAGTAACGTAATCAACAACAACTAGAATATGAGTATATCCATTTGAGGAAGGAAAAGGTCCCATAAAGTCAAAACCCAACAGATCAAATGGTTCAATAGCAAGTGAATAGTTCATAGGCATTTCTTGACGTTTTCCAATATTACCAACTCTTTGGCATTCATCACAAGAAAGGGCGTACTTACGAGCATCTTCAAAAAGAGTAGGCCAATAGAAACTAGATTGTAATACCTTGTGTGCAATTCTGTCACCAGCATGATGTCCTTCATAGGCCTCAGAATGACAGTTCCTTAGAATTTGTTCCTACTCATGTTCAGATATACAACATCTAATAACACCATCTACTCCTTCTCTATAAAGATGTGGGTCAGCCCAAAAGTAACACAGTAAATTATAGAAGAATTTTTTATTTTGCTGATAGGTGAAACTAGGCGGGATATATTTAGCAACAATGTAATTAGCATAATCCACATACCAAGGAGTACTATGTGAAGTGTTTATAACAGTAAATTGCTCATCACGAAAATTATTATCAAAAGTTGTCGGTCATCAAGAACATCTTCCATCCTAGATAACTTATTTGCTACAGGGTTATCAACTCCCTTCCTATCAACGATATGCAAATCAAATTCTTGGAGTAGTAATATCCATCTAATGAGTCTAGGTTTAGCATCTTTATTTTCTATAAGGTATTTAATTAATATCAATGTGAATAGTTAATTTAGATTCAACAATATAAGCCCTAAACATATGACAGGCAAACGCAACTGCTAAAAATTCCTTTTCCGTAGTAGCATAATTCCTTTGAGCGGTGTATAGGGTCTTACTAGCATGATGAATGACTGTCACATCCCTGAATCCCTAATAGAGTTTAGCAAGATTGTGCTCATGTCTTTTCCATTGCATCCAAGAAAATGAAATGAAGTCAAAAGCAAAGAAATGAAAACAAGAGCAAACCCTAGTAAATCTATTTTCAAAACAATTCAAACTAGGTGACAAATCAATGAATCCAAAATGGCCTTCTTAAAAGTTCATCTTTTCTGATAATTATTAGAAACAAAATATCAGGGGTGAAATATATTTTCAAAATGCTTTTAGCATTTTATTTTAGTTATAAAAGTCACCAAAATCAATTATATATTTGATTTCAAATATTTCAGATTTTCAAAAATATGTTGAAAACTTTATATGTGTTTGGAAATATTCCAAATAACACCCCAATATTACTTCCACTATTTTAGAATAGTTTTGGAGCCCAAAATAAATAAAATTAAGTCAGAAAAGATAAAACAGAAACTAGAAAAGAAAGAAAAATGGAAAAAGATTATACCTCGCTCACCTTGGCCCAGCCCAGAAGCGCCCTTGTCTTCTTCCTCCTTCGCCAGTCGGAGTAGGAGCTGGCTACCGCTTCTCTCGGCTCGACCACGCACCTACGTGCGTGCCTGGTCCCTTCTCATGCGCTGGAGAGGGAGGATAAGCATCCCCGGACCCGTTCCCATCCTCTCCCTCTCCTCACTCGCCCCTTGCGTCTCTCTCTCTCTCTCGGCCGCCATTGGAGCAAGCTTGAGCTAGCCATCGCTCCGGCCATCCTCCCTCGCCTCTGAGCACGCCATGTGCTCCGCCTCGACGAGTACAACGTCCCGGCTAAAGGAGAAGAGCCCTCGAGCCCTGCTTCTCCCTTGTCACCGTCGTCTTCCACCTTCGGCCGCCTGCAAGCCGCCATCAATTCGTCGGATCCAGCAACTCCCCGAGCAGCCTGAGCCTCCCCTCGACAACGCAGTGAGCTCCGAAGTATTTTCCCCCATCTACCCTTCTCTTTCCTACGCTCTAGCCCCGTAGTCATCGAGCCGAACTCCAGTCGCCGCCGTGGCTCGTCGCCGGTGCCCTCCGGCCACCCTCAGCCCCTCCCGATGCCTCTGTTAGATGGGGTCGAGCCTGGGCTTCGTCCCAGTGCTCCCAGATCCCGAGTCCGAGGCCTACAGTGCAATCTGGAGCAACTCCGACGAGGATCCGCCGTGGTTTTGGTCGCCGCCGGCTTCATTCCGATGGGGGCCGACGTGGAGGGGTCATTAGGACCTAATCCCCCCAGTGCCACTGACCAGTGGGCCCCAGAGTGGTTGAAACCCCACTTAGCCTGTGGTCAGCGCGGGATTAGCCCCGAGCCACTGACCAGTGGGCCCTTCTGGTCAGGTTTGACCTGGCTAGCCCCAGTTGACCATGATGATGCCATAATGACGCAATAAATACTATTTCTGATTTAATAAAATACGATAATAAGTGATAAACTTTGGAAATTCATAGAAAATTGATTATAACTCCAAATTTGACAAATAATATATGCAAATTGATCAGAAAAATTCAATGAACACAATGGTGCTACTTTCATGCATGAAAAACAAAGTTATGAAGCAGCATCCGGTCAAATCAATTAAATGATTATGATAAATATGTTAATTCAATTAATATTTGAATTTGAATTCAAATCAGCATGATCCAATAAGTTTGATAGCCACTTTAACCCATGCTACAATTCAGTTCATGCCATGATCATGCATCATATTGTTGCATATGACTGATATTGATTGATTGTTATTATTTCGGTAGGCCCTGGCCCTCCGGATACATCCGAATATCCGACTGGCGGATATTGTCCCTCTGCTGAGCAACAAGGCAAGCACCCTTTTGATCATCCCGATATCATCCCATGTTCTTGCTCCTGCTCCCACTTATTGCAATAGGACAAACTATTTCAAATGCTTTACTTCGGTAGCTGAACCTATTCCTTTGCATGACCTGTCGTTGTCACATTAAATAGCCAAACCATGCAACCTAGCATACCTGGTAGATGTTTGAGCTGTGATGTGATATTCGTGCTATGCTTGCTATGCCTAGAGTTGAGTCGGGTCTGTTTCATCTGGGTGATGAACAAGAATGGACGAATGTGTTCTAGTGACAAGGAATAAGTCTGGAACCTTATTTGGTAAAGGTACCGATGAAAGCCTATGTAGGAGTACATGGCGGGTTGTTTCATTGGAACCGTCCTTAGGAACTGAGTTTCATATATGTAATCCAAGACTAGATACTACCTGATGTTTGTTGTGTAACCCTTGCAATGGCACCAGAAATAGTTGTGTCGACGGCACCAGGAATCCTGCAGCTACGGCTACGCCTTAAGGACTTCCTAGGCAAGTATGCAAAGGATTTCCCACATGGCCTTGGAGCCTTGCGTTGGTGTTCCCTCGAAGCGGAAAGGATGATGTAGCACAAGGACGGTAAGTATTTCCCTAAGTTTGAGAACAACCGTATTAATCTGGCGGAAGAGTATCTCAAGATCCTGCACAAACACAAAAGCTTGCACCCAGCGCTATGTCGGGGTTGTCAATCCCTTATAGATTGTTTGCCAAGTGAGAACTGAAAGCAACAAAGTAACAAAGCAAAGTAAAAGCAGAGATGTAAACGATGGATGTGAATAGACCCGGGGGCCGTAGTGTTTACTAGTGGCTTCTCTCATGAAAGCAAGTAGACGGTGGGTGAACAAATTACTGTCGAGCAATTGATAGAACTGTGCAGAGTCGTGACGATATCTATGCAATGATTATTTCTATAGGCATCACGTCCGAAACAAGTAGACCGATACTTTCTGCATCTACTACTATTACTCCACACGTCGACCGCTATCCAGCATGCATCTAGTGTATTAAGTCCATAAGAACAGAGTACCGCCTTAAGCAAGATGACTTGATGTAGAGGGATAATCTCAAACCAATGATAAAAACCCCATCTTTTTACCCTTGATGGCAACTGCTTGATGTGTGCCTCGCTGCCCCTACTGTCACTGGGAAAGGTCACCACATGACAGAACCCAAAACCAAGCACTTCTCCCATTGCAAGAATCATAGATCTAGTTGGCCAAACAAAACCCAAGACTCGGAGAGACTTACAAGGATATCAAATCATGCTTATAAGAAATCAGCAAAGACTCAAATATATATCTTAGATAATCTGATCACAAGTCCACAATTCATCGGATCTCGACAAACACACCGCCAAAGAAGATTACATCGGATAGATCTCCATGAAGATCATGGAGAACTTTGTATTGAAGATCCAAGAGAGAGAAGAAGCCATCTAGGTACTAACTACGGACCCGTAGGTCTGAAGTGAACTACTCACGAGTCATTGGAGGGGTGATGATGATGATGAAGAAGCCCTCCAACTCCAAAGTCCCCTCCGCCAGGGTGCCGGGAAGGGTCTCCAGATGAGATCTCGCGGAAACGGAAGCTTGCGGCAGCGGAAAAGTATTTTCGAGGCTCCCCTGATTTTTTGCGGAATATTTGGGAATATATAGGCCGAGGATCTAGGTTGCGGGGCGGCCAGGGAGGCCAAAAGCTTGCCCACCGCCGCCTCCCCCCTGGTGGCGTGGTGGGAGCTTGTGGGCTCCCTGGAACCCACCTGGCTTGGCCCAAAGGCCCCCTGGTGTTCTTTCATTCCGGAAAAAATCATTTCGGGGTTTTTATTCCGTTTGGACTCCGTTCCAAAATCAGATCTGAAAAGAGTCAAAAACACGGAAAAAACAGGAACCGGCACTTGGCACTGAATCAATAAGTTAGTCCCAAAAAAGATATAAAAGGTACATAAAACATACAAAGAAGGCAAGATATCAGTGTGAAACCATCAAAAATTATAGATACGTTTGAGACGTATCAAGCATCCCCAAGCTTAACTCGTGCTCGTCCTCGAGTAGGGAAGTGATAAGAATGAATTTTTGATGCTTTCATGCTACCTAGCATAGGTGTCCTTTGTAATTCCTCTTATGTGACGTGAATGTTCAGATCCATTATATTCAAAACAATAGTTTGCTATTGACGTGGAAACAATAATAATTCAAGCAAACTAGCAAAGTAATCATGAACTTTCAAAATAACAAGGCCAAAAGAAAGTTATCCCTACAAAAGCATATAGTCCGGCCATGCTCTATCATCATTGCACAACGATTTTAAATCATGCACAACCCCGGTATTGGCCAAGTAGTTGTTTCACACCTTTACTTTCTCAAACATATTCAACTCTCACGCAATACATGAACGTGAGCCATGGTTATAGCACTATAGATGGTGTGGAATGTGGTGGGGGTTGCAAGACAAAATGGAGAAGATAGTCACATTAACTAGGCATATCAATGAGCTGTGGAGATGCTCATCAATAGATATCAATGTGAATGAGTAGGGATTGCCATACAAATGATGCACTAGAGGTACAAGTATGTTAAAGCTCTTAAAGAAAACTAGTGGGTGTGCATCCAACTTGCTTGCTCACGAAGACCTAAGGGAATTTTGAGGAAGCCTATCATTGGAATATACAAGACAAGTTATATAATGAGAATTTTGACTAGCTATATGGTGGTGACAAAATGAGAGACTCTCAATCATGAATATCATGGTGCTCAAAATGCACAAGTGTGGAAAAAGTGGTAGCATTGTCCCTTCTCTCTTTTTCTCTCATTTTTTTTGGTGGGCTCTTTGGCCTCTTTTTTTATGGGCTTATTTGGCCTCTTTTATTTCCTCACATGGAACAATGCTCCAATAATGATGATCATCACACTTTCAACTCAAAACTTAGAGCAACTATGACTCTATATGGAATGTCGTCGGTAGTGTACCGTGGCAATGATCTAGCATGGCATAGGCATCAATGGAAACATCATGCTAGCTATCTTACGATCATGCAAAGGCAATGTAGACGTGGTGGAACATATCATGGTGGTAGTTGCATGGCAATATATCTCGGAATGACTTTGAAAAAGCCATAGTAGGTAGGTATGGTGGCTGTTTTGAGGAAGGCTAATGGTGGGTTTTGTGCACCGGCGAGAGTTGCACGGCACTAAGAAGATAGTGATGGTGGAAGGTGAAAGTGCATCTAAACCATGGACTCAACATTAGTCATGAAGAACTCATATACTTGTTGCAAAAGTTTTATTAGTAATCGAAACAAAGCATTCAACGCATACTCCTAGGGGGAGGGTTGGTAGGTATAAACCATCGCGCGATTCCGACCGCCACGCAAAGGATGACAATCAATAGACTAATCGTGCTCAGATTTCATCACATCGTGGTTCACCATACGTGCATGCTAAGGGAATCACTAACTTCAACACAAGTATTTCTAGATCCACAACACCTTACTAGCATGACTTCAATATTACCATAACCACAACTCAAAACTAATTGAGATGAATCAAACTTCTCTAACTATTCAATGCACATGAAGGTGGAAGTTTTCGTATCCCTTTGGATAACTACCCCTTTTGAGACTAATTTCAAAGCATAGATCCACTACCAAGCCACACACCGCTGTGCTCTAAAAGATATAAGTGAAGCACATAGAGCAAAAGTATCTAGCTCAAAAGATATAAGTGAAGCACATGTGAGCTGAATTGTCTACCAAAACATATAAGTGAAGCTCGACAAAATCACGGTGTCTGCATGTCTCTCTCTCTAGGTGTGCAGCAAGGATGATTGTGACACAACAACAAAAAAATAAAATACTCCTACGATACAAGACACTCCAAGCAAAAACACATAACATGTGGTGAATAAAAATATAGCCCCAAGTAACGTTACCGATGGATTGAAGACGAGAGAGGGGATGCCTTCCCGGGGCATCCCCAAGCTTAGGCTTTTATGGAATCCTTGAAACTCTTGGGGTGCCTTGGGCATCCCCAAGCTTGAGCTCTGGCCACTCTTTATCTTTTTGTCCATAAGAACTTCACCCAAAACTTGAAAACTTCACAACACGAAACTTAAACAGAAACTCGTGATAACATTAGTACAAGAAAGAAAACAACCACTTCCTTAGGTACTGTAGAAAACTTAAATTCTACTTGTTCTGATGTTGGGTTACTGTACTTTCAATCTTCCATGGCTAATACCCCCCGATACTATCCATAGTTTCATCAAAATAAGCAACCAACACAACAAAAACAGAATCTGTGAACAGAAGACCAGTCTGTAGCAATCTGTATGTTTAGTATACCTCTGGTACTTCAATAATTCTGAAATCTTACGACAGCCTGAAGAATTTGCGTAGCAATCAGAAGCAAAAAGAATCAACTCAATATTTCTTACAGAAAAAACATGAAAATTCTTTTCGTAAGCAGAAAGTTTCTTTCTTTTCCAGCGTGACCAAACGATCATCCTCAAGACTAATCATAATTGTTTTGCTTGGCACAAACTCAAAAAGAAACACAAAAAACACAATCATAACATAATTATGAAAGTGTGAAAAACACAAAATAGAAATAAAAAGGATAGATTCGTTGGGTTGCCTCCCAACAAGCCCCTTTGTTTAACGCCCTTAGCTAGACGAAAGTGATGGAATCACGTATAGTCATCTTTGGTGCTCAAACCATAGGTAGCCCTGATCATAGATTCATAAGGAAATCTTATTTTCTTTCTAGGAAAGTGCTCCATGCCCTTTTTTAAGAGAAATTGAAATCTAATATTCCCTTCCTTCATATCGATGATAGCACCAATAGTCCTTAGGAAAGGTGTACCAAGAATAATAGGACATGAAGGATTGAAATCTATGTCAAGTACAATGAAATCCACGGGTACATAGTTCTTATTTGCAACAATAAGAACATCATCGATCCTCCCCATGGGCTTCTTGACGGTAGAATCCGCAAGATGCAAATTAAGAGAACACTCTTCAATCTCATGAAAACCAAGAATATCACATAAAGACTTTGAAATCGCGGAAACACTAGCACCCAAATCACACAAAGCATTGCACTCATAGTTTTTGATCTTGATTTTGATAGTAGGTTCCCACTCATCATGAAGTTTTCTAGGTACCGATACTTCTAGTTCGAGCTTCTCTTCAAGAGATTTCATCATAGCATCTACGATATGCGTGGTAAAGGCTTTGCTTTGGCTATAAGCATGTGGAGAGTTTGCAATGGATTGCATCAAAGAAATGCATTCAAACAAGGAGCAATTATCATAATTGAATTCCTTGAAATCCAAAGTGGGAGTTTCATTACTACCCAAAATTTTGACTTCTTCTACTCCACTATCCACACCTTTATCATCAAGATAGGTGGACTCTGAATCATTGGGGCGTTTTTCAACCAAAGTGGATTCATATCCAGCCCCTCCATAAGTAGGTTTGACACGCGAAAACAAAGATTCAAGAGGAGACACCCCAAGCACTTTAAGATCTTCGTGACTTGCATCACTAGAACGCACCCTTTTAAACCATTCATGTCTAGCGTGAATTTGGGCAGTTCTTTCTTTGCTCTCATTCATGGCGATACGCATAGCTTTCAAAGTTTCATCCAAGTTGATCTTGGGAGGAGCGCATCTAACTTTCAAAGCATCAATATCACAAGACATCCTATCAACGCTCTTAGCCAAATTGTCTATTTTGAGTAGTTTTTCCTCTATGGACGCATTGAAAATCTTATGAGAGTTGATGAACTCTTTGATATTACTCTCTAGATCAGAGGGTAATTTGTTATGATTTCCGTAAGTGTTGCCGTAGGAATTGCCATAATTGTTAGAGGAGTTACTAGGAAAAGGCCTAGGAACATAGTTTCCTCTAAAAGCATTGTTGTTGCCAAAATTGTTCCTACCAACAAAATTCACGTCCAAACTAGCGTTGCTACTCTCAATCAAAGAAGATAGTGGCATGTCATTAGGATCTATGGTAGCGTTTCTACTAGCAACCAAATTCATCAACTCGTCCATCTTAGCACTAAGCGAGTTAATCTCTTCTATAGCGTGCACCTTTTTGCTAGCAGGCGACCTTTCAGTGTGCCACTGAGAGAAGTTGGTTAGGATATTGTCTAGGAGTTTTGTAGCGTCTCCTAACGTGATTTCCATGAACGTTCCACCTGAGGTAGAGTCCAAGATATTGCGAGAAGCGAAATTCAAGCCAGCGTAAAAGATTTGTATAATCATCCACAAACTCAAGCCATGAGCAGGAAAATTTCTAATCATAAGCTTCATCCTCTGCCAAGATTGTGCAACGTGTTCATGATCAAGTTGCTTGAAATTTATGATATCGTTACGTAAGGAGATGATCTTAGCCAGCGGAAAATACTTGGATATGTAAGCATCTTTGCACCTATCCCAAGGATCGATACTATTTTTAGGCAAAGAAGAAAACCAAGTTTTTGCGCGATCTCGCAATGAGAAAGGAAAAAAGTTTCAACTTAATCACGTCATTATCCACATCTCTTTTATTTTTTATATCGCAAAGCTCAATGAAGGTATTGAGATGGGATGCGACATCTTCACTAGGAAGGCCAGAGAATTGCTCTTTCAAAACAAGATTCAGCAGAGCTGCGTTGATTTCATATGATTCCGCACTAGTGGCGGGAGCAATTGGAGTACTAATAAAATCATTATTATTAGTGCTCGAGAAGTTGCAAAGTTTGGTGTTTTCAGACATGATGTCTTCAACAAACAAACAAGCACACAAGCAAGCAATAAACCGGCAAAGGAAAATGGCAAGGGAGAAAGGCGAATGAAAACGACAAATGTGAAGTCTGGGAGAGGAAAACGAGGGGCAACTGGCAACAAAAGTAAATGCAAGAGAAGAGTTTGTGAGACCTACTTGGATAGATCTTGATGTCTCCTCCCCGGCAACGGCACCAGAAATACTTTTGATGTTTGTTGTGTATCCCTTGCAACGGCGCCAGAAATAGTTGTGTCGACGGCACCAGGAATCCTGCAGCTACGACTACGCCTTAAGGGACTTCCTAGGCAAGTATGCAAAGGATTTCCCGCGTGGCCTTGGAGCCTTGCGTTGGTGTTCCATCAAAGCGGAAAGGGTGATATAGCACAGCGACGGTAAGTATTTCCCTCAGTTTGAGAACCAAGGTATCAATCCGGCGGAAGAGTATCTCAAGATCCTGCACAAACACAAAAGCTTGCACCCAACGCTATGAAGGGGTTGTCAATCCCTTATAGATTGTTTGCCAAGTGAGAACTGAAAGCAACAAAGTAACAAAGCAAAGTAAAAGCGGAGATGTAAACGATGGATGTGAATAGACCCGGGGCCGTAGTGTTTACTAGTGGCTTCTCTCATGAAAGCAAGTAGACGGTGGGTGAACAAATTACTGTCGAGCAATTGATAGAACTGTGCAGAGTCGTGACGGTATCTATGCAATGATTATTTCCATAGGCATCACGTCCGAAACAAGTAGACCGATACTTTCTGCATCTACTACTATTACTCCACACATCGACCGCTATCCAGCATGCATCTAGTGTATTAAGTCCATAAGAACAGAGTAACGCCTTAAGCAAGATGACATGATGTAGAGGGATTATCTCAAACCAATGATAAAAACCCCATCTTTTTACCCTTGATGGCAACTACTTGATGTGTGCCTTGCTGCCCCTACTTTCACTGGGAAAGGTCACCACATGGCAGAAACCAAAACCAAGCACTTCTCCCATTGCAAGAATCATAGATCTAGTTGGCCAAACAAAACCGAAGACTTGGAGAGACTTACGAGGATATCAAATCATGCATATAAGAAATCAGCAAAGACTCAAATATATATCATAGATAATCTGATCACAAGTCCACAATTCATCGCATCTTGACAAACACACTGCCAAAGAAGATTACATCGGATAGATCTCCATGAAGATCATGGAGATCTTTGTATTGAAGATTCAAGAGAGAGAAGAAGTGAACTACTCACGAGTCATTGGAGGGGTGATGATGATGATGAAGAAGCCCTCCAACTCCAAAGTCCTCTTCGGCAGGGTACCGGGAAGGGTCTCCAGATGAGATCTTGCGGAAAGGGAAGCTTGCGGCGGCGGAAAAGTATTTTCAAAGCTCCCCTTATTTTTTGCGGAATATTTGGGAATATATAGGCCAAGGATGTAGATCAGGGGGCGGCCAGGGAGGCCACAAGCTTGCCCACCGCCGCCTCCCCCCTTGTGGCGTGGTGGGAGCTTGTGGGCTCCCTGGAACCCACCTGGCTTGGCCCAAAGGCCCCCTGGTTTTCTTTCGTTCGGGAAAAAATCATTTCGGGGTTTTTATTCCGTTTGGACTCCGTTCCAAAATCAGATCTAAAAAGAGTCAAAAACACGGAAATAACAGGAACTGGCACTTAGCACTGAATCAATAAGTTAATCCCAAAAATATATATAAGGTACATAAAACATACAAAGAAGGCAAGATAACAGCGTGAAACCATCAAAAATTATAGATACGTTTGAGACGTATCACTACCACACGTTGGGATACTTAATTGACCCTCTCGACTTATTAATCGCCTAGTACTCGGTCCGAGAGTTGCATGTAGTTTCTGGTGTTTATAGTCATGCTGGAGACCGTGCATAGTGCTAACCTTAGAGGTGGGCTATGATGCGGTAGGCAGTGGCTCGGTGTACCAAGTGACTCCCGGATGGTGGGCTTGGGAACCCTGCGCACATCGTTTGGGGCTGTGGCGGAAACCTCGACCGGACTTCTGTGCGGGTTACTCTCAAATAGGCGATAAACCTGGAGTACATATTAGCGTGGTTAACGGTCGTGGCCGACTCCCTCGTTGGGCTTCCGCTTGAAGGTTGCCGAGGTGCATGACGTGCACATGGTGATAAGTGGCGAGAGTGTGTTTTAAGAAGTACACCCCTGCAGGGTTATGATCTACTCGAATAGCCGCGTCCGTGGATATGGACTACTTGGAGACATATATTGTTCATAGACATATGTTGTTCATAGACAACATTAATGGCTACTCAAGATGAGTGTGAGTGTCATGGACGGCATATTCGTAGGAAGCGTAAATGATTCCATGATGGTGTATTGTTGTGGAGTTAGTGGACTCGTGTACGAGAAATCAAAGTTGTTAAAAATATTTAAAAACGTAGTTTATCATAGCCAAGACTCAAAGTTGGCTTGCTGCATGAAACACCACATCCCCTTTATTGATACCTGAGCATGAGTAGATAGATCTATTCTAAAGTCTTGCTGAGTACTCTTGTACTCACGTTTGCTTAGTAGTTGTTGAAGAGCAGACCCATGAGCCAACAGGTGGGTTCTTTCTAGACATCGATGATGACGAGTAGATGGTGTCCTAGCTACGACATGGCCCCTTTCAGAAGGGATCTGTAGATAGTCAGGCTTTATGCCTTATCCTTTCATCTGTTTGTACTCACATAGCTTTTATGCTTCCGTTGGTTTGTATGACTTTGATTGTATGACTTTGATTGTATGACTTTGAGTGTCGGGTTGTGTGGCCCCTGCTTGTATGAACATATTATGCAAGACTCTTCCCAGTCTTCTAAATAAATGTCGTGATGTTGTATTATTATGTTGTGATGCCATTGTTGTATCTATGCATATCTAGTATGGCATGTGTACGTGTGATGCACTGTGATATGTATGGGATTCGACACCTAGTCATATGCCTTAGTAGCTCTCTTTACAAATAAATGCTCCTTTGTGATTCCACCGAGCCTCGGTAGTTCGCTACTGCTCTGGACACATTGGTTGACCGGCATGTATCCTTCTTAGCTAATGTATCTGTCCCTTCGGGGAAATGTCACGCGGTGTAATGGAGTCCTTGTAGCTAGCTACGACTCGTCTACGCTCGATGTTGACCAACACCTGCTTTGCTGGGTTCTGTATGCATGTCTCTGTACCTGCGAGCAACTTGAGTTTATGACTAGATATGTCGACCTGGGTTCTTTGACATTGGAATGCTCGCAACACTATTGCATATGTGAGTCAAAAGGCGCAAACGGTCCCGGCTAAGGTAAGGTGGCAGCCGTGGGGATAATCGTGCGTGAGACCGCAAAGGGGTGCAATGTGTTACAGGCAGGATTCCTATGGCTTAGGATTGGGGTCCCGACAGCGTTGGTATCAGAGCCTGACTGACTGTAGTATTACCAAGCCAAACTGGTCGAAATTGAGTCTAGAATTGCTTAGTTATATATAAGGGAATTGTTTGCGGAAGGGAACGTAAGGTTTTTGCTTCTCTTCTCAAGTCATTCTATTCTGGTCATCCTCGTCTTTCCTATGGGGATTAAGAACTAGGTTACTTATCTTTCTCACAGGTTCATGTATTACTAATCGGTAGATTGTAGGAAAACGAGTCGAGAGTTACTCCGAGTTTCTTTTGTTCCAAGGAAAAGAAAGTAAGTTTTGATGACCATGGAATTGAACTTGATAGTTGAGTAGTTATGCTATCCTATCTTTTGTGGGTTTTCTCAAAAAAAAATTTGAGCATTTACAGCCGTTATGCTGCCCAATTTTGTCTCCAGAGCTCTAATGCCTTTTGCATTACTCTCTATTTTCAGATGCCTGGTCGTCCTTCTCGTCAGGTGGTCCGTCTGACTAGGTGCATTGATGTGCCGGGCCACACGGCCATGCTGGTCAGGATGATGTCAGTAGACGGTTACCGCTGCTACCCAGAATATACAGTGGAGGAGCAGTACCGGGATTTCAACCAGAGTCAGTACCTGTGCACTGTTAGGGTATTCCCAGATTACCCTGGAGCTGAGGCGCCGATCCATTGGTCTTATGGATTGGGGGTTACTGTTGACATGGCGGCCTATTCAATGTTGACCATCATGAGAGCCAGACATGAACTGTTGTAGAATTCAGAATTCTGCTATGTTCCCGCTTCTCAGCCAGGAGAGGAAGGATACCTCAGTGGGGTCTACTTTGATTCCTCTATGGAGGATCCGCTGCTGCAGTCAATCGCTGAGATGTTAGAGAATAGAGACAGAGATGCTCGTGCCCTTCGTATGGAGCTCTATGCTACACGTGCCCGTTTGTGGACGACCTTGACACAGCTGGCACCTGTATTTCAAACAGGGTAAGGAGATATAGAGATGTTGAACCCTGTTAGGACACATCTTCCAACTCATGTTGACTGGCCTGCTATAGGAGGAGTTACCCCTCTTCGGGGACCTCTACTACCACCAGTTAGGGGACCAAGGCCACACCCGTGTACTTACGGTTCCCACGGGTCTCAGGCTCGAGTTTTTCCTGATCCGCAGGTTGAGCTCCCAGGCCATGTAGGCAACCTTTGCGAGATGTTTTATGCGGATGCTTGAACCCGTGAGTGGAAAAACAGTATGGTAGTAGTTGTACTTCCACATTCCTGTGTGTCTTGTGGAGTATGCTTATGTCGTAAGATGAGTTCCAAAGGCATAGATAAGTAATGTATAGGAAGCTTGGAAAGCCTCTGATGAGTAGTATCATCTTCTCAGTAGTTTTCTCTTCGGTTGAGGTTGTACTAAACTATGTAATGGTGTGTATGAACCATGGTGTATATATAGCAGTTGCTTGTTACCATGTTGTTCGGATGTTCATTTCCGCATTCCATGTGTTCAGTGCATTCTTAATCCATAGCTAGTATTGATTATGATAATAGTCTAAGCTGTGAGTTTGTTTGCCAGGATGGTGTTCACCAGGCTGAACCATGCCCCTGCCCATGAGCAGGGAGAAGGTAGTCAGGCAGCACAGGAGGAATTGCCTCACCCGCCTTCTCTGGCGGAAGTTATGCTTGAGGCGGAAAGAAACAAAAGAGAGACTAACCATCTGCTAGAACGTATTTAGAAAAATACGGCTCATCAGCCGCGGAATGATGCAGTGTCCCTCAATGACTTCGTGAAGCTGAATCCCCCGAAGTTCCATCACTCCGTCGATCCCCTCGAAGCTGATGACTGGTTGTGCAGTATATCGCTCCAGATTCGCTCTGCCAATGTTTCTGAGGCCAACAAGGTGACCTTTGCGGCATACTTTCTGGAAGGACCCGCCAATCTATGGTGGGATAATTTTGAAGCTATCCGTCCTGCCGAACCAGGAGCCACATGGGCAGACTTCAGTGCAGCCTTCCACCTGCACTACATTCCAAAGGGTTTGATGGACCGTAAGAGAGAGGAATTTTGTGCCTTCACCCAGGGAAAGTTGACCGTGGATGCCTATAGCCGCGAGTTCGGTAATCTCGCTTGCTACACAACTGAAGAGGTGTCAACTGATGCCAAGAAGCAAGCACGATGCCGCAAGGGTCTGAGCCCTGAACTTCGTCGTGACCTGCGCCTCCACGAATGTACAAGTTTTCAAGCTCTTGTCAACAAGGCGATCAGTGCCGAGACTAGTTATACTGACTATGAAACCACGAAGAAGCACTCCCACGACTCTGGCTCCTCATTTGGTTCCGTGTTTCCGAAAAGCAGGCTGTGGGTCCTAAATAGCCCTCTGTCGCCAAAATATACCTCGAGGCCATCCTATGTGGCGCCTCAGGCGAATCAAACCAACCCTCCAGCAAAGACCTATGGTGGTCCAACTAGCAATATTGCACCATGTGACAATCAGGTGATCTGTTACAAGTGTGGAGAACCAGGGCACTACTCACGAGAGTGTCCCCAGAATATACATGCCAAGCAACCTGGAAAGTCCGTTGGGCAAGGCAAGTCGGGCAAAGATTACTATGTGAAGCCAACTCCTGCACGTGGCCGCGTGAATTATGTTTCAGCAGAAGAAGCTGCAGAGGATCCCGACATCATATTGGGTACACTCCTTGTCAATCATCACCCAGCGTCTGTTCTTTTTTGACACTGGGTCATCTCATTCCTTCGTTTCCGAAAGTTATGCACAGTTGCATAACATGTCCTTTTGTGATATGCCAATCCCGTTAGTTGTTCAAACCCTTGGTAGTAAGTGGCAAACCTCCAGGATAACCTATGACAATGAAATCCTAGTAGATAGGCTAATTTTTCTAGCATCTTTGATAGACCTAAAATCCTCGGATATCAATATCATCTTGGGTATGGATTGGATGTCAGCTCATTATGCCAAGATTGATACTCATTCTAGAAATGTTCAGCTTACCCATCCCTCGGGTGAGATAGTCAATGTCTCTACTCAAGTTGCCAAAAGACAACTCTATTCCCTCAATGCCAACCCTCTTCCAGAACTCGAAGAAATTCCGGTAGTCCATGACTTTCCGGATGTTTTTCTAGAAGAACTGCCAGGAATTTCACCTGACAGGGATGTAGAATTTGTGATAGATCTTGTTCCAGGAACAGTCCCAATTGCCAGAAGACCTTATAAGATGGCACCAATGGAGCTAGCCGAACTTAGGAAACAACTAGATGAGGCCTTGAATAAAGGTTTCATTCGTCCTAGCTCTTCTCCTTGGGCTTGTCCCGTCCTCTTCGTCAAGAAGAAGGATTGAACGGACCGGATGGTTGTAGATTATCGACCAGCTAACCTGGTCACCATAAAGAACAAGTATCCGCTCCCCAGGATCAACGATGTGTATGATCAGCTCACTGGATCCTCAGTCTTCTCCAAAATTGATTTGAGGTTGGGCTACCATCAAATCAAGATCAAAAACGGGGACATTCCAAAAACGGCTTTTGTCACTCGTTATGGCCAATACGAGTACACCGTCATGTCCTTCGGTTTAACCATTGCCCCAGCCACCTTCTCTCCTTGATGAATTCAATCTTCATGGATTATTTGGATAAATTCGTCGTGGTATACCTCGATGATATTCTCATCTACTCGAAGAACGAACAAGAACATCTCGAGCATCTAAGGCTGGTATTGATGAAACTTCGAGAGCATCGCCTTTATGCCAAGTTTTCAAAATGTGAATTTTGGTTACCAGAGGTGACCTATCTTGGCCACGTAATCTCTCGTAAGAGTATTGCCGTCACTCCCGAGAGAGTTCAAGCTGTCCTTGATTTGACTCAACCTGAATCAGTTAAGAAAGTTAGGAGTTTTGTTGGTCTAGCGAGCTATTGTCGAGAATTTCTCCAAGGTTGCAAAGCCTCTAACTGAACTCCTCAAGAAAGATAAAAAGTTCGAGTGGACACCATAGTGTGAGCATAGTTTTCAGGAACTGATAAGGCGCCTGACTTCTGCACCTGTGTTGCTACCACTAGATTTTTCTAAGGACTTTGTTATCTATTGCGACGCCTCGCGACAAGGATCAGGTTGCATTCTCATGCAGGATCGTCATGTGATTGCTTACGCATCTCGACAGTTGCGTCCACATGAGGATAATTATCCCACACATCATCTCGAGCTTGCAGCTGTAGTCCATGCACTTAAAACCTGACGACATTACCTTCTTGGTAATCGTTGCGAAATATTGACTGATCACCAAAGTCTGAAATATATCTTCACCTAGCCGAATCTGAATCTCAGGCAAAGACGGTGGGTTGAGTTGATCACAGATTACGACTTAGGGATAACTTACACCCCGGGAAAGGCCAATGTTATGGTTGATGCATGATGACCCACAAGTATAGGGGATCAATTGTAGTCTTTTCGATAAGTAAGAGTGTCGAACCCAACGAGGAGCAAAAGGATCTGACAAGTGGTTTTCAGCAAGGTAAAATCTGCAGGCACTGAAATTGTCGGTAACAAGTGATTGTGTGGCGAGATGATTCGTAGCAAGCAACTAGTAACAAAAGTAGCAACAGTGCGGCAAAGTGGCCCAATCCCTTTTGTAGCAAGGGATAAGCCTGGACAAACTCTTATAGGACGAAAAACGCTCCAGAGGACACACGGGAATTTCTGTCATGCTAGTTTCATCATGTTCATATTATTCGCGTTCGTTACTTTGATAGTTTGATATGTGGGTGGACCGGCGCTTGGGTACTGCACTTACTTGGACAAGCATCCCACTTATGATTAACCCCTCTCGCAAGCATCTGCAATTACGAAAGAAGAATTAAGACAAAGTCTAACCATAGCATTAAACTAGTGGATCCAAATCAGCCCCTTACGAAGTAACACATAAACTAGGGTTTAAGCTTCTGTCACTCTAGCAACCCATCACCTACTTACTACTTCCCAATGCCTTCCTCTAGGGCCAAATAATGGTGAAGTGTTATGTAGTCGACGTTCACATAACACCACTAGAGGAAAAACAACATACAAATCAAAATACCGAACGAATACCAAATTCACATGACTACTATTAGCATGACTTATCCAATGTCCTCAGGAACAAAAGTAACTACTCACAAAGCATAATAATAATCATGATCGGAGAGGTAATGAGTAGAATCAAGGATCTGAACATAATCTCTTCCACCAAACAATCCAACTAGCATCAACTACAAAGAGTAATCAACACTACTGGCAACCTTACAAGTACCAATCGGAATCGCGAGACGGAGATTGGTTACAAGTGATGAACTAGGGTTTGGAGATGAGATGGTGCAGATGAAGATGTTGATGTTGAAGAGTCCCCTTCGATGAGAGGAGTGTTGGTGATGATGATGGCGACGATTTCCCCCTCCGGGAAGGAAGTTTCCCCGGCAGGATCATCCTCCCGGAGCTCTAGATTGGTTCTGCTCAAGTTCCGCCTCGTGGCGGCGGCGAAACCACGAAAAAGCTCCCCTCTAATTTTTTTCGTGGACAAAACCCTCCATATAGCAAAAGAGGGGGGCTAGTGGGCCAGTGATCTGCCCACAAGCCCCCATGGCATGGCCTGGGGGTGGCCGAGCCGTGCAGGCTTGTGGGCAACCCCTGGTGCCCCTCTGGCACTTCTTCGGCCCTGTATTTTTTATAAATTGGGAAAGAAAATCTCCGTCAATTTTCACGACGTTTGGAGTTGCGCAGAATAGGTATCTCAACTTTGCTCCACTTTCAGGCCAGAATTCCAGTTGCCGGTATTCTCCCTCTTCATGTAAACCTTGCAAAATAAGAGAGAAAAGGCATAAGAATAGTACCGTGAAGTGAAATAACAGCCAAAGAAGCGATAAATATCAACATGAAAACATGATGCAAAATGGGCGTATCAACTCCCCCAAGCTTAGACCTCGCTTGTCCTCATGCGAAAGCCGAGCTCAATAAATATGTCCACATGTTTAGGGAGAGAGGTGTCGACAAAACAAGATACGAACATGCATGCATCATGATCATGATGAGAACAGCAATACCAACATATAATATCTCATGCTAAAGTGATAATTCCTTCACAAAGTAAAGCATGGATCAAGAACCTTACCGAGAAGTAACAACCGATAGCCTTTAGTCATTGAAGCAATTGCAATTTAGCACAACATCAGAAAGAGTCAAATAAGAGCTTGTATAGCAAATCCACATACTCAATCATTCTTTCGTTCTCTACAATTGCTACAACTCACGTGGTACTCATGAGATCAAAGTTTCACCTGGACACAGAGAAAGATAGGGGCTTCTAGTTTTGCCTCCCAACTGCTTACCTCATGGGTAATGTCAACAATAATAATTCATCAGTGCCTACCTCCAAGTTGACATATGAATATATATCTTTCCCAAGCATGTGACGGTAGCCAAGACAAAGGAAAAATAATGAATTGGTGAAGATCACCATGACTCTTTCATGGGTAAAAGGTAAAGGTACAAGATAGGCCCTTCGCAGAGGGAAGCAGAGGTTGTCATGCACTTTTGAGGTTTGGATGCGTGTCCTCTTAGTGCGGAGGAACGTCACTTTATATTGCCCCCTGTGATAAAGAACTTTATTATGTAGTCTGTCGCTTTTATTTCTTCCTCATCACAGGTTCGTATAAAGCTTATTTTCCACACACTAATAGATCATACATATTAGAGAACATTTTTTATTGATTGCATCGATGACAACTTACTTGAGGGATCTTATTCAATCCATAGGTAGGTATGGTGGACACTCATGACAAAACTGGTTTGAAGGT
Source organism: Hordeum vulgare subsp. vulgare (assembly GCF_904849725.1). Lineage (NCBI taxonomy): Eukaryota > Viridiplantae > Streptophyta > Magnoliopsida > Poales > Poaceae > Hordeum > Hordeum vulgare. Next base: position 188,715,493 of record NC_058519.1, on the reverse strand, counting down.
TTATGGATGCACAAGTAGTATCTCTACTTGGTGCGGGAGTTTTGGCTAATATGAGGTGGAAGCAATCATCACATGCTAAGGGATCTCTAATCATATAACATTGTTCAGAGCCAGGCAAACACAATTCATTACATTGTCTTCCTTGTCCAACATCTACTTCTAGGCATGTAATATTTTAGTGAGTGTTCACAATCATACATGGTGTCAGAGATGATATATTTATATGTGAACCTCTCATTCTTTATCACTTCCTATTAATTGCAACAATGACCAAGGTCTACGTTTGCCTACCCTCGACAAGTTTCAATCCTCATTCTATTTATATGTGAAGCCATCAGTTCCCATAGGATCATTACTTGATCTTTCATGCTTTTGTTCTATTCTCAGTCTTTTGATCATGGCAAGAGGCAAAGCCCTTCAACTAAGACACTCTTTATTATATGGCTCACGAGCAAGAATACATCGGGGGTTACACAAAGAAAAACTCAAGACTAAAACACTAAGACTTTTAAACTACTAGAGAAAGAGAAAACTGAAAAGGAAAACTAAAACAAAGGTAAAGGCAAAAGATGTTGTCTTCCTTTGGTGGTGGTGGAGGAGTTGTTGCAGCGGTCTTGAGCTTGTCTAATTTCCACTTGAGCATAAAATTCTGCTCTCTCAGATCATCATTTTCCTCCTCAAGCTTCAACAACCTTTGGCATAATTTCTCCTTACTCTCCTGCAAGAAACGAGAAGGGATAAACAAGTTCTTAGACTTGTTCCTTGAGTCAGGGAGGCTTGACTTCTTGAACTCCACATGAGTGCGTCCAGGTTGAGGTAGAGGAGCCTCCTCTTCATCGGAACTCGTTTGTTCCTTCCCCTTGGGATCATGGTCTTCTTCCTCATCAGTGGTCCAGCCATATGGTTCCAAGTCCCCATAGACCTTGGGGTTAGCAAGGTTATCTGCCACATAGCTCTCCCCCTCTGAATCCTGAGAAGACATCTTGACCTAGATCTGCGGCAGAAAACAGGCTCGAAAAGAAAAACAGAGGAAATCTGCATGATGCAGGGGTCAGACCAAACGGAAGTATATATAATTATTTTTTCCAGACCAGAAGGAGTCCCCTGCATGAAAATGGAGTCCGAGCGGCGCACAAGGTGGCCACAAGCCCTCACGGCGCGGCCAGGGGGTGTGCCTGCGCCGTGCAAGCTTGTCGCCTCCTCGCGCACTTTCGGACTACTTCCATTTTTTGTATTTTTTCAAATATTCCAAAACGGAGAAAATTTCCTATTGGAAAAGTTTTGGACTCTGTTTTCTTAGCGAATCACATACCTCTTCATTTTCAGAGTCTGAAACAGGCTGATAAATATCCCTTAGGTATTCTTCTGGAGTTATGGTATTGATGATATTGATTTCAACATTTATGGGAGTACCTGAGATATAATGCTTGATTCCCTGCCCATTTACCACTCTCGGACAATTACCTTCCGTGTTGTTGATCTTGATAGCACCGGAACGATATACTTCCTCAACAACATAGGGACCTTCCCATCTAGAGAGAAGCTTGCCTGCAAAGTATCTTAAACGAGAGATATATAGCAAGACATAATCACCAACATTGAACTCGCGCTTTTGTATCCTCTTATCATGCCACCTCTTAACCTTATCTTTGAAAATCTTTGCATTCTCATATGCTTGAGTTCTCCACTCATCGAGCGAGCTAATGTCAAATAACCTCTTCTCACCTACAAGTTTGAAATCAAAGTTAAGCTCTTTGATTGCCCAATAAGCTTTATGCTCTAGCTCAAGAGGTAAATGGTATGCTTTACCGTACACCATTTTGTACGGAGACATGCCCATGGGATTCTTATAGTCAATTCTATAAGCCCACAGTGCATCATCGAGCTTCTTAGACCAATTCTTTCTAGACCTATTGACAGTCTTTTGCAGAATCAGTTTAATCTCTCTGTTACTTAGCTCTACTTGACCATTGGACTGAGGGTGATAGGGAGACGCAATTTTATGGTTGACGTCGTACTTAGCAAGCGTTTTACGGAAAGCACCATGAATGAAGTGTGAACCACCGTCGGTCATTAGATATCTAGGGACTCCAAATATAGGGAAGATAACTTCTTTCAGCATCTTGATAGAGGTGTTGTGATCAGCACTACTAGTGGGGATAGCTTCTACCCACTTAGTGACGTAATCAACAGCAACTAAGATATGCGTATACCCGTTGGATTTTGGAAAAGGTCCCATATAATCAAAGCCCCAAACATCAAATGGTTCAATGACAAGTGAATAGTTCATAGGAATTTCCTAACGTTTGCTAATATTACCTATTCTTTGACATTCGTCACAAGACAAGACAAACTTACGGGCATCCTTGAAGAGAGTGGGCCAATAGAAACCTGATTGCAATACCTTGTGTGCAGTTCTATCTCCCGCATGGTGTCCTCCGTAGGCCTCGGAGTGACACTTCTGTAGGATCTGTCCATGTTCATGTTCAGGTACACAACGTCTAATAACACCATCTACTCCTTCCTTATAAAGGTGAGGATCATCCCAAAAGTAATGTCTCAAGTCAAAGAAGAATTTCTTCTTTTGCTGGTACGTGAAACTAGGTGGTATGTATTTCGCAACGATATAGTTTGCATAATCAGCATACCACGGTGCACTACATGAAGCACTGAAGACATTCAATTGCTCACCGGGAAAGCTATCATCAATAGGTTGTGGGTCATCAAGAACGTTCTCCAACCTAGAAAAGTTATCTGCTACTGGGTTATCAGCACCCTTTTTGTCGACAACGTGCAAATCAAATTCTTGTACCAAGAGAACCCATCTGATAAGTCTAGGTTTAGCGTCCTTCTTATCCATGAGGTACTTAATAGCAGCATGATCAGTGTGAATAGTGACTTTGGAATCATCTATGTAAAACCTGAACTTTTCACATGCAAACACCACTGCTAAAAATTCCTTCTCCGTAGTAGCATAGTTTCTCTGGGCACCATCTCGAGTTTTACTAGCGTAGTGAATAACATTCAACTTCTTATCAACTCTTTTCCCTAGAACAACACCAACAGCATAATCACTAGCGTCACACATGATTTCAAAAGGCAAGTTCCAATCAGGGGGTTGAACAATAGGTGCAGTTATCAAAGCCCTCTTAAGTATTTCGAAGGCTTCCTCACAATCATCGTCAAAGACAAAAGGAATATCCTTTTGCAAGAGATTGGTAAGAGGCCTAGAAATCTTAGAGAAGTCTTTAATGAACCTTCTATAGAAACCAGCATGACCAAGGAAACTTCTTATACCTTTGATATCTGTGGGGTATGTCATTTTCTCGATTGCATCAACCTTAGCCTTATCGACTTCAATACCTCTTTCGGAAATTTTATGTCCTAAGACGATGCCTTCATTAACCATAAAGTGGCACTTCTCCCAATTCAAGACAAGATTGGTGTCTTTACATCTCTGTAAGACTCGATCAAGGTTGCTGAGGAAATCATCAAAGGAAGACCCGTAAACGGAGAAGTCATCCATGAAAACCTCGACAATCTTTTCACAAAAGTTAGAGAATATAGCCATCATACATCTTTGAAAGGTGGCAGGTGCAGTACATAAGCCAAAAGGCATACGTATATAAGCAAAGGTACCGAAAGGGCAGGTGAAAGTGGTTTTCTCCTGATCAGATTGTGCAACCGGTATTTCGGAGTAACCAGAATAACCGTCTAGAAAGCAGAGGTGTGTGTGTTTGGACAGCCTTTCTAGCATTTGGTCGATAAAAGGCAGAGGGTAATGATGTTTCCTAGTGGCCTTATTCAACTTCCTAAAATCAATCACCATCCTATAGCCAGGAATAATCCTCTGTGGGATCAATTCATCCTTATCATTAGGGACAACGGTAATGCCTCCCTTCTTAGGAATGCAATGCACCGGACTCACCCAATCGCTATGAGAAACAGGATAGATAATACCTGCTTCCAGGAGCTTTAGTATTTCTTTTCTTACTACTTCTTTCATCTTTGGATTCAATCACCTTTGATGATCAGCAACTGGTTTGAATTCAGGATCAGTTTTGATCTTGTGCTGGCATAGAGTAGGACTAATGCCCTTAAGATCATCAAGACTATATCCAATAGCAGCATGGTGCTTCCTCAGTGTTTTTAGCAACTTCTTTTCTTCGTGCTCTGAGAGGCTAGCACTAATTATGACATGATATATCTCCTTTTCATCAATATAGGCATACTTAAGAGTATCAGGAAACTGTTTAAGCTCGAACACAAGATCACCCTTTGGTGGAGGAGGATCCCCAAGCAGTTCAACAGGCAAGTTATTCTTAAGGATAGGATATTGTTCTAGGACAACTCTATCTGTTTCATCCCTTTCATCCATATGCATATCATTTTCATGCTCAAGCAACTATTGCTCTAAGGGATCAGTAGAAGGCACGACAATAGAAGTTAAGGCAATAGTTTCATCCCTACTAGGCAACTCCTTTTCATGAGGTTGTCTACCAAACTTAGAGAAATTGAACTCATGTGACACACCTTCAAAGCCAACAGTGACACTTTGCTTCTCACAATCAATATGAGCATTGACAGTATTGAGAAAAGGTCTACCAAATATGATGGGACAGAAGCTATCTTGCGCGGTAGCAAGAACGAGGAAACCAGCAGGATACTTCGTTTTACCACACAAGACTTCAACATCCCTAACAATTCCCACAGGGAAGATAGTATCTCTATTGGCAAGCTGAATAGTGACATCAATAGGCTCTATCTCAACATGTGAAATCTCATCTTTGATTTCATTGTATAAGGATTGAGGTACTGCACTAACACTAGCACCCAAGTCACATAAACCATGATAACAATGATCTCCTATCTTAACAGAAACCACATGCATGCCAACAACAGGCCTATGTTTGTCTCTAGTGTGAGGTTTAGCAATTCTAGCAGCATCTTCACAGAAGTGAATATTATGTCCCTCAACATCGTGAGACAGAAGATCTTTGATAATAGCAATGCTAGGTTCAACTCTAATTTGCTCAGGGGGTGTAGGTGTTCTAATATAGCCTCTACGTATCACAGTTGAAGCTTTGGAATGATCCTTTATCCTAACAGGGAAAGGTGGTTTCTCAATGTAAGCACTGGGTACCACGGGATCATTATAGCCAATGACTTGCTCTTCAACTGGAGTGGGTTTAACTACATTGACTTCTAACGAAGGATGATATTTAAACCACTTCTCTTTGGGGAGATCAATATGAGCGGCAAAGGATTCACACAATGAAGCAACTATCTCAGAGTTAATTCCATACTTAGCGCTAAAGTCACAAAAAGTATTTGTCTCAACAAAGGATTTAACACAATCTAATGTGAAATTCATACCTTACTCCTTACCTTCTTCAAGCTCCCAATATTCAGAGTTGCGTTTAATTCTCTCCAATAAATTCCATTTGAAGTCAATATCTCTCTTCATAAAAGAACCGGTACAAGAAGTGTCAAGCATGGTGCGATCATCATGGGAAAGTCGAGCATAGAAGTTCTGAATGATAATTTCTCTCGAGAGCTCATGATTGGGGCATCAACTAGCATCAACTACAAAGAGTAATCAACACTACTAGCAACTTTACAAGTACCAATCGGAGTCGCGAGACGGAGATTGGTTACAAGTGATGAACTAGGGTTTGGAGATGAGATGGTGCTGATGAAGATGTTGATGGTGACGAGTCCCCTCCGATGAGAGGAGTCTTGGTGATGACGATGGCGACGATTATCCCCTCCGGGAGGGAAGTTTCCCCGGCAGGATCGTCCTGCCGGAGCTCTAGATTGGTTCTGCTCAAGTTCCGCCTCGTAGCGCCGGCGAAACCACGAAAAAACTCCCCTCTATTTTTTTCCTGGACGAAACCCTCCATATATAAAAAGAGGGGGCAGTGGCCCAGTGGGCTGCCCACAAGCCCCCATGGCGCGGCCTGGGGGGTGGCCGCGCCGTGCAGGCTTGTGGGCACCCACTGGTGCCCCTCTGGCACTTCTTCGGCCCAGTATTTTTTATAAATTGGGAAAAAAATCTCCGTTGATTTTCAAGGCGTTTGGAGTTGCGCAGAATAGGTATCTCAACTTTGCTCCACTTTCAGGCCAGAATTCCAGTTGCCGGTATTCTCACTCTTCATGTAAACCTTGCAAAATAAGAGAGAAAAGGCATAAGAATAGTACCGTGAAGTGAAATAACAGCCAAAGAAGCGATAAATATCAACATGAAAACATGATGCAAAATGGACGTATCAATGCACTAAGTCGTAAGTCTTATTGTAACAATCTGATGCTACAACGAGGTCAACCACATCTCTATGAGGAATTTCGGAAGTTAAATCTTCATATTGTTCCACAAGGATACCTTTCTAACCTCGTGGCGAAATCTACTCTTCAGGTTCAAATCATAATTGTGCAGACATATGTAAGGGTATATCCCGGATCAAGGAGAAGATTGCTAGCGGAAATGCTAGGGATTTCTCTATCAATGAGCAAGGTGTCGTGTTCTTTCAGAACCGTCTAGTGGTTCCTGAGAGCAAACGTCTGCCGCAGTTGATCCTCAAGGAGGCTCATGATTGTCCTCTCACCATTCATCCTGGTAGTACTAAGATGTATCAGGACCTACGCCAGAGGTTTTGGTGGACTAGAATGAAGAGACAAATTGCTGAGTTTGTTGCTAGCTACGACGTTTGTCGCCGAGTTAAGGCAGAACATCAAAGGCCTGCTGGCACCCTTCAACCTTTAGCTATTCCTGAATGGAAATGGGATAAAGTCAGTATGGATTTCATCACTGGATTTCCCAAGACCAAGAAAGGAAATAATGCTATCTTTGTGGTCATTGACCGTCTTTCCAAAGTAGCTCATTTTCTTCGAGTTCGTGAGAGTATAATAGCTAGCTAGCTAGCAGAGTTATATCTCTCTCGAATAGTGTCTCTTCATGGTGTTCCTCTAGAGATTAACTTAGACCGTGGAAGTAATTTTACTTCTTGCTTCTGGGAAATTTTTCAGAATGCCATGGGGACTCACCTATCTTTTAGCACTGCTTTCCATCCTCAGTCAAGTGGTCAAGTAGAAAGAGTGAATCAAATCCTAGAAGATATGCTTTGATCTTGTGTTATATCGTTCGGTATGAATTGGGAGAAGTGCCTTCCATTTGCCGAATTTTCTTATAACAATAGTTATCAATCAAGCTTGGGAAAAGCCCCTTTTGAAGTTCTCTATGGATGAAGATGTCGAACACCTCTTAATTGTTAAGAAACCGGAGAGAGGCAACTCTTTGGTCCGGGTATGATCCGGGAAGCAGAAGAGCAAGTTCTCATTATCCGTGAAAAGTTGAAAACAGCCCAATCTCGTCAAAAGAGCCAATATGATCGTCATCATAAGGTTGTGACCTTTGAAGTTGACGAGAAGGCTTACCTTCAGGTTACACCTCTGAAGGGTACCCATCGTTTCGGTATCAAGGGCAAGTTGGCTCCTCGTTACATCGGTCCTTTTCGCATTCTCGCCAAACGAGGAGAAGTTGCCTACCAGTTGGAACTTCCTCCGCATCTTTCCAAGGTTCATGATGTTTTCCACATCTCCCAACTCAGGTGTTGCTTTTCGAATCCTATCCGTGAAGTGGACCACGAAACGCTTGATCTCCAAGATAACCTTTCATATCGAGAATAGTCTGTTCATATTCTTGATCAAGATGAGCGTACCACTCGACGTCTAAACCTCAAGTTTCATAAAGTTCAATGGTCAAATAATTCCAAAAAATAGGCAACATGGGAAAGAGAGGATCGTCTTTGACTTGAGTATCCCGCGCTATTCCCGACGACTTCCAAATCTCGGGACGAGATTCTTTTGAGTGGGGGTGAGTTGTCACATCCCTGAATCCCTAATAGAGTTTAGCAAGATTGTGCTAATGTCTTTTCCATTGCATCCAAGAAAATGAAATGAAGTCAACAGCAAAGAAATGAAAACAACACCAAACCCTAGCAACTCTATTTTCAAAACAATTCAAACTAGGTGACAAATCAATGTATCCAAAATGGCCTTCTTAAAAGTTCATCTTTTCTGATAATTATTAGAAACAAAATATGAGGGTGAAATATATTTTCAAAATGCTTTTAGCATTTTATTTTAATTATAAAAGTCACTGAAATCAATTATATATTTGATTTCAAATATTTTAGATTTTCAAAAAAATGTTGAAAACTTTATATATGTTTGGAAATATTCCAAATAACACCCCAATATTACTTCCACTATTTTAGAATAGTTTTGGAGCCCAAAATAAATAAAACTAAGTCAGAAAAGATAAAACAGAAACTGGAAAAGAAAGAAAATGGAAAAAGATTATACCTCGCTCACCTTGGCCCAGCCCAGAAGCGTCCTTGTCTTCTTCCTCCTTCGCTAGTCGGAGCAGGAGCTGGCCTCCGCTTCTCCCGGCGCGGCCACACACCTACGTGTGTGCCTGCTTCCCTCTGATGCGCTGGAGAGGGAGGATAAGCCTCCCCGAACCCGTTCACATCCTCTCCCCCTCCTCACTCGCCCCCTTTGTCTCTCTCTCTCTCTCTCTGCCGCCATTGGAGCGAGCTCGAGCTTGAGCTAGACATCGCTCCGGCCGTCCTCCCTCGCCTGTGAGCATGCCATCTTCTCCGCCTCGACGAGTACGACATCCCCGCTAAAGGAGAAGAGCCCCCGAGCCCTGCTTCACCCTCGTCACCGTCGTCTTCCACCTTCGGCCGCCGGCAAGCCGCCGTCGATTCGTCGGATCTAGTGCCTCCCCGAGTAGCCTGAGCCTTCCCTCGACACCGTAGTGAGCTTCGGATTATTTTCCCCCATTTACCCCTATCTTTCCTATGCTCTAGCCCCGTAGTCATCGAGCCGAGCTCCGACCACCGCCGTGGCTCGTTGCCGGTGCCCTTCGGCCACCCTCAGCCCCTCCTGATGCCGTTGTTAGATGGGGTCAAGCCAGGGCTTCGTCACAGTGATCTCAGATCCCGAGTCCGAGGCCTGCAGTGCAATCTATAGCAACGCCGGCGTGGATCCGCCGTGGTTTTGGTCGCCGCCGGCGAGATTCCGGTGGGGGCCATGTGGAGGGGTCATTAGGACCTAATCCCCCCCTAGTGCCAGTGACTAGTGGGCCCCAGAGTGGGTCAAACCCCACTTAGCCTCTGGTCAGCGCGGGCTTAGCCCCGAGCCACTGATCAGTGGGCCCTTCTGGTCAGGTTTGACCTGGCAAGCCCGAGTTGACCATGATGATGCCATAATGACACAATAAATACTATTTCTGATTTAATAAAATTACAAAATAAGTGCAAAACTTTGGAAAATCATAGAAAATTTATTATAACTCCAAATTTGATAAATAATATATGCAAATTGATCAGAAAAATTCAACGAACACAATGGTGCTAGTTTCATGCATGAAAAACAAAGTTATTAAACAGCATCAGGTCAAATCAATTAAATGATTATGATTAATATGTTAATTCAATTAATATTTGAATTTGAATTCAAATCAGCATCATCCTATAAGTTTGATAGCCACTTTAACCCATGCTACAATTCAGTTCATGCCATGATCATGCATCATATTGTTGCATATGATTGATATTGATTGATTGTTATTATTTAGGTAGGCCCTGCCCCTCCGGATATGTCCGAATATCCGACTAACGGATATTATCCCTCTGTTGAGCAACAAGGCAAGCACCCTTTTGATCATCCCGATATCATCCCATGTTCTTGCTCCTGCTCCCACTTATTGCATTAGGACAAACTATATCAAATGCTTTACTTCGGTAGCTGAACCTATTCCTTTGCATGACCTGTCGTTGTCACAGTAAATAGCCAAACCATGCAACCTAGCATACGTGGTAGATGCTTGAGCTGGATGTGATATTCCTGCTATGCTTGCTATGCCTAGAGTTGAGTCACGTCTGTTTCATCTGGTTGATGAACAGGAATGGATGAATGTGTTCTAGTGACAAGGAATAAGTGTGGAACCTGATTTGGTAAAGGTACCGATGAAAGGCTATGTAGGAGTACATGGCGGGTTGTTTCATTGGAACCGTCCTTAGGAACTGAGTTCCATGTATGTAATCCAAGACTAGATACTGCCACACGCTGGGACACTTAATTGACCCTCTCGACTTATTAATTGCCTAGTACTCGGTCCAGGAGTTGCAAGTAGTTTCTGGTGTTTATGGTCATGCTGGAGGCCGTGCATAATGCTTACCTTAGAGGTGGGCTATGATGCGGTAGGCAATGGTATGGTGTACCAAGTGGCACCCGGATGGTGGGCTTGGGAAACCAGCGCACATCGTTTGGGGCAATGGCGGAAACCTCGGTCGGACTTCCGTGCGGGTTACTCTCAAATAGGCGATAAACCTGGACTAGATATTAGCATGGTTAATGGTTGTGGCCGACTCCCTCGCTGGGCTTCCGCTTGAAGGTTGCCGAGGTGCATGACATGCACATGGAGATAAGTGGCGAGAATGTGTGTGAAGAAGTACACCCCTCCAGGGTTATGATCTATTCGAATAGCCGGGTCCGTGGATATGGACTACTTGGAGACATATGTTGTTCATAGACAACTTTAATGGCTACTCATAAAAGTGTCAACATGAGTGTGAGTGTCATGGACGACATATTCGTAGGAAGACGGAAATGATTCCATGATGGTGTATTCTTGTGGAGTTAGTGGACTCGTGTATGAGAAATCAAAGTTGTTAAAAATATTTAAAAATGTAGTTTATCATAGCCAAGAGTCAAAGTTGGCTTGCTGCATGAAACACCACATCCCCTTTATTGATACCTGAGCATGAGTAGATAGATCTGTTCTAAAGTCTTGCTGAGTACTCTTGTACTCACGTTTGCTTAGTAGTTGTTGAAGATCATACCCATGAGCCAACAGGTGGGTTCTTTCTAGACATCGATGATGACGAGTAGCTGGTGTCCTAGCTACGACATGGCCCCTTTCAGAAGGGATCTGTAGATAGTCAGGCTTTATGCCTTATCCTTTCATCTGTCTAAACTCACACAGCTTTTATGCTTCCGTTGGTTTGTATGACTTTTATTGTATGACTTTGAGTGTCGGATCGTGTGGCCCCTGCTTGTATGAACATATTATGCAAGAATCTTCCGAGTACTCTAAATAAATGTCGTGATGTTGTATGGTTATGTTGTGATGCCATTGTTGTATCTATGCATATCTAGTATGCCATGCGTACGTGTGATGCACTGTGATATGTATGGGATTCGACACCTAGTCGTATGCCTTAGTAGCTCTCTATACAGAGAAATGCCCCTTTGTGATTCCACCGAGCCTTGGTAGTTCGCTACTGCTCCGGACACATTGGTTGACCGGCATGTATCCTTCTTAGCTGTTGTGTCTGTCCCTTCGGGGAAATGTCACGCGGTGTAATGGAGTCCTTGTAGCTTTGTACGACTCGTCTACACTCGCTGTTGACCGACACCTGCTTTGCTAGGTTATGTATGCATGTCTTTGTACAGTCGAGCCACTTGAGTTTATGACTAGATATGTTGACCTGGGTTCTTTGACATTGGAATGCTAGCGACACTATTGCATATGTGAGTCAAAAGGCGCAAACGGTCCCGGCTAAGGTAAGGTGGCAACCATGGGGATAACCGTGCGTGAAACCGCAAAGGGGTGCAATGTGTTATAGGTTGGATCCCTATGGCTTAGGATCTGGGTCCCGACAATGACATTCAATTTCTTGTCTACTCTTTGCCCTAGAACAACACCTATAGCATAAACGCTAGCATCACACATAATTTCAAAGGGTAGGTTCCAGTCCGGTGGTTGTAAAATAGGTGTAGAAATAATGGTTTTCTTAAGTATTTCAAAGGCTTCTACACAATCATCATCAAAAAAAAGGAACATCTTTTTGGAGAATATTAGTTAATGGCCTAGAAAACTTGGAGAAATCTTTAATGAAATTCCTATAGAAAACTTCTTATACCTTTGATATCTCTTGGGCAAGGCATTTTTTCTATTGCATCAACTTTGGCCTTATCCACCTCAATACCACGTTCATAAATTTTATGCATAAGCACTATACCTTCATTCAAAATAAAGTGGCACTTCTCCCAATTCAAGACAAGATAAGTTTCTTCACATCTCTGCAAAACTCGATCAAGGTTGCTAAAGAAATCATCAAAGGAAGTCCCATAAACGGAAAAATCATCCATGAAGACCTCAACAATCTTTTCAGAAAAATCAGAGAATATAGCAGTCGTACGTCTTTGAAAGGTAGCGGGTGCATTACACAAACCAAAAGGGACACACGTATAAGCATAAGTTACAAAGGGGAAAGTAAAGGTAGTTTTCTCTTGGTCCTCTTTTTGAGAGAATCCAGAGTAACCATCAAGAAAAAAAAGTGTGTGTGCTTAGATAATATTTCTAACATTTGATCAATAAAAGGCAAGGGGTAATGATCTTTTCTAGTAGCCATATTCAATTTCCTGAAATTAATTACTATCCTATAACCAGTTACTATCCTTTGTGGAATAAGTTCATTTTTATCATTAGGAACAACAGTTGTACCACCTTTCTTAGGAACACAATGAACATGACTCACCCGTCTACTATCAGCAATAGGATAGATTATACCTTCTTCAAGAAGTTTTAGTATTTCAGTTCTTACCACCTCTTTCATTTCAGGGTTGAGATGGCGTTGATGATCAACAACTGGTTTAGCATCTTGTTCCACATTAATATTCTGTAGACAGAGAGTGGAGCTTATGCCTTTAAGATCATCAAGAGTATATCCAATAGTAGTCGTGTGCTTCTTTAAATTTTTGAGTAATATCCTTTCTTCGTGTACTAAAAGGTTAACACTAATAATCACAAGATAAATCTTCTTGTCATCATGATAAGCATTTTCAAATTATCACGTAAACCCTTAAGCTCAAATACGGGATCTCCCTTGGGTGAAGGAGGATCACCTAAAATTTTAACTAGCAAATTGTGCTTAAGGATAGGTTGTTGATCAAGGAGTATCCTACCTATTTCATTCCTTTCATTCAAATGCATATCATTCTCATGGTCTAGCAAATATTGTTCTAGTGGATCGGAAGGAGGTACATCAATAGAAGCAAGATAAGTTATTTCATCCTTACTAGGGAATTCTTTTTCATGTGGCTGCTTTCTAAATTTAGAGAAGTTAAACTCCTGAGAAATATCTCCAAATCTCAATATAACCTTCTTAGTAGAACAATTGATTTCAGCATTAACCATATTCGAGAATGGTCTACCAAATATGATGGGATAAAAGTTATCTTGTTTCAAACCAAGCACTAAGAAATCAGTGGGGTACTTGACCTTTCCGCACAAAACTTCAACATCCCTAACAATCCCTAGTGGAGAAATAGTATCACAATTTGCAAGCTTAATAGTGACATCAATATCTTCAATTTCATAGGGTGCTATATCATGCAGAATATCTTGATATAATGTTAAGGGTATAACACTAATACTAGCACCAACATCACAAATGCTATGATAGAGTGATATCCAATTTTAACTGAGATGACAGTTGTGCCTACCACCGGTTTATTTTTATCTAGTTCATCTCGTTTGTTTCTAATAGGTTCTTCAATTCTAGCAGCTTCATCACAAAGGTAAATAACCTGCCCATTAATATTATCAAGTAGGAGATCATTAACTATAGCTACATTAGGCTCAACATTTATTTGTTCATAAGGTGTAGGTGTTCTAACATAACTCTTATTAACCACTGTTGTAGCTTTAGCATGTTCCCTCATCCTAATAGGGAAAGTAGGTTTCTCAATGTAAGCACTAGGAACAATTGGATCAACATGGTTAACAATTATTTCTTCCTTCTTAATTCTAATCGGTTGCTCAATTAGTTTTCCAATGGTAGGATGATATTTAAATAACTTTTCCTTAAGTACGTCAAGAAAAGTAGAAAAAGATACACCAAAAGATGCTACTATCTTAGTGTCAAGGCCATATTTGTTGCTGAACTCATGAAAATGAGAAGTTTTCATAAACAATTTGACATAATGAAAATTAACCTTTACACGTGACTCTTTACCTTCATCAAGTTCCCAATCTTTAGTGTTGTGTTTAATATTTTACAGAAGATCCCACGTGAATTCAATAGTATTATTCATATAGGAACCCACATCATAAGCATCAAGTCATGTTTGATAATCATGATAAAGCCAAGCAAAAAAAATATTTATAATCAATTCATTTGAGATCTCATGGTTGGGGCAGGTGTGTATCATAGATTTAAGACCCCCCCCCCAAGATTAAGCGATGCTTTCTCCTTCACGAGGCCAGCAATTATAAATAAAATTCCGATCATGATGGATTAGATGCATAGGATAAAACTTCTCATGAAATTCCAGCTTTTCAAACGATTCCAATCCCATGATCCAATATTATTCAATACCATGTACCACATTAGTGATTTTCCATCCAAAGATAAAAGTAAAACTTTCTTCTTAACTTTATCTCCTGGTAAACCTAAAAGCTTAAACAATCCACAAATCTCGCCGACATATATCAAATGGTAATTAGGATGAGTTGAAATGTTATAAGGATTAGCCAGCAGTTTTTCCACCATACCCGAAGGAATGTCATAATAAATATTTTTCGTAGCTTCAACAGGTTGAGGAAACATTTCCTCAACTTCCATTCGAGGCGAAGATGCCCCATACAAGCTACTCAAAGGGAGACCGTTCATAGTGATAAGCAACAGTAAATTTCAACATGTATCGAAAATGTTTCCTTACCAATTTCAACTTACCAAAGGCGCTTCACTCCCCCGCAACGGTGCCATAAAAGATTCTCGATGACCCACAAGTATAGGGTATCAATCATAATCTTTTTAATAGGTAAGAGTGTCGAACTCAATGAGGCGCAGAAGGAAATGATAAGTAGTTATCAGCAAGGAATTCTCTCCAAGTGTTTTAAGGAATAGAGATAGATAGTTTTGTAGCAAGATAATTCATAACAAGTGACAAGTAAAAATAGTAGAAAAGGTGAAGAAATGTAGTCCAATCCTTTTTATAACCAAGTACAGGCCTAAAAGTTCTCTTGTATAAAGCAAGCCTCCCGAGGACACATGGCAATTTTTGTCTAGTCATGTTCATCATATTAAGTTGACTCATGTTTGCTACTTTGATGATTTAATATGTGTGTGGACCAGTGCTAAGGTGTTGTTCTTACTTGAACTAACAACCTACTTATGATTACCCCCTCTCGCGAGCATCCGCACCTACAAAAGAATAATTAACGATAATCTAATCATAGCATGAAACATGTGGATCAAAATCAGCGCCTTATGAAGCAACACATAAATTGGGATTTAAGCTTCGGTCACTCTCACAACCCATCATCTATTTGCTACTCCCCAATGACTTCCCTTAGGCCCATAACATGGTGAAGTGTCATATAGTCGATGTTCAAATGACACCACTAAGATCAGTAACAACATCCATATCATCAAAATATCAAATGAATACCAACATTACATGATTACTTATAACAAGAGTTCTCCCAAGTCCTCAGTAACAATTATTACTACTCACAGGCCATCAACATGTTCAAGATTAAAGGTGTATAATAATATTTAAGGATCTGAATATAATGTCTTCCACCAAGTAATCCAACAAGCATGAACTACAAGATGTAATCAACACTAGTAGCAACCCACATGTACCAATCCGAGGTTTTGAGATAGAGATCGAATATACGTGACGAACTAGGGTTGGATATGAGATGGTGATAGTGAAGATATTGATGAATGTTGGTCCTCCCACAAAGGAGGAAGCATTGGTGATGATGATGGCTTCCATATCCCCCTCCCGGAGGGGAATTACCATGGCAGAATCTATCCGCTAGAGAGCAAAAGGGCATTTGCCCAGGTTTCCGGCATGAGACGGCGGTGCTTCGTCCTGAAAGATAACTTATGATTTTTCTAGGGTTAAATACACAATATAAGAGAAGATGGTCGCCAGCGGGCCAGCTAGGGCCCCACAAGCTCTGAGGGCGTGACGAGGGGGGCGCCCTGGTGGCTTGTGCCCAGCTGGTGGCAACTCTCATGTATATTTTTGGCCCAGAAATTCTTAAATATTCCAGAAAAATTCTCCGTGAAGTTTCAGGACATTTGGAGCAAGTTGATTTTTCTGTATTTTTCTCGGTTTCCCAGCCCAGAATTCCATTTTCCAGATATTTCCCTCTCAATGATGTACCTTGCATACCGAGAGAGAAAAGGCATAAGAATTGTATGATAATAATATATCATGGAGAGGATCAAAACAAATATAAATAGTAATTCGTGATGCAAAATGAGCGTATCAGGCACTCGGTCCTTAGTGACAAACATTAAGCATAGCGAAGTCATAGCAACATCAATCTCAGAACACAGTGGATACTAGGGATCAAGGCTCAAGCCCTATCAAACTTAACTCAATTACATGGTCAATATTATCCAATCCCCCAACCGTACAACAAGACTAGAATGGAAGTACTCACTCCCGATGTGAGCATCATGGCGGTGTGGATGGAGAAGGGTTGGTAATGATCACTGCGATGAGTCCTCCTCTCCGGAGCCCCAAACGGACTCCAGAACAGCCCTCAGTAGCAAAACGCAATGAAAACTTCTCTCTCATTTTTATCTCCAAAGATGTGATTTTATAGGAATGGAATTAGGGTCGGAGGTTCCACCTAGGCTCCACAAGCCATTAGGGCTTAGCCTCGGGGGGGCCATGTTGGCTTGTGGCCCCCTCGCAACCTCCTTCCGGCAGATCTTTTATCCATAATTCATTATAAATCCCAGAAATAATTCACAAAACGTTGCCTCCAATTCCGAGGACTTATTTCTGCACAAAAATAACATCAAGGTAGTTCTCGTGAAAATATTGTCAGTCCGGGTTTGCTTCATTCAAATCATGCAAATTAGAGGTCAAAATCAGAGAAAAAGTGTTTGGAAAAGTAGATACATTGGAGACGTATTAACATGATTTAGACAAAGTAAACTCACTCAATATGAATAAACCCCATCGTTTTGTCCTTAGTAGCAACAACACAAAGACGTATCTTGTCCCCTTCCATCACTGGGATATAGAAACCCGTTAGGTTGAACCCAATACAACGCACCCCTCTCACTGAAGAACTATCAATCTACCTGGCCTAAGAAATTCAATAGATCGGAGATATTTATGAAGCTATGATGATCAAGCAATTAAGAATCATAATAATCAGAGGTGACTCAAATACTTTTCATTACTAATCTGAACATAAACCCACAATTCATCGGATCCATATAAACGCACCATACAAAAGTATTATATCGGATGGTTCAAAACGAAGATGCGATGATCATTGTATTGAAGATCAAAAGAGAGAGAGAGATAGCCATATAGGTATTATCTACGGACCTGTAGGTTTGTTGTGAACTACTCACACATCATCATGAGGGCAGGAAGGTGGATGAAGAGGCCCTCCTTGATCGACCCCCCCCCCCGACAGGGTGCCTAAATGGAGCGCTAGATGAGATCGCCGCGGAACAAAGACTTGCGGCGGTGGAAAAAGTGTTTCAAGATGCCCCTTGGGATTTTTGGAATATATGTGAATTTATAGGCGAAAGAACAAAGGTAGGAGGTCCACCAGGAAGGGAAAAGCCATCACGGCGTGTCGACCCCCCTGAATGTGCCATGTTGGCTTGTTCCTCCCTCTTGTGGCGTGCAGTATTCTCCCAAGGCTTCAGGTTTTCTTTTGGTCATGAAAAAATCATAAAAAAGTTTCAGGTCAATTGGACTTCATTTGGTACTGTAAACCTAAAAAGTAAGAAACACACCGAAAACAGCAACTCGCACTAGGTACTTGGTCAATAGATTAGTGCTTGAAAATAATATAAATTGGTAAATTATTACTCAAAAAGTATCCTGGAATGATAATATATTAGCATGGAACAATAAAAAATTATAGATACATTGCAGACGTATCAGGGATCAATAGTAGTCCTTTTCATAAGTAAGAGTGTCGAACCTAACTAGGAGTAGATGGAAATGACAAGTGGTTTTGAGCAAGGTGATTCCTCTGAGCACTAAGAGTAGCGGTAACAGATAGTTTTGTAGTACTCTAATTCATAACAAGTAATAGTTGTAGCAAAGATGCAGAAATGTGGCCCCAATCCTTTTTGTATCAAAGGAAAAGCCTGAAATTTGTCTTATATGAAGTAAAGCGCTCTCGATGTGCATTGAAATTTTTGTCTAGTCATATTCATCATGTTTAGTTGATTCTCGTTTGCTAGTCTGATAATTTATTATGTGGGTGGACCGGTGCTAGGGTGAGGTTCTTACTTGAACAAACAACCCTATTACGATTACCCCCTCTCACAATCATCCGCAACTATGAAAGAACAATTAAAATAAATCTAACCATAGCATGCAACATATGGATCCAAATCAGCCCCTTATGGAATAACGCATCAACAAGGGTTCAAGCCTCTGTCACTCTCGCAACCCATCATATACTTATTACTCCCCAATGATTTCCCTTAGGCTCAAATATGGTGAGGTATCGTTTAGTCGATGTTCACATGGCACCATTAAAGGAAGAGCAGCATACACATCATCAAAATATCAAATGAATACCAACTTCAAATGATTACCTATAACAAGAATTATCCCATGTCCTCAAGAATGAAAGTTACTACTAACAAATCATCATTATGTTTAATATTAGAGGTATAATGAATGTGCTTAAGGATCTAAACATATAATTTTCCACCAAGTAAACAAACTAGCATCAACTACAAGGTGTAATCAACACTACTGGTAACCCAGAAGTACCAATATGAGGTTTTGATACAAAGATTGAATACAGTAGATAAAGTAGGGATTGATATGAGATGGTGCTAGTGAATATGTTGATGAATATTGGTCCTCTCATGATGGAGTAAGCATCGGTGATGACGATGGCTTCGCTGTCCCCCTCCCGGAAGGAAATTTCCCCGACGGAGTCGCCCCATCGGAGAGCAAAAGTGCTCCTGCCCAAGTCGTGCCTCAAGACGGTGGTGCCTCATTCCGAAAGTAATATTATGATTCTTTTCTAGGGTAAATGACACCATATATGAGAATATGCGCACCGAAGTCCTGTCGGGGGACCACACCATATATTCCAAGTTAAATCTATCTCAATTTTTAGGTCATTTGGAGTTACAGAAAGCATCCAAATCTTGTGTAGCCCTTTCTCGTCCAGAATTCAAGCTGCTGATAATTTCCCTCATTATTTAAATCTTTTAAAATCAGAGAGAAAAGGAATTAGGATTGCATCATAAGGGAAAATAATGACTGAAAACTTAATAAATATCAATAAGAAAACATGACGCAAAATGGACATGTCAACTCCCCCAAGCTTTGACCTCGCTTGTCCTCAAGCGGAATTTAGACTCAATAGTCATGACCACATGCTTAGAGAGAGAGGTGTCGATAAAAATAAAATATAGACATGCATGCATCATGGTCATTATTATAGCAACAATATATCATCATGAAACATCTCATGAACAAGTAGTAATCTATTTCACAAGCTAAAGTATGAACCACAAACCTTACTGAAAACTAACAAACTATGTTCTTAGTCATTGAAACGGTTGTAATCCATCATATTTTTCTGAAAGAGTCTATGTTAGAGCTTTGTTTAGCAAGTTCATGTACTCAACTAGCATTTAGTCTTTTATGATTGCTGATACTCACGACATTTTTGTGAGACAAAAAGTGTCAATGAGACACATAGAAAGATAAGGGTTTATAGTTTTCACCACCCAATTGCTTATCTCAAGGATAGTGTCAACATTAATAACTGATGATCACCTACATCCAGCTGGATATATGTAATTGGGTCTTTCCCCACCACATGATGCTTTCCAAGTAGATAATAAATAAGGATGGAATAGGGATGACCATTAATTACTCTTGCATAAAAGTAAATACTTGAAATTAAAAAATAGGCACTTCTCAGAGGGAATAAGTGGTTGTCATGAATTTTTTTGTTTGTATGCGCAAGCTCTTAATGGAAAGGAACATAACTTTATATTGCCACTTATGATAGATAACTTTATTATACACTCTGTTGCTTTTATTTCTTTGCCATCCCAAGTTCGTACAAAGCTTATTTTCCCTTACCGTAAAAGATCATACATATTTAAGAGTAAGTTGTATTGCCTTTGCACCGATGAAAACTTACATAAAGGATATTATTCAATTCATAGGTAGATATGATGGACTATCATGGCAAGAAACTGGGTTTAAGGGTTTTTGGATGCACAAGTAGTATCTCTACCTGGTGTGAGGTTTTGGGTAGGAAAGGTTATGAGAAAGCACCACATGTTAGAGGATCCATAACAATATAATTTCGATGTGAATATATGCAAACATAACTTATCACATTGTCTTCCTTGTGCAACGTCAACTAGGTGGTCATGCATAGAATATTTAATGGGGGCTCACAATCATAAAAGATGTCTAAGATAGTATATTTATATGTGAGACTGCTCTTTCGTTATTACTTTTTCAAGAATTGCATCAATGACTAATATTATTTTTGTCAACTTCCAACAACTTTTATCAATTATACTCTTTTTATGTGAATTCATCACTCTCTATTGGATTATCATATGATCTTTTTTTCATTTCTAGGATTGATGCATAGGGGTAAAGAAAACAAACTCAAACTACTCTTTGTTATACAACTCTCAAACTCGATTACATCGACAGATAGATCACAAAGAAAACACTCAAAACTAATCATACTAAAAATTTTTGCTTCTAGATCGTAGGATAACTAAAAATCAAACTGAAATAGGTAATGATGGTAAAAGTGATGGTGATACGATACTGGCACACCTCCCCGAAGCTTGTAACAAGCAAAGGGTGGTGATTATACTCCTGTACTCATGTTTCCTTCGTCGGTGATGTGGTGATGAAGTGATTTTCTTGGCAATGATGCTCCTTCAGCTAGGATCTCCTCCTTGAGCTCACCAACCTCTTGCTTTAAGTCTAAGTTCTCCTTGCGAAGCTTATTTGTAATGGTCAGTGCTCCGTATACCAAAGGGTGAATCTTGCTTGTGGAGGCGGTAGTATCATCGACCTATGCACGATGTTAAGGGGTAAATCAAGTATTGGAAGGAGTAACTTTGTTTGGTAAGCTCAACTTTTGAGATCGGGGCAGAGGTGCTTCTTCTTCTTCTCTGCTAGAGGATTCCATCATTTTGAGATCCACATCCTCCTCCTCATCGGTTGTTCACTCATAAGAATTATTGTCCCCGACTTTGGGATCCGCAATGAGTTATGAGACATAGCTTGCTCTGTATGAATCTTTAGACGACATAATGCTTCTAAATCTACCAAAAATAGCCAAAACAAGAGCAGAGGGAAAACTTGTTATACGGTGGTCAAAATAGCGAGGAGTATATATAATGAATTTTCCCATGCAAGACAACTCTTCGAGAATAAAACGGAGTCAGGAAAGTCCATGAGGGGCCCACAAGCTCAATGGGTGCGCCCTAGAGGGTAGGGCGTCCCCACCAGGCTTGTGGCCACCTGGTGGGTCACTCTCCATTGATTCTTTGGCCAATAATTTTAATATATTCTAAAATAAATCTCTATCAATTTTTAGATCATTTGGATTGGCAGAAAATATCAAACTCTTCTGTAGCCCTTTCTGGTCCAGAATTCCAGTTACCGATAATTTCCCTCTTTGTATAAATCTTGTAAAATAAGAGGCAAACGGCATTACGACTGTATCATAAGGTGAAATGATGAATGAAAAGATAATAAATATCAATAGGGAAACATAATGAAAAATGGACGCATCAGCACAAGCATGATAAGTGTGATTATCGGTTTTATTACAAGTGGAAGAAAAACGTCTAAGAATATCACGAAGTGTGGCGTGGTTGGGATGACCCAAATGAGCATGCCAAAGGTCCGCACTGACAGAGAGGGCGACTCGAGTGGTGGTTGTTGTTGATGGGTGGACCGGGTAGAGCTTGTCGGGGCTGTCATAATGGTGAAGCACCATCCGGTTACATGTGTCCTTGGCAGAAAAATAAAGTTTGTCAAATTTAACGGTGGGAGGATTTTCACAAGAAAAACAACAAATGGAAACAAGGTTCTAGATTAGATCATGTGAAACAAGTATTTTAGAAAAACATAGTGGTGTGCATGTTGATGGAAAATAAGCATGACCAACATGTGTTATCGGAATAGATGAGCCAACACCGATAGTTATATGGTTGAAGGTATGAACTGGATAGGATGTGAGAAGGTTATCGGGATTGGACGACATGTGTGTCATGGCTCCGGTATCTATATACCAGTCACAACCACCAGTATAGTTGGTCGGCGTAGGGGCAGAGTGAAGGGCTGCAAGGAGCCCATGTACCATGGAGCAGGAGGTCGTGTGGATGCCATGTTGTTGATGGGGTAGGGGAGCCAAGCTGTTGTTGGGGAGGTGGTGGCAGCATTGAGAAGCTACCTCGCTGGAACAACATAGGGTATCCGTCGGGCTGCTGATGTCCAAAGTGCTGGAGCACGGCATGCAACGCCTGGTGTGCAGCTGGCTGAGAGCCCAAGAGGCACGGAACAAGCGCTCATGGGACGCGCATCGAATACGCATGGACGAAGCCCCTCCACGGGTTCTGTCCGGCATACCACAACTCTAGGGGCTGCTACTGAGGGCGCGACACTCCTGCAGACTATTGTTACTTGCGCCCACGGCGGTCGCCGCGACGATGATCGTTGGAGGCCAGTGGTTGTTGTTGAGGCAACGGAAAACCCGCTAGTGGGAACGACAGGTAATGCGGAGCAGTGAACAACTGCGGCAGTGGCGTTAGGGCGGGTGGTGTTGGACCACCACGAGAGGTCCCGACGGTGAGGGTGGTGCAAGTGGCCTGGGTTTCACCACCTTCGTCGACGCCCCTCCAAGTGCAAGTACTCCACAACTCGCGGGTAGGTTGGTGAAGGGATCAAGGTGAGGTTGGATGCAGCATTGCCTAAGTCTTCGTTGCGTGATAGGTGCGGTGGAATGATCTAAGGTCAACGGGACGCGATCGTAGATGATAAGATCGCGGATGAGGTTGGGGGTAGTGAGTCAGTGCCAACAAAGGGGTTCGAGCCGAAGGAGAGGGAGGAGTATGGCGATGCAATGAGCCCGATGGGGTGGCAGGGTGGCGGCCACCGGAGGACGTGTCGTGGTAAGGATTCCGATAATAGAAAGGGGTAGGATAACGGAGCATGATCTATCGAGATGCACATGGGTGACACCGTGGTTTTAGCGAGTTCGGGCCTCTCACACTGGAGATAACAACCCTACGTCTCGTGCTCCAGAGAGCCTTTGTTTTATCTGTCATGGACATGAGTTACATGGTATAGAGAGAGACACAGCTCTAGGGAAAGAATGAGCCCGCAGGGGGAGAAGAAGCTGGTCCTTAGCTATGTGGAGGGGGTGGCTTATATAGAGTGCGCCACCCCCTCACCTTTTAAGTTACAAGATGGGGCATTGATGTTGTAATGTTAACCCACTACAGAACCTCCTCTATTCTTCGACTACCTTGCCGACTGTTGGTATTTGCATACCCGAGTGAGTCATACGGCCAAGTGGTTGACTGTCATCTGAGTGGATGGAATGTACTTGTCCGAGTGGATTAGATGTTATCGCGATCCACCCAGGATTTCCATTGTAGTCCTAATAATGAGGTGCCCTTGGGTAGGACATATAGGTCAGGCCTATGACCCTACCCTAGGGTTCTATCCCCGTCATTAGCCCCCGAATGGATCAGGGTCTGAGTGGTGAAGGTGTCGATGCAAATCTTGTAGCAGCACACCAAACTTGAACATGCTTCAGGGCCTTACAGAATTGTGCGTCGATTGAAGTCTCCATCATTCACCATGATCGATTTCGCTGAGTAGTACGTCTGAGTGAACTTGAGAATTGAAGTAGATCCTTACAGAATTGTGCGCCAATTGAAGTCTCCATCATTCGCCCTGATCGATTCCGCTGAGTAGTACGTCTGAGTGAACTTCAGACCTGAAGTAGATCCGAGTGACCAACAGGATCTTGAGACTCTGACTGATTGCTGGTAGTCGGTTGGAGTCTTTTGAATCTGTTGAACTTGAATGTTGTTGCTGGACCTGACCAATCAGAATGTTTCTTTTTTGTATTTCTCTTCCAGTGGGGGCACGCTCAGTGCACCCACTTGGTGTAGTCCCCGAGCCTCTGTCGGACTAGATGAGTCCGGTAGAGGGTTTAACTCTTCGAGTGCTCATCATGTTGAATGTTTGTTGAATCTGCATTATATGATTTCTGGATCAAAGTCAAGTCTCCGAGTGTATTTTTTAACTTAGGCGATACGGGGTCGCAGCTAAGTTCCCGAGTGTGGAGCGTGTCTGTACTCGGAGTAGTTTTTTACTTAGGCGATACGGAGTCACAACTAAGTCCCCGAGTGTGGAGCATGTCCACACTCAGAGTTGTTATTAACTTAGGCGATACGGAGTCGCGGCTAAGTCCCCGAGTGTGGAGCATGTCCGCACTCGGAGTAGTTTTTAACTTAGGCGATACGGAGTCGCCGCTAAGTCCTCGAGTGTGGAGCATGTCCGCACTCGGAGTTGTTTTTAACTTAGGCGATACAGAGTCGCAGCTAAGTCCCCGAGTGTGGAGCATGTTCGCACTCGGAGTTGTTTTTAACTTAGGCGATACAAAGTCGCAACTAAGTCCCCGAGTGTGCAGCATGTCCGCACTCGGAGTTGTTTTTAACTTAGGCGATACGGAGTCGCAGCTAAGTCCCCGAGTGTGGAGCATGTCCACACTCGGAATTGTTTTTAACTTAGGCGATACGGAGTCGCAACCGAGCCCCCCGAGTGTGGAGCATGTCCGTACTCGGAGTAGTTTTTTAACTTAGGTGATACAACATCGCAGCTAAGTCCCCGAGTGTGCAGCATGTCCGTACTTGGAGTAGTTTTAACTTAGGTGATACAGAGTTGCAGCTAAGCCCCTGGTGTGGAGCGTGTCCGTACTCGGAGTAGTTTTTAACTTAGGGGATACGGAGTCGCAGCTAAGTCAGCAAGTGTGGAGCGTGTCCGTACTCGGAGTAGTTTTTAACTTAGGCGATATAGAGTCGCAGCTAAGTCCCCGAGTGTGGAGCCTATCCGAACTCCAAGTAGTTTTTAACTTAGGCGATAGGGAGTCGCAGCTAAGCCCCCGAGTGTGGAGCATGTCCGCACTCAGAGGTGTTTTTAACTTAGGCGCTACGGAATCACACCTAAGTTCCCGAGTGTGGAGCGTATCTGTACTCGGAGTAGTTTTAACTTAGGAGATACGGAATCGTAGCTAAGCCGAGCGGTGGCGCGCGGGGTGGCCGAGTGATGAAGACGTGTCACACGGAGTGGTGATGCGCGGGGCATCCGAGTGAGGTAGGCGAGTCCGGCTAAGTGGCAATGCGCGGGCGGCCAAGTGTTGTATGTCGAGGAGGCGTCCGGCCCACTAACGGCACGCGGGACGGCCGTGTCCACTACGTCATCGAAGGGGCTTCGGAACACGTGAAAACGCACAAATGATTGTTGCGGCGGTCGAACCTGAGTTGCGACGAAGATGGCGCACAGATGCGTCGAGTGATCGTGTAACCTTTGTATGAAAAATAGCACAAGCCAGCATAAAATTTTATCAAAGTGATTTGATCTTTTCTGAAACACTTTGTGTAAATAACACCCATAGATACCCAGTGTGTGTGCCAGGTTCTTGTACTTGTGCAGGATCCGACTGTACTTATGCAAGTGAAGGATCCGACTGAACTCGTTTGTGTAATGGACCCAAACTAAACGGAAGTAAAGTGTTCCCACGTAAAAATAAACAACCAAGCGCAAAGGTACGTCATGTGCGATTTCCTCGGCACTCGGTGATGCGGAAACAACCATTTAATTGATTGTAGCATATGAAGAATGACTTATCTGTCTGATGGCGCATGAGTGGCCGAGTGACGAAGGAGCGTCCAACTGAGTAACGGTGCGCGGAGCGACTGAGTGACGAAGGAGCATGCAATTGAGTGACGGCATGCGGAGCGATCGAGTGACGAAGGAGCGTCCGGTCGGGTGACTGCGCGCGGGGCGACCGAGTATCGAAGGAGCATCCAGTTGAGTGGCGATGTGCGGAGCTGCCGAGTGATGACGACGTGTCTCGTCGAGTGGTGATGCGTAGGGCGATCAAGTGACGAAGGAGCGTCCTGTCGAGTGACGGTGTGCGAACCGACCGAGTGACGGAGGAGCATCCAGTCGAGTGGCGATGCACGACGCTGTCGAGTGACGGGGGAGTGTCCAGTCGAGTGATGATGCTCGGAGCTGCCGAGTGACGAAGGAGCGTCTAGTTGAGTGACGGCGCGTGGAGCGGCCGAGCGTCGAAGGAGCGTCTCGCCGAGTGACGGCGCGAAGGAGCGTCTCGCCGAGTGATGGTGCGCGGAGGGGCCAAGTAACGGCGCGCGGGGCAGCCGAGTCGAGAATGTTGTCATGGAGGCGCCCGACCAAGTGACGGCGCGCAGAGCAATCGAGTCTAGCATGTCGTCGAGAATGATGCACAGAGGCGTCTAGGTAGCGTGTGTATAAAATATAACACAAGCCAGCGTAAAAAAATTCTCAAAGTAATATGAGTTTGCTGAAATGATTTGTGTAAATAACACCCATTTGCACCCGATGGGTGTGCCAGGTGATTGCAGGTTCAGAATCAGCAAGAGTCTAAAAGAGTGAAGGATCCGGCTGAACTCGTTTGAGTTCTGGACCCAAATAAAGCAGAAGTGAAGTGTCCCGTCATGAAAATAAACAACCGAGTGCAGAGGTACACTCGGTGGTGTGGCCTCCAAGTAAACGTCATGTGTGACTTACTTACATTCGGTAATGCGGAAATAACTAGTTAATTGAATGGAGTCTGTGAAGAATGACTTAGCTGTCTGACGACGCGCTGGGCGGTCGAGCGAAGTAGACACGTCCGGCTGAGTGGCGATGCAGGAGATGGATGAGTGACAAAGACGTGCCTTGCTGAGTGCCGATGCGCCGAGGTGCCGAGTGATGACGACGCGTCGAACAGAGTGACGGCGCGAGGGGCGGCCAAGTAATGATGGAGCATTCAGCAGAGTGACGGCGCGCGGGGCGGCCGAGTGACGATGGAGCGTTCAGCAAAGTGACGACGCGTGGGGCGACTGAGTGACGATGGCGTGTCTCGCCGAGTGGGGATGAGCGAAGGTGTCGAGTGATGACGACGCGTCCGACAGAGTAACGGCGCGCGGGGCGGCCGATTGAGGATGCAGCGTTCAGTAGAGTGACGGCTCGCGGGGCGGCTGAGTGATGATGGCGTGTCTCGCCGAGTGGCGATGTGCAGACCTGCTGAGTGATGACGACGCGTTCAACAAATTAAGCGCGCGAGGGGCGACCGAGTGATGAAGACAGGCTCGGCAGAGTGGCGACGTGCTGGGCAGCCAAGTGATAAAGACGCATCTAGTTGAGTGACGACGCACAGAGTGATCGAGTGAGGATGGAGCGTCCAGCCGAGTGACGACGCGTAGAGTGATCTAGTGACAATGGAGTGTCCAACCAAGTAACGACGCGCTGAGTGATCAAGTGACGATGGAGCGTACAGCCGAGTGAAGACGCTCGGCGTGGTGAGTGATGATGACGTGTTTGCTTGAATGACGATGCGCGGGACGACCGGATGACCTCACGAAAATTCTTTTTCTCCTTTACGGCAGCGGCAGCCGTGTCGGGCCTGCGAATCGCCTTGCGCGGACACTGCGACAGGAGGAGCCGGACCGCCCATCTGGGCCACCAAACGTATGAAAACTGAAGAGTACCTTATGATGTATTGATGGGTTGTCCACGTCCGGATCTGTCTAAACTTACGAATCTGGTTCACAGCTGTCCGAGTGAAAAATCCATCAGGTGACCCTGCGAATTTGCAAGTAAAGACAAGGTTAAACGCTAAAATAACGGAAGTATAGCAATTAATTTGCAAGTAAAGACAAGGTTAAATTTGCACGCACCAATTAACTGATGCCGAAATAACGGAAGTATAGCAGAAACAGTGCGTTTTGGCTGCGATAGTTAGGTAACCGACGCTGGAAATCCTCACTAACTGGCCACTTAATGACACGGTCAATTAACTCTTCGGGAAAGTTACGAAGCCCATGTCTTTCCGTTACTTTTCTTGCGTGCAAAGAATCAATCAGGAGGTGAATGTTAGATCAAATCAGCCAGCGGCTCAAGGGCACTGGTGGACAGCGCTCGTGTGCGCTCAACGCACGGGACGAGCTGCCAGCAAGGTCGTTCCTCTCGATCCAGAACAGCGGCGGGATTTAGGAACGACACTCCCGAAGAGTTAATTGACCGTGTTCCTAACTATGGCAATCGTTAGGAACATCATGGACGAGGCCGAAGACCGCGACGAGTGGACATGGTAAGATAATTAATTAAAAACAAGCTAGATCGAATGGGCAATATCCTGGTCCTTTGTTTGTATGAATGGCGCGTCAGAACTCCAGCGGCCAATTTCTTTGGTGATGGTCGTTGATCAGATGCCAAAGATTGAAGAAAAACAACCATTTACATTAGGGAATTGTTTCCATAGGACGCGCCGGCCGAACCGACGCGCCGGTCGCCCCCTCGTGCGCGCAGGCCCATGCAACATTTTTCGCACACGCGCGCTTCGCTGGTGAGTGGATGCAACATTTTTCGTCTAGATTTGTTGCAACCAGCGACATATTTGCTGCAAGCGTTTTTTTACTACATTGTCCAGTAAAAAAAACTGCATATACGTTTGGTTGCAACTCCAGTTCGTCGGATTTTTCGTTACAATCGATGTTTTTACTTTTGCTACAACCGTGTTAATTTTTGCTACAACCGTCATCATTTTTTGCTACAGCCGTTCACTAAAAAAAGTTGCATACACGTTCACGTAGATATTTGTTACAACCGGCGTTTGACTTTTGCTACCACGCCCTATCAGATTCGTTTTTTTGCTAAGATCGCGTAGATATTTTTGTTGCTACAAATTTTGTTTTTTGTTGCAACCGTTGAAAAAATTGCTGCATCGCGACGAATTTTACTGCATCGAGAGAAAAAATGTTGCATGAATATCCAACGGTGCGGACGCGCGGGGGTTGGTGGATCGTGTTGCCCGCGCGCGGCCTGCCGAAAGTTTCGGCCGACGCGCCGGCGCAGATCACTCCCCTTTACATTATGGTTCAATAGATGTCATGTCCCACGGTGGCGTCAACTGTCGTGATAACGGTTCCAACAATAGAAAGGCTAGGATAACTGAGCATGATCTATCGAGATGCACATGGGTGACACGGTGGTTTTAACAAGTTCGGGCCTCTCACAGTGGAGATAACAACCATACGTCTTGTGCTCCGAAGAGGCTTTGTTTTATCTGTCATGGACATGAGTTACATGGTATAGAGAGACAGAGCTCCAGGGAAAGAATGAGCCCACGGGGGGAGAAGAAGCTGGTCCTTAGATATGTGGAGCGGTGGCTTATATAGAGTGCGTCACCCCCTCGCCTCTTATGTTACAAGATGGGACATTGATGCCATAATGTCAGCCCACTACAGAACCTCCTCTATGCTTCGACTGCCTTGCCGACTGTTGGTATTTGCATACCCGAGTGAGTCATACGGTCGAGTGGTTGACTGTCATCCGAGTGGATGGAATGTACTTGTCTGAGTGAATCTGTACCGAGTGGATTGGATGTTGTCGCGATCCAGCTAGAATATCCCTTGTAGTCCTAATAATGAGGTGCCCTTGGGTAGGACATATAGGTTAGGCCTATGACCCTATCCTAGGGCTTTATCCCCGTCAGGACGCGCGGCTAGGGTTCGTCGGGTAGGGTTGCGACAGCGTGGAGGAGCAAAGGCATGAGGGTTTGGGAGGAGGTGGATATGCGGCGGCAGCAAGAGGTGCAACGACGGAGACGACAGCCTGGTGGCAGCGGCTAGGAGGTAGAAGCGTTAGGGACCGAGGGAGGAAACTGATACCATGTAGAAGTACATGCTCTAGTCAATGCAATCAAAAAAGAGATCAGATGCAAGAGACTAGACAATATATTTCTACGTCAGCCGGATCTTGAACTTAAGATCTCATGGCTATGATACCATGTAGGAGACTAGGATTAGGCAATGCAACTCTCGATGTATTGATGGGGTGCAAGGTGTATGTATATGTGATGTACAATATGGGCCTCAACCTCAGTCTATACAAGAAATAAGAGGTGGGCTTGTAGCACAAGAAATAGTAAACAACGTATATTCAACAAGCATAGTTTTGGAGTAGGTGATGCCTGAAGGGGACAATAGGAGGAGCGATGTTGCATCTACCGCAATGATGACGACGGGTCTCGGTGTTGTTACGCAACAAAGCCTTGACGGCGAACGAGAGCTGGCGTACGCGTGAAGGTGGTGACGCTATCTGGCGTCGTGGTGTCGTCGACGACAGAATGACCTTGCAAGGTGAATGTGGTGATCTCTTGTGAAGGTCAGTTGTTGGAAGATGGCGGCGGCTGATTTCACAATGTGTGCATGCAGTGCGTGCAGAGGTCTACTGGATCGGTTAGTGCTCTCGGCTTGCCAGCGAGTGGCTTGGTGAGGCTACCACATTAGATCGTATGTGTCAATTCGAGGTCAAGATACTTCATCAAACTTGTAGGTGTAGCGATTATGGTGTCCAAAAAGGCGACTTTGGATTAATTCGTATATTTGTTTTGTTGGGTTATATTGAATAACATAGTAAAATGGATGTGTGAATCCCTTGGTACACACGCTGGGTTGTCATCGTTTTCAACTTAAAGAAAGGTGTTTTCTCGCCAAATATTTATTCCACTATGAAATATGCTCATGTCTTTTCACTTACTTTGGTTATATAAAAGTTACAAGGGAGGAACTATTTCTAGGCCAACATGAATGTTTGTCTTTAGGTTGGACTTTTTCGATCTACTGTTTTCTTCATCGGTGGCACTTGATGTTCTAGTGCACTAGTTCTATAGGTCTTTAGCACAATGACTTCCCAATTGTCTGTTAAAAAGAAGGTGGCTGCAACAAGAAAGGGATGATGACAGCGCCACGCCTTCGACTTGCTTTCTTACTTGTAGTCGTCGCTAGGTGGTCTAAGGATTTAGATATAATTATTATTATTTCTGATGCTTTTTTACTGTCATGATTAATGATAAATAGATTTTTTTTAACGGACATAAAAATGTTAATTTCTAGGTAGATATTCATATGAATCTGATGAATGTGTCCCATGTATTTTTTTAAACAGGGCCTTTTTCCTTTGCCCATCCTTAATTAAAAGAAGAATATAATTTGTGATACAAAGACGCCAATTATAAGAAGGTTTACTCTCACATACAATAGTTTTGAAAATTTTTTGCACCAATGGCGGTCTAAAGCTTTGCCTCACACTTGATGATATTCCTTTTTGCGAATGCACTTGATAATATTGAGCAAGATACTTGTAGGAAGTATAATGGTCAGATCAGATGGTTCGTTGCGTTGATTTGGAAAGGAAATTCCAATCATGTATACAAAAAACAAAAAAAATTACAAGTAATTATATGTACACAAATTTCGATAGGCTACTTATCCAACTTTTTATTTTTGTTTTGTTTTGTGAGGCATAATCCCTTGCATTTAAATTTTTACAGGAGCGAAAGCACTTTTGCTTTTGAGATGGGTAAAATCAGTGTATTTTCTTTTTGAATGCAATATATACACATTCAAGAGAGTGAGCAGATACATTATATCTAAATTTATGAAATCATCACAAATACCACCGTAGTCAACCGGAACGTAACTTCTCATTGAACGAACATTGTCAAAAGATATGAAATAAATCCATGAAATACAAACATCATTATTATGACTATTGAACCTAATGAGATGGTTCGACCGCAAAGAACTTAATCATCTGGTCTAGGCTCACTTCACAATTGAACCTCAGGGGGACCCGAGCAAATGAACGTCAGGCCGGCGGACCCGTAAACACGTTGCCTAAATACATGTGCGTCGGCAGTCACACAAGATGGGCAGGGCGCCCTTGCCAGCTAAAAGCTAGAGACAGGAAGCAAATTGAGGGACTATAAACACGAGCCAGTGCACGTCGACTGGCTCCTTTTTCTCATGGCATGCGTGACGTCGCGATCCACACAAAAGCCAACACAGCACCCCACTCTGTCGCAGTACGTAGCATAGCAAACACATTCTTCAGATGAGCTGAACGTGCAGCGGGCCTCTTTCCGTGGCCGAACGCGATATAGGCAGACTAGGTGGGAAGTTTGCAGTTTGCACAGTCAGAATTACCACGTTCTCAAACGACTGAGCCAGCCGAAGACGCGTCACGGTCGACGGGGATTCAGTGCTTGCGATCGCACGATTCGGTTTCTAGAAGCGCCTAGCTAGGCTAGCATTGCGCGATTCCTGATGGCATGTACAGCACGGTGCCCGTGAGAGGAACGGAACTGGAAAGGAGCCTTGTGGTTGGTCATTGGTAGGCGACCGTACTGCGGGCTATACTTTTTTTTTTTTTTGCGAAAATGCCCATAGATCTATTAATCAGCACACCACATTACAGAGCAACCCCCCCCCCCCCCATCCCCCTCCGCGCGCGTCACCCCTCCTCTGGGGACATGGGACCTTCATCGCGCCGCCTCGCTCCCCCAACCCACCTCCCTCCCGCCTCGCCGCCACTCAAGGTGATGATGACGAAGGCCGCACGCACTCCATGGAAGGTGGCGGCGGAGCGCATCTGCTGCTCCTTGCGGTCGTCTTGTTGCCAGAGGAGGGCGATGGGCCATGCTGGATCTGGCCACTTGGACGCGGGCGACAGTGACGGCTTCCCCTCTGACGCGGGGGTGACCAGGGCCGGGCCAACAGTGGTGTAAAATGTGCCACCTGCACAAGGCCCATAATTTTGGAGGCCCCAAAATTTATAACCAAATACTAAAAAGTACAACTGCACTTTTTAGTCTCCCCGAGCGCACGCATCAGAGCCGTCCGATCACCCGTTCGATCGCGCGGTACCCGCCCGGCGCGGTTCCCGTCCCGACACAGTAGTGGTGCACCCGAGGCCAGGTGAAACTGCCGCATCGCGCTGCTCTCCCTGTTCGAACCGGCCACCTCTTCCTTATCCTCCCCCATTTCCAACTCTCCTCCCCTCTCGGCCGCTCCATCCTCCCCATGTACCACAACGACAAGGGGCACGAGGCTCCAGTGGTGGTTTGGCCGGAGATACGTCGGCGCGGGAGGCCACCCGCGGGCGTGGTGTGACGTCGGCTACACAGACAGGTAAATCCCGGCATCTCTCTCACGCGCATCTGCTCCATATCTCGATTGTGACGTTAAGGTTAGGTGTTTGGGTGGTGTGACGGCCGATTTGGGACGGCGAGGTTACGGGTGTGCGAGCACGTAGGCTATGCGGCGCAACCGGGGGCACCACATGGCCCGAGGTCACTGAATGAGAGGGTCGGGGGCAGGGAGAGGGGGCTTGCAGCAGCAACAACAGGTGAGTCTCGAGGTGGACAGCTTCGAGGATCTCGGGTTCGTGGGTGGGAGGTGCTGGCCGTGATGCGGGAGGCTGGCATCACGAATCCCACCGAGATCCAGTGCGTCATCCGCGTCGAGGAGCTCGTGCTTTTTTAGGAGGAGGTGCTGGCCGCGATGCGGAGGCTAGCATCACGAAGTCACCGAGATCCAGTGCGTCGGCCACTGAGGTTTCCGGTGATGGAGGTGTCCGTTTTTTGTTTTCCCACTGAGTTGCTTGAATATACGCTAGCAGTTGTTCAGAATTGTTCTATGGAGTTGCTTAGTTTTAGTTTTTAGTTTTCGTCCAATTTGCAAATGCGAAGGGGGTAATGGTAGTTATCCGTGCTGACAGTTGCAATGTGGAGTTGCTTAGTTTTAATTGTTGTTTCTCATCCAATTTGCAGATGCGAAGGGGGTAATGGTAGTTCTTTGTGGAGACAGTTGCAATGTGGAGTTGCTTGGCTCTCCATATGCAGTTGTACAGAAATATGAGTGTAGTTGCTTTAGTTTTGTTTTTCATCCAATTGCAGATGGGAAGGGGGTAAAGGCAGTTCCTCGTGGCATCAATTGCAAGGTTATATTGGGCAATAGTTGCTTTTTTCTGCTTTAGTTGGTACAACCAACATGCCATTTTTTCTTATGTTTTTTGTGTATTTTTACTTCATAGAATGACACGAAAGAGCAACAGGATTGCGAAAAGAATTGATGGAGAAGAGAAGGATGCCCAGATGACAGGCATTGTTGGACGCAAGCATGGGAGGGCAAATCAGAATCCTGTCCCGGTGGACGTGCAGAGAAACGGGGCACCGATTCTGCTACTTGTGATGAAGCGGGGGGGGGCATGCAAAACGTGCGAAGAAAGGCGGACAAGGTTTTTTCTTCATAAAACTTGAAATCTCTAGGGTTGATAAGCATCACATTTGTGGGGTATGATAATATGATCGTAGGTTTAAAAATCATCATGTTAGTTTTTGTTTTTCGTTCTTCACCTTATTTGGGACAAGAAGCGTAGTAGTTGCCTAGAACAGCAACAACAGTTGCCTAACACATCGGTAGGACTTGCCTTGTAACATAGTTGTAGTTGCTCAGTTTATCAGACATAGTACCCTCTCCATACTTTTATTTTGAATTTTTTCTGTATTTTTTGCAGGTTGGTAGTAGTGTGCAGACACCAAGGAACATGGCGTCACCTTCAAGACTATTCATGCTAAATAGTTCTCTCGACCCGAAACAAAATGATGCCATTGGTGAGACAAATTTTTGCAGCATGCTGGAAATTGGGACAAGAACAATGAAAGGAGATCTCGTGAAGTTTTTCATGAAGTGTTATGACCCATAGGTGTCTCAACTTGTCATCCCCGAGAGGGGGAAGATCACAGTTGACGCAACAAGTGTCGAAATGATATGGGGATTGCCAAGGGGGCGGAAGAAGGTTGTGTACGAAATGGAACCCGACACAGTTAGGTTGTACAATGAGATGTACAACCTTTCCACGGGGCATGCACCATGAGTAACCACATGGTGTGATATGATAAATAAGATGGGAACTGTTGGCGACGACAAGTTTTTGAGTGCATGGCTTGTCGTTGTTTTCAGTTGTTTCCTTGCACCGACAACCTTCTTGAAGGTGTCCCCGCGTGCCTACACAGCCACGTTGAATCCATGCGACATTGTGAATTTAGATGTGTGCCAATTCGTAGTCGACCAACTTAGGATTGCTTTCATGGGACTGGGAGACAAGACACATACCATATGTTGTTACTTATTCCACCTAGTGGTAAAATGATCTAGACCCCGTTCTTTTCCGGTTCATTGCTTTTTTATTCCACCTTTTCCCCCACATAACTGACATATGTATGTTTTTTTTCTTGGTGCCTGAAATAGCTCATTTATCTTGACTCGCTCGATGTGGACTTTAAGTCAATCAACAAGAATTTTGTGGATGCGAGTAAGTTAAATTCTCTTCCAAGGGTTAAAGTATGGAAAAGGGTCTCATGAAGGCAGTCATTGAGAAGGACAAGATTATCAAGGGGGTTTATGGGAAGCTGTGAGTACGTTTTTCTTTCTTTTTTATTGCACACTATTTTTTAAGCATACAGTTGCTCATAATTAAAGTTGTAGTTGCCTATTATCATGTTTTGTAGTTGCCCTAATTTAACCAGTCGATTTGTTTTTATTTTTTTGCATGATTAACATTGGTAGTTGCCAATCTTTTTTAGGGCTTATGTTGCTCTAATTTAGGGAGCCAATTGCTAAACTACTAACTTTTATTAACATTTTTGTGTTTTGTAACATTCTTCGGTGACTGTTTTCATGTGCATTAAAAAAACTTGAAAGGCGAGTTCTGGAGGTGCGCAGAAGATAGACTTTTTGGGAGCATGGAACACATCGAAAAATTCGTCGCCGCGAGGCTCCCTCAAAACTACAACATCACTGTATTTTTTTGTTTTCTTTTTTCATTATATGAAACCACATTTCCCTCTAATTTTTATACTTGTTTTGTATAGTTTCATGAATTTTTTTGAATCCTTTGCATTTTCTTGTTTCTATTTTGTTTTCTAGAAGAAAACAAAGTTGTCATTGTTGGTGCACGAGATGTACACTCAAATATCAAGCCAAATAGGGAAGTTCATTCAAGGTGTGGGCAAGCTGGATGAGGAGGAGGTTCAAGCGGCAGCAACAAGTGCAACAAGGGTTGGGGGCACACCTCAATCTGTGAGCTAGGAAAGGAAGAAAAGAACAGCAGTAAGTGCCAAGCAAAAGAAGGTTGCAAGGCATAAGAAAAGATGGGTCAGCACCAGCAATCACGAGGAGAGAGTTTTGCAGTCCGAGGAGGAGAAGAAAGAAACAGACGAGGGAGATCTTGAATCTACACATGAAGAAGACGAGGAGGACATATCTAAAGAGGAGACTTCGGACGAGGACGTGGAAGGCAACGACGACGACGATGAAGAATATGATTACGAAGATGACGACGAAGACGAGGATGATGATGATACTATGTATAGCAGACCACCATTGTAAGTGCGTTATATCGACTAGAGGGGGGTGAATTGGCGATTTTTAGAATTTCATCGTTGAGGAAATTCCTTGTGACGAAATTCCTCAATGATGAATTAAATGCAGCGGAAATAA
Source organism: Hordeum vulgare subsp. vulgare (assembly GCF_904849725.1). Lineage (NCBI taxonomy): Eukaryota > Viridiplantae > Streptophyta > Magnoliopsida > Poales > Poaceae > Hordeum > Hordeum vulgare. The sequence continues at coordinate 188,678,735 of NC_058519.1, read as the reverse complement.
CGCAGGATCAGAAGTGCAAAGACTACTGCAACAGATTTCTTGGTGAATATTATGAGAATCGGTTTGCATAGTACACAGGTACTAAGAACGCAGGTGAAGATTGACTCGAGTGAAGAATTTGAGGTTCAGGAAATTCAGAGAAAGTCTTCAAACAAATTCTTCAAATAGCACAGACGAAAGATTCCAACATACAATTTTGAGGAAATGAAAGAGTTGAAGAAATAGAACCCGTAGCTCGATGAAGACAGTAGTTGATGACCCAGTTCCAACTATTGTGACAGTTGTACGTCTGGTTCGGAGCGGCTTGGTATTGAAACCAATGGACAAGCAATCCCAGGACACACAGTCCCTACCATATTCTCCTTGAGCTAAGGACACACAGTCCTCGCCCAACACTCGTGGTAAGTCTTCAGGGCAGACTTCCAAACCCTCACAAACTCGGCCACCCGATGATCCACAATTGACTGTTGGATGCTCTAGACCATGACGCCTAACTATATGGAGGATGCACAGTCCTCAAAGGTAAAAGGCTCCAGTTCCACATAGGAATAAAGTTCCACACAGGAATAAATTCTTCAGTGATGCTCAATCACTTGGTTTTTGGTTCGGGGTTCGGTGTTTGGGGTATTTCCGCACTTGATGATTTTCTCTCGAAACTCTCAGGAATTTGGGTTGCTCTAAATGACAAGTGCCAGTTTCTCTCGGAGCAGCCAACCAGCTAGTGGTTGTGTGGGGCGGCTATTTATAGCCAGGAAGCATCCCAACATGATTTGACATAAATGCCCTTAACTATTGTTACCTTAGGGTGGATAAGATGAGCGAGGTGGCGCGTGTCACGGCAACGGTCGGAACTTTCAACTGTGAAAGTCCTCATGTGTCTCATACTCCTCATTTGAGGCTTTGGTAGGTTTAGGCTTGGGTTGAGCATCATGAGGAAATTCATTCCGTAGTATTACTTCGACCCCCTTTAACAGTACGGTGTTCCTATGACTCAAGAGTAAAGAAAATAAAACAAAAAGAGTAAATCTTCACGCTTCAAAGTCTTCAGACTGTTTTTCTTCATGACACACCGAATTCCTCATCTTCAATATCTTCATGAGGAATATCAATTTCATCGCAATTTCTTCGCGATCAAAGTCTTCAAGTTAAGACCAATTTCTTCAACCGAAGACATTTATTTTTAGGGGTCGATATTCATCGTATTACTCAAAGTCCTCAGTGACTTATACAACCTTTCTACACTTACAAACACATTAGTCTCTTAACCTATAAGTCTTGAAACCACCAAAATCACTAAGGGCACTAGATGCACTTACAATCTCCCCCTTTTTGGTGGTTGATGACGATTAGGTTAAGTTTTCAACGGGCATAAAAATGTGAAGTGTAAGTACCGAGTTTGAGGAATTTGAAATCAAGATACGGAGAGACGCCCCCTGAATATGTGCATACTTTGAGGAATTTTCTTTGCACAGCAGATGCACATTGATGATTTATATCATGGAGATCTCCCCCTGTATCTTGTAAATCATGCATACATTTGACATATAGTATGAGGAATTTGAAAATGCATGATGAAAAATGGTCTGACGAATTTCAGCATGCCTGCATTAATAGACTTTGAGGAATAAGCATGCGAAGAATAACATTCAAAAGAGTCAGAGCACCATCGGGCTTAAATTACAACTCATTACAACTTAATAATGTTTATAAGCCCCAAAATAGATCCCGCTTGAAGACTAACCCTCAGATTTCTCCCCCTTTGTCATCAAGTGATGAAAAGGGACAAAACTGAGGACTAACGACCTTTGAAGAAATTCATTTCTTGGCTGATGTAGAGGCGTGAGGATTCTTGGAGAGAGGCTTCTTCCTTGGACCAGTCGCAGTGTCTTCTGGTTCTTCATCTGATTCAGCAGTGCGAAATGAAGAAAATGAACTGTCCTCCAAGTCAGGAACTAGAGTTGGACTGAATTTATTCTTTGGAGGCCACGACCAGTCAAAGTCTTGAGTAAATTCCAATTCTTCAATTTCCTCTTGAGTCTTTAGATGAGCCAAGGTGGCCCAAGTGCGATCAAACACCTCATGAACATAATAGTGATTTTTCTTCACTGCATTCTGAGTTCCGTTGAGGGTTTTCACAATGGAACCAAACTGGCGTTTCACACACTTGTGATTGCGATCGACCTTTTGATGAAGACCGAGGAGTAGTTCTATGTTATTCATCACTCTAGGATCAGTTGGGCTTGGCGGGTCTTGTGTAGCAGTGTCATCATATGAAGAATAAGAATCTGCCTTGCGAAATTGGCCATCAAGGGGACGATTTCCTTCATCAATTATAGACTTGCCTTTTCCTTCAACAGGTTCAAATGATTTCTTTCACTTTGATATGCGGCAGATATCCGAGGTGATTCTGAAAATCAGCTTGATAGTTGATGCCATACCTGTTTTTGATGAATCTTACAAACCAAGGCACATAAATGTTCAATTCAAATGGCGACAGGGCATTGTCAGCCAAAGTCCTCAGGAAGAAATGAAGAAGATTCATAGGTATGCCATGGATGACATTGAACAAGATATTCTTCATGATGCCTATGACATCTTCTTCATCATCGAGTCCTTGGGGATTGGTACTTGGCCAAAGGCTTCATGAGGACTTCCATCAGCCCGTTGGGCAGTTCACGTTCATCATACATCAGAACTGCATCCTCTAAGGGAATTGAAATTGGAAGAGCTCGAAGCAATTCAGTGGCAGGCGCTTTGTAGTGCGTGTGAGGAGTCATCCGATCCGAAACCCAAGTGTTGACATCCTTTGGGTCGCCACAGATGTGCAACGAGGCGTAGAATTGAAGAATGATGTCAGTGTTACAATCTCTGATGTCAGTACAGAAGGGCAATAATCCAGCTTCGTGAAGAATGTTGAGGACTGAAGCAAAGCAAGGTATTTCCTCCATATCACAGTGAGGAATATGTGTATGCTGAAATATCTTGTTTTTCCCACAGAGCACCGAAGCATAGTAGTTAAGTTGATTTTGCTGCGGTTGAAGATTGTGCAACTGTTCTTGAGGAGTAGCCACTACCATTGTTGTTTCTGTGTTTACTACAACAATAGCGGTTTCAGTGTTGGTCGTAGTAGCATTTTATTCAGTTGGAGCATTTTCCTTAGTTTGAGGATTTTCCCCAGCTTGAGGAATTTCCTTGTTGGAGGACACAGTTGCAGTATTCGTTGCTGCATTGTCTTCAACTGATGCAGCTGATTCTTGAGCAGATTCCTCACTAATGCTTCTCCCATCAGAACATGTGAGGATCTCAGTTGCAGCAGGAGTCAGAGGAATTTGAGTTGACCTTGGTGAGCGAGGATGAGTTTCTTCCCAGAAATCATCACGAATTACTGGAGTGCTGCACCCAGTGTCATCATCAACCACTTGTTCTTCAGTGGTCTTTGGAGGAGTGGTGCACTGAGGAATATCATCTATCTGTATTTCCTCATCCATTATTTCATCATCTTCAGCATCATACATTTCAACTCCGAAGGGAACGATCATGTATGATGGTGCTACATTCAGAGGAGTAGCATCCACCGGGGTTGACGAAGACTCTAACTGAGTAACCTTCACACGTTTGGCCTCTGAGGTTTCTGAGGCCATTGAAGCTTTTCTCTTTTTGGCTTCTTTCTCAGCCGCTTTAGTCTTCTTCACGTCTGATGCTTACAGAGTTACTTTCTTCACCTTTGACGGTTGAGATGAAGGAACAGTTTCATCAGGCACTGGTGCAGTGTCAGGCCTGGCAGTTTCTTCAGCTGGAGCAGGTTCTCCAGCTGGAATATTTTGAGGAATTTCCTCAGCAGCAGGTTCATCAGTTTCATCTTCCTCAGGCAACTGAACAGTGTAGCTAGACTGTGGTGGTGTTTGCTGCTTTGGAGGAGCAGTCCTTTTGTTGTATTCATCAACAGTAGGTTTGGCAGCCCTGATGAAATTCACCTTGACACCTTGACGATCAGAGTGAAGACTTGTATACTTGTTTGTGAGGGTTTTGAGTTTAGCCTGAGTTGATACAAGTGCTTCAGGCGTCAGGTTGAGGAGATTATTCTTGAGGAATTTCTCATTTTTAACTTTGACAGCCCTTGCTTGCTTGGCTTGCTGCTCTTTCGACTTTGCTTGATTGATAAAAGTGGCCACCATATGGCTTACACCATGGGGAAGCTTTAAGTCATCAACTGGGGTGTTTGGATCTTCATACCAGAGGTCGATGAAATCCAACAAAACCTTCGGGTCCATGGCTAGAGGAATGGAGCTGTCGGAGGCTTGTGCAACCCATTCCTGTTTGTTTCTGATGATTGCTTGGAGTGTTTCTTCATCAAATTCTTCACTTCCTTCTGATGCAGAAGGCACGTTGATGACTTCGGTAGGACTTGGCCTGATGCCTCTACCAGCAGTCATTTTAGTCTTCAATAAAGTGGGTGAAGACTTTGCAGCAGAGCTAGTGGCAGATGGCACTGAGGAACTAGATTGAGTAGGTTCATGCTTAATGAGCTGCTTCTATTGTGGGGGTGAAGACTGTGGTGCTGTTGAAGATTTGGATGCCATTGCAGCCTTCTGAGGCAATTGCTCTTTTGACACTGTTATTGCTGCTTTGGGTTTCTTCAGCAAAGTTTCCTTCTAAGGAATTGCTGTAGGAGAGGCCTCAACAGCTAAAGAAGTGGCAGCAGTGGTTGTAGCAGTAGAGTCCTCATTGAATTTCTTCACAGCTGCTTCTGCCTTCTTTTGTAACTTAGACAAATATTTGTCTCTTTCATCTCGGTAATCCTCAATAGTTTCTACGCTTGAGGGATGAGCGACTTGTTGATCACCCTATGGAGGCCTTTTGCATGGTGGCTCGAGGGCGAATTTCTTCGCATATTTTGGAGTCACATATCTGTACTCCTTTCACTCCTTAGCCCACCTGCGCGCAATCTTCTGAAGCCTTATCTTGTGCTTCGCCATGGTTTCTTTACCATGAATTTCCTCATCCGGAGTGCAATAGTCAGCATATATGTCTTCAAGTATTTCAAATGTTGTGTTCCGTTCAAGCTTCTTTCCTCCCTTCTGCTTCTGGCCATCCTCCATTTTCTTCAACTGAGGCTTTTGCTGAGGAATCTGAACTCTTGATGATTCTGAAGACACAGGTAAAGTTTCTTCGAGGAATGCTCCAAATGAGTTAAGTTGATGAGAACCTAGAGATTCATCAGCTGACATTTTTGTACATGTGAACAAAGTATAGGAGCGAAGAAATTGAAGAAGTCATATGCATTCTCAGATTTGAAGAAATTGATTTTTTTAGAAGTTGAGGAATTTGACCAATGAGTTGAGGAATTTGACTAAGCATTCTGAACTTGGGTTCCAGAGTTGTGCAGATTCGAGAATTCACACAATTGAGGAATCTCATGAAGAATTTTAGTGGCTTAGTGAAATTCATCAAGTGTTTGAGGAATGAGTGTGCATGGCTGACAGACTTTCTGAGGAAAAATAGATTTCTCGAGTCTAAAGTGAATTGGAAGATCAACATAGGTAGTAAAATAGGATTTTATTTACCCTGTGCGAAGAACACGAAGAACTAGAGCAGTAAAAGAGGGAAGTTCCTCGGTTCAGATCTTCAACGCCCTAACTTGGCAACTGAAATCAGATATGATGGCGGTGGAAGACGATTTCCTGTAGTCGGCGTGAGTCCGACGACAACGAGGGCAAGGCAGCGAAGCTTTACCTCACCAGCGACAAGATTGCTTGCGTTGGCGCTAGGGTTGAGCTCGAGCGGAGAAGACGAGAGGACGAAGAGTTTTGACTAAGGGGGATAAGGGCCTATTTTATAGCTCAGGTGAAAAACTGTTCGTCCGAAACTTGCTGACCGAACTGCCCTTGCCCATTCGTCTCCGCATGACACGTGGATCCCACGACTGAAGCGGTGGAGTACGTGGTTATGCGATCGTGAGAAGTGGGTCCATTTACTGTGTAACGTTATAAAAACGTTTTTTGACTTTTTGAGGATATCGTTGCAAAGTGCTCAGCTGTCAAGGACACAGTGAGGATTTTGAACAAGTGTCAAGTAGAATGCATATGATGAAATGAATAGACTAGGTTGAGCTTAGCATAGAGGGGAGTCGGGTCCGATCACATTCACTTAGATGAAATATCAAATTGAAGACTGAGCTATAAGTGAATGTTATTGAGGACATTGAAATCTTAGTCTATATATATGCAACTGAAAATCATCAAACATTTTTCATGAATTTGAAGATTTTGAAGATTTTGAAAATTTGAGGATTTTGTGACAAAGTGTCAGATTGAATAATTTCAACTTTGAAGAAAAACAACTTGAAGAATTTCAAAGTTGGGTGGTCGCATGACCCACCGTATAAGAATGCTGATTTCAAGCGCAGCGTATAATTGTCGTAGGGCCATGAGAACCAAATTCTTCATTAATTTCGTCACGCTAACAATGATATTCTTCATTAATTGAAGAAAATAGATTCTTCGTGTGTTGCACATCTAAGTAATCAATTTTGCATAAGTGTTAGGATGTGTGCATGTTTTCAAAAAAGTTTGAAGACTCTAGGATATTTAGCTCACACCGCAACTTGCAAAACCTTCTCTCATCCAAGGGCTTTGTGAAAATGTGTGCTAGTTGATCGTTAGTCTTCACATGGTCGATGATGATATTGCCCTTGAGGATATGGCCCCGAAGAAAATGATGACGAATCTGGATGTGCTTAGTCTTCAAGTGTTGTACTGGGTTGTAGGCGATCTTGATTGCACTCTCATTGTCATAGTAGAGGGGTGCATTCTTCATGTTGATACCATAGTCTGTGAGGGTTTGCTTCATCCATAGTAGTTGAGCACAGCAGGATCCAGCAACATTGTACTCAGCTTCGGCAGTGGAGAGAGAGACACAGTTCTGCTTCTTTGAGGACCAACAGACTAATGATCTTCCGAGGAAATGACATGTCCCTGATGTTGACTTTCGATCCACACGGTCACCAGCATAATCAGAGTCGGAATATCTAGCTAGGTGAAGATTTGAGCCCTTGGGGTACCATAATCCTAGTGTTGGTGTGTGAGCTAAGTATCGAAGAATATGCTTCATAGCCTTATGGTGTGACTCCTTTGTTTTTGCTTGAAAACGAGCACACATGCAAACACTAAGCATTATATCTGGCCTAGATGCACATAGATACAATAAAGAGCCAACCATCAAACGATATACCGGCTGATCGAAATCTTTACCATTTTTGTCAGTGCAGAGGTGGCCGTTGGTAGGCATAGGAGTCTTGACGCCCTTGCTTTCATGCATGTCAAATTTCATCAGAACATCCTTGAGGTATTTCTCCTGTGATATGAAGATGCCATTGCGTTGTTGAAAATTTTGAAGACCTAAGAAGAATTTCAGATCCCCCATCATAGACATCTGATATTCTTCACTCATCATGTAAGGAAATTCATCACTGTAACGTTTATTAGTACAACCAAAGATAATGTCGTCGACATATATTTGGCACACAAATAGTTCATTGTCATAAGATTTTGGGAAAAGAGTTGGGTCGAGTGAACCAGGTTTGAAGCCTTTCTTGATGAGGAATTCCTTCAATGTGTCATACCACGCCCGAGGGGCTTGCTTGAGGCCATAGAGTGCCTTTTTGAGTCTAAAGACTTTGTTAGGATGCTTTGGATCCTCAAACCTGGGGGTTGAGCAGCATATACTTCTTCCTCAAGCTTACCATTGAGGAATGCACTTTCACATCCATTTGATATAGAGTAATGTTATGATGATTAGCAAGTAGTCTAGCAACAGGTGCAAAAGTTTCATCGAAATCAATTCCTTGAACCTGTGTGTAGCCTTGGGCTACAAGTCATGCCTTATTCCTCACCACTTGACCATCCTCATCATGCTTATTTCGGAAAATCCACTTGCTGCCGATGATATTGTGCTTGCGTGTATCTAGTCGTTTGACGAGTTCCCACACATCATTTAGCTTGAATTGAACAAGTTCATCTTGCATGGCATGAATCCACTGAGGTTCCATGAAAGCTTCAGCAACTTTTGAGGGTTCCGTGATAGACACAAAACAGGAATGCCCACAAAAGTTAACTAAATGTGAAGCTTTTGAGCGAGTGAGAGAACCTGGCGCATTGATGTCATCAAGGATTTTGTCAAGTTCCACTTCATTTGCAATCCTCGGATGAGCTGGTTGAAGACTTTGCTTGGGCTGAGGAATTTGATCTGGAGCAATTTCCTCAGGTGCACCTGCTTGAATTTCATGAGTGTTGGGGATGATTTCTTCAGCAATTTCCTTAGTAGGAACGATATCTTCAGTAGCTTTGAACTTGATTGCTTCCTCAGGAGATAATTTGTGTGGCACAGGAGGCAATTCTGCACTCTTTGCGAGCCATTAGTTTCATCGAACCACACATCTACAGTTTCAACAATCTTGTTGTGATAGGTGTTGAAGACTCTATAGGTGTACGATTCCTTTCCATAACCAAGCATAAAACCCTCATGTGCTTAAGGTGCAAATTTGAGCTATGGTGAGGATCTCTAATCCAGCATTTTGCACCGAAGACTTTGAAATAACTTACATTGGGTTTCTTGTCAGTGAGGAGTTCATATGAGGTTTTCTTGAGGATTTTGTGAAGATATACCCTATTGATGATGTGGCAAGTAGTGTTGATTGCTTCAGCCCAGAAACAATGAGCAGTCTGATATTCTTCAAGCATAATCCGTCCATTTCAACCAGAGTCCTGCTCTTGCGTTCAACAACGCCATTTGTTGATAATTCGTGAGTAATACCAAGTTCATCAAGACCAGTGTTTTTGAATTCTGTCCCATTGTCACTCCTGATGTGTTTGATCTTGACGCCGAAGTTCGTCGAGGCCCTTGAGGAAAATCGTTTGAAGACTTCCTACACTTCATTTATATACAGAATGATATGTACCCAAGTATATCAAGAATAGTCATCAATGATGACAAAGCCATATAAGGATGCTGCATTGGTTAGAGTAGCATAATGAGTAGGTGCAAATAGATCCATGTGAAGCAATTCAAACGGACGAGTAGTAGTCATGATAGTCTTCGAGGGGTGTTTGGATCTGGTCATTTTTTCAGACTCAAAAGCACCGCAGAGGTGGTTCTTGAGGAATTTGACTGATTTGATGCCAATGACATGGTTCTTCTTCGCCAGCATGTGCAAATTCCTCATGCCTGCATGACCAAGTCTTCGATGTCATAGCCAGCCTTCTCAGGTTTTTGCTACTAAGCATGTGGCTGGTTGAGGACATGTGAAAAAAATCGGCAATGTACAAATCTCCTCTCCTAAAGCCTTCGAAGATTTTGGATCTGTCAGATTCCATAATGACTACACATCTATATTTTCCAAATATAACAATCATATCAAGATCACAAAGCATTGAGACTGACATGAGGTTAAACCCAAGGGATTCGACAAGCATGACTTTATTCATGTGCGTGTCCTTGGAAATAGCCACTTTTACAAGTCCCAATACCTTGCTTTTACCTTTGTCAGGATAAGTGATTTGATTCAGTGGTGATGGAGTCACTGGCATATTCATCAACAAGCTTTTATCACGAGTCATGTGGTTTGTGCAACCACTGTCAAGAACCCACTCAATGTTCTTGGGTTTGTCATCCTGCATCTGAATTAGTACAACTTACCATCTCATATGCTTCAGACTTGAAGAATATGATTTCAATTTCACCAGCTAGGAATTTCATCATAAACAGTCAATTTGAGGACGTGTGAAATATTATCATTTTATCAATTTTAGCTTGCGTCCAATCAAGCATTTTCCTCAGGTCTCCAGTAAATTCTTCACATGATGATTTTCATCTACAGACCTGACCTGCAGAAGTGATTAGTTCAATTTCTTCACCACCCACATCTGAAGGGGTGGCAAAGAGTTCATCATCCTGCGAGCACCGTATGAGAAAGGAGGCATTGAAGCTAATGCACTTCTTTTTAGAGTAGGGGGATTAGAGTACTCAAATGAATAGGCAGAGAAGTTTTTTGAGGATTTATGAACATAATGATTTGAGGAATAATGCTCATATTCATATCCCTTGTAATTTCCATGCATATCAGAAGCATTAGCACGAGTACGAGTATAGTATTGACCATTTGAGGATTTTGATCCTCTTGAAGACTTTGGTCCACCTCAGGAATTTGATCTGGGGTTCAGGTTCTTCACAGGTGGTGTCATGAGGAAATTGACCTGAAGAGTTTCCAAGCAACTTTTGGGGACCCAGATTTTCCTCAAGGGTGGTCCATTCATGCAGTTAGTTCCACCATATCGAGCAAATACTTCACCAGATTGATTTTTGAACAATTTATAGTTGGAGTCAAATGACTCATTTCAGGAATAGGATAATTCACATGCAAAGCCTGTTAGAGTAGATGGATCGACAGGAGGTCCTTTAGCAGCAACCCATGAGGTTTTGGGGTACTACTCAGGTTTCCAGTATGATCCATCAACATTCAATTTCCACTCGAAGGCAATTCCTTCTTTCCTCGGGTTCCTGTTCAAAATCTGCTTTTTGAGCACATCGCAAAGGGTTTGATGCCCTTTGAGACTTTTCTATATGCCTGTCACATACAATTCCTTCAACCCTGCATTTTCGTTAGTAGTATTTGTGGTTTCCTCAAGTGAAGAATTTGATACCACATGGACAGTTGAAGAATTCGTAGTGATAGAAGCATTTGATGATTCTGGTGATGAATTAGCAATTTCACATTCGATGCATTTCAAACATGGTGGAATGAATTCAACCTAAGCGGCACTGATCTATTGAGCAAGCAATGAATCATTTTCCATTCGAAGATCATCATGAAACATCTTCAACTTCTCAAGATCAAGTTTCCTTTGAAGAAATTCATAGGAAAGTTTCTCATGATCAGTCAACAGTGTGCCATAACGATCTTGAATACTTTAAAATCTAGACTGAAGACTTTTTACATCTTCAGTGAGGACTTGAGTACGATTCATTTCATCATTCAACAGATCATCGCTTTTGTCTAGCAGTTTTTGAAGCTTTTCAATGGCACTCTGTTGTTTAGTTGCAATGTTGGCAAGTTTACTATAACTAGGTTTTTGTAATCATTAGGTTCACAGTCACTTGAGTCACAGGAGGAAGTATCATTTGGTACATTTGAAACTTTTTCCATGAAGCAATAGGTTGGAGCGAAGTCATCAGCATAGTCATCAGTGTAGATAGCGTTGTCATTTTCTTCAAGGTTAAAGATTGACTTGTTGACGTATGTGGTAGCCAATGGAAGACTTGCCACACCAGACTCTGAAACTTCTTCAGATCCTTCCTCTTCATCACATTCCTCAGATTCTTCCCCAGAACCATTTCCTTGCCAATGAGTGCCCGAGCCTTTCTTAAACTAGTCTTCTTGTGCGATGAGGACTTTGAGGATGAAGATTTTGAAGATTACTTCTTTTTCTTTGAGTCATGAGAACTTTCATCCTTGTATTTCTTATTCTTTGATTCCTTCACCCAGCGAGGACAATCAACAATATAGTTGTGGGGACCCTGACTTACAAGTCGAGATCGTCGGATGAACGTGCTCAGTGATCCCAAAGATCAATGCTCACCGAACACACATGTACTGAATAATAAGAGTCTTAGATCCAACTACCGAGTTATTACATCACGTGACCGAATGGTCGAGTTCACAAGGTTGGGCCTAAGGCCAAATCATACTGATACAACTAAATAGTGGAAATCATAGGGGCTAAGTGGGTGCCCATGCCATCAAGCCTACACCGACAGGCATTCTGACTCGGAAGCGTCCTAGTTCGCAGGGGCGTCTCCGAAGACGTACTCATCTCCAAACTCCAGTCCTTCCATGTCTGGTCAATATTATAAACAGTGGCAAGCCAATGAGTACTTTGAATGTACTCGCAAACAGCCCATGTTATGAACAATGAAAGTGAAGGATAACAATAACATGCATCTTTGGTGGAATTCATCTTGGTGGAATGATCATGAATATGCATCAAGTTAAAGAATTACTCTTGAAGAACAGGTTACAGATATCAATATATCTGTCACGGGCTGAACCATCCGGGTTCACCCTATATGCCAAGTCACCAAACTTGGTCATGTCATTACTTCCGTAATAACTCCTTTCATCACAACTCACACGCACACTTGGTTTATGCGGAAACAACTGGACGTAGTTTAAGAAGCACCACCCAACTGTCCTTGACTGTGGACACAACTATTAGAATAGATTTACACTCTGCAGAGGTAGTACGCTGGACCCACGAGATTCGAGAAACTTCCGTGCCATCCACGACTCATGGTATATAACATACCCGAGGTAAGTACCCGATCAATGCCTTTTCCCTGACGATACTAGACAAAGAGGTCCACTTGATTGGTACCCAGCTGATAACCCACAAGTATAGGGGATCGCAACAGTTTTCGAGGGTAGGGTATTCAACCCAAATTTGTTGATTCGACACAAGGGGAAGACAAAGAATATTCTCGAGTATTAGCAGTTGAGTTGTCAATTCAACCACACCTCAAAGACTTAGTATCTGCAGCAAAGTATCAGTAGCAAAGTGGTGTGATAGCAACAGTAGCAACAGTAACAGTAGCAGGAGTGGGAGCAGGAGTGATAGCAGTAGTGACAGAGTAACAGTAGCAGCAGTGACAACAGTAGTGATAGAGTAAGAGTAGCAGCAATGACATCAGTAGCAGCTAAGTAACGTAGCAAGGACCAGTAGGAAAAGCTCATAGGCATTGGATCGGTGATGGATAATTGTGCCGGATGGTATTCATCATGCAACAGTTATAACATGGAGAGATATGTAACTAGCTCCAGTTCGTCAATGTAATGTAGGCATGTATTCCGTATGTAGTCATACGTGGTTAGGGAAAAGAACTTGCATGACATCTATTGTCCATCCCTCCCGTGGCAGCGGGATCCTAATGGAAACTACGGGATATTAAGGTTCTCCTTTTAATAGAGAACCGGAACAAAGCATTAGCACTTAGTGAACACATGAACTCCTCATACTATGGTCATCTCCGGGAGTGGTTTCGGGTATTGTCACTCCGGGGTTGCCGGGTCATAACACATAGTAGGTGACTACAACATGCAAGATTGGATCAAGAACACACATATATTGACGAGAACATAATAGGTTCAGATCTGAAATCATGGCACTCGGGCCCTAGTGATAAGCATTAAGCATGGCAAAGTAGTAGCAACATCAATCTCAGAACATAGTGGATACTAGGGATCAATCAACATCAAAACTAACTCGATTACATAATAGATCTCATCCAACCCATCACCGTCCAGCAAGCCTACAATGAGATTACTCACGAACGGTGAAGAGCATCATGGAATTGGCGATGAAGGAAGGTTGATGATGATGATGGCGACGATCTCCCCTCTCCGGAGGCTAGAACGGACTCTAGATCTGCCCTCCAGGGGCAGAACAGGTGGTGGCGGCGCCTCCGTATCTAAAACGCGATGAACTCTTCTCCTTGATTTTTTTCCGGACGGAGGGGACTAAATAGAGCTGGAGTTGGAAGCGGTCCTGAGGGCCCCATAAGCCTGCTAGGCGCGGCCAGGGGGGGGGGGGGGGGTGGCCCGCGCCTGGTGGGCTTGTGGGCTCCTCGATCCACTCCTCCGGTTGATTCTTGCGCCAGTATTTTTTATATATTCCATAAAAAATCCTCGTAAATTTCCAGGTCATTCCGAGAACTTTTATTTCTGCGCAAAAACAACACCATGGCAATTCTGCTGAAAACATCGTTAGTCCCGGTTAGTTCCATTCAAATCATGCAAATTAGAGTCCAAAACAAGGGCAAAAGAGTTTGGAAAAGTAGATACGACGGAGACGTACCAACTCCCCCGAGCTTAAAGCCTTGCTTATCCTCAAGCAATTTAGTTCACAAACTGAAAGAGACAAAAGAATAACTTTTACGAACTCTGTTTGATCTTGTTGTTGCAATTATGTCTAACTCATATTCAGATTTTCAGCAAGATCATAAGCTAACCACATAAGGAATGACATTTAGGTCTCATGGCAAACTCATATCAATGGCATAATCAACTAGCGAGCAATAATAATGAGTTTAAAATGTCAACACTTCAATCAAAACAATCATGAAGCAATATGAGCAGATGGTATCTCGCTAGCTCATTCTAAGACCGCAAAACATAACTGCAGAGCACCTTCACAGACCAAGGTCTGAGTGAACATTGTAATTCGTGGCAAAGAAGATCGAGTCACATTCATACTCAATAACAATTAGAAGCAAAGCATAGAAATGATAGAGGTGCTCTCTAATTGGTGCTTTTATAAGAAGAGGATGACTCAACAGAAACATAAATAGACATGCCCTTCGCAGAGTGAAGCATTGATTTGCAGAGGTGCCAGAGCTCAAGCTTTTAAAATAGAGATAAATAATTCTAGGTGGCATGCTTTTAGTGTCAACGCGATGACCAAGAGTTTTCACCATCTTCCATGCTACACATACTATAGGCGGTTCCAAACAGAAAAGTAAAGTTTTGACTCCCCCACCACCGAGCAATCACACTCCACGACTAGCCGAATACTCGGGTGTGGTCCATACTAACAACAATCCAGGGGGAGTTTTGTTTGCGATTATCTTATCGATTTGAGCATGGAACTGGGCATTCCAATTACCGGCCCCTTTCTCGTGAATGATAGTGAATAAACACATATCGAGGATAACACGCCTAGCATGGAAGATACTGATCGCCCCTTGTCACCACATGAGCGGTTCGGGCATGCAAAACAGATTATTTCTTGAAGGTTTAGAGAGTGGCACATGCAAATTTACTTGGAACGACACGTAGATACCACATGTCGTGGGTATAAGTCTGACAGTAGATGTGTAGGGTACGAAAGGATGGGCAGAGCCTTAGCTACGACGAGGTTGTATGAGTTCAGGCCCCTCTGCGGTGGAGGTAAAAGCCCTACGTCTCAGTGCTCTTGGGAGCTTAGTGTCGAGTGGATTATAGGATTACAGTAAATGCCAACCCCTGCACCAGTGGGGAAGGGCGGCTTATATAGAGTTCGCTGCCCTTCACAATGGCCCGGTGGACAGGAGTGGAGTAGTGGCGAATAAATGCCTACGTTACAGGTAACGTATGCCTTAAATGCTAATAATGGTGTATGAAAACGTATGACCGTTGCCCTCCTGGGAGGTTACGATGTACAGAGTGGAATTCAGTCGGTACGATAAATATGCTCCGAATGCTCCTCACCGACTTGATGATGGGGGGGTCCTTAGTACAGTCGGAACTGTCTAAGGGCCTTGCCCTCTATGAAGGGTAGTCCTTGGGTAGGACCTATAGGGCAGGCCTATGACCCTACCCTGGGACTATAACCCCATCATTAGTCCCCAAATGGATCGGGGTTTGAACGACGAAGTGGTGCCTGGAGTACGGATCCGACTGGTATGGATGTGACTTTGGCGTTGTTTGCCTCGATCTATTTTATCCTTTCGACCAGTGATCCGAGTGAATATACCAGTGAAACGAACCGTCAGGGACCGAGTTATTCCGCGGAATCTTTCGATGTGACCGGTCAAACTGACAGCGGCGGATTTTCTGGGATCTTCAAATTTCGGTTGCCGCGTGCTCAGCGGGGATGTCGACATCGTCATTGAGTAGTTTTTGCCGCCTCGATTACCACGCCTTTATCTTCTCCACTAATATCGCAGCATCCGGTCGGGGGATAAGATTTCGGGGCCACTTGTTAGTGACCCAGTCGGAACCTTATTTAAGCCTCTCCGGCGGGGGTTTCTTGTTGCACTGCCCTTGTTACTCGCACTTGCCTCACTTCTCCCGTAGCTCCCTGCGCGTTCCAAGCCTCCTCCTTCCTCTCCCCCTCTGCGGATCTGCTTCCTTCACCATGACGAAGGGGCAGACAAGCAAGCTCGAGTCGCAGAAGAAGAAGAAGAAGAAGGCGGCGGCTCCTGCTTAGCGACAACATCGAGCACTACCGGCGGGTTGGATCCAGGGGGATTTCCTCCCCTCCACGGTGACGGCGGACGACCTGCTGGAGCTGGTGGAGCAAGGCACGATTGCCAACAAGTCGTGGAGGCTGCCGGCGGAGGGCGAGACGGAGCCGGCGCCGCAGGAGGGAGAGCGCGTCTTGCTGCTCAGCCACGTGTACACGGGCTTCTCCTTGCCTCCCCACCCCTTCTTTAGAGGTATTATGAATCACTTCGGGGCGCAGGTCCATCATTTTCCTCCCAACGCGATAGCCCATCTCGCCGCATTCGTCTCTCTGTGCGAGTGCTTTATTGGATGTCCCCCCCATTGGGGGCTCTTTAAGTACATCTTCTCCGCTAGGTCTCAGACTGTCAAAAAGCTTAGCCAGTCGGACGATAAAACCCATCTCCTCCAGCTCTGCGGGGGCTTAGGTTTCCAAAAGAAAACAAAGAGTAGCTACCCCCTCTCCAGCTGTCCGAGTCAGTTAGGAACTGGTAGTCGACCTGGTTCTACTGCGAGGACATAGCTTGTCCGCATGCCGCGACTGGGTTGCCTCCCTTTAGCCTAGACCGTCCAGCCCCTCCCAGGCAGCTTGCGCTCTCAAAGTTGGAAAAGATCCAGATCCAACCTTTGGTCGACGCGCTGATAGCTGTCATCCGCAAGGGAGTCATCGACACAGATTTGCTAGAGAGTTTCTGGGTCGGCGCATCCAGCCGCTGCAAGCCCGACACCACGCCATGTGGCACTACGTGGGGCCCGAGGATTCCACTCAGACTCATCCAGAGTGCGTGACCGGGGAGACCGTGACAGCATGGGTCCGCGGCATTACAAGCGCATGTGACAACCCCCAAGGAGCCCGACGAGTGAGGCCCTTCGCACCAACAATCCTCCTCTGAATGAGGTGAGTGCATCTTGTCGAGTGCCTTCAATCTTCTTAGATCTATCACTTTTCTTGTGTCGCCGCTTGGTGTCTGACGTTGTCCACTGTATTTTGTGTAGGAGTGGACCAACCGGCACTCTCCCGTCTCGAACGGGAATCCCGCTGAGGAAGAGGAGGGCAGCGTGGATAGCGCCAAGTACGTCTCCGACAGTGGGGAAACGGAGGAGGAGTCTGGAGAGGAGGAGGGCGAGGTTGGGGAGCAGAGCTCGCCACCTCCACCATCAGAGCCTCGAACTAAGCGCCATCACGAACCCGCGGCTCCGCCGGCTCCTCCAGCAGCTCCGAGTGCTCCGCCTGCTTCTCCCGTGGCGCCAAGTGCTCCGCCAGCTCCTCCCGTGGGTCCGAGTGCTCGGAGCGTGAAGAGGACTAGGGACGCTGCTGCCGAGCCCACAGACCAACCGTCCAAGGTGGCCAAACCGAGTGGGTCCAAGCCTCGGAAAGCTTTGCCTCGAATGAGGATCGCTGTTCCAGTTGCCTCAGCGTAAGTGTCTTGTGATCCCATCTTCTTTCAGTATTTGATTGAACTCATGCTTATCGGTCGAGTGGATTTTACTCGACAGAGCTGCTACCTCCGCCACCTCTCTGCCGCGCCAGGAAGATGATCCCATGGATACGGATAACGCTGCCACATCCCAGCAAGGTATGTTGTGACGACTCCGAGAGTTTGCATTATTGTTTCGGGAGTGCTACCTTTAATCTTGCCCTTTTTCTGTAACCTCATGTTGTTCAGTAGGGCTTCCTTCGGAGGTGATTCATCTAGAGGAGGACGACCAAAGGGGATCAGGGCCAACATTGGCGCATGTCCTTGAGGTTGTTCCATCTGCTGCTGCTCCCACCACGGACGCGCCGCCGACCGAGACGATGCCGTCGACTGAGGCGGTGCCCCTCGTGGCGGAACCGACTGTAGCGGGACTTGGGATGCCCAAGGAGTCTTCTGTCATGCCAGGTCCGTCAACCGTCCAGTACGACGCCCGACACCTCCCGGAAGACCAAGTGGGAGCCGCCAAGGAGGCCATGGTGCAAGTGGAGTTGATGGTGGGTGATGCCAAGGGAGCGTACGACTCCATCGCGTTTGTGTACTAGAGAACCTTGGAGCTCCGGGACGATATCCGAGTAAGTGCGCTAGTAAGTGTTTACTTTCGTCTTGTAACCCACTGGGGGTTTAAGTGATATACTCGGATACAGTAGGATTATTTTGAAGTGGGTTCACTCCGAGTGAACCCAGTGGGTGTAGTCCCCGAGACTTCTGTCGAGTGCTTGCACCGGCAGTTGTCTTTATATGCATTTTCAGTTATCTGAGCAGATCAGAGCTGGTCTGCCCGAATATTACCAGTGGGGGCACTCGGAGTGCATCCAGTGGATGTAGTCCCTGAGAGTAGTGTTACTCAGGTCGGGTGATAGCATTCTCGTAGATTTGTCTGTTTGTCATGTAGCTCAATAGGGCCTGCCTGTTCGAGCTTCATGCCACTGGGGTCACTCTTAGTGAACCCACTGGGTGTAGTCCCCGAGACCGCTGTCGAGTGCTTGTATCGGCAGGGGTCTGAAGAACTTTGAGCTTTGTTTGTTTTCCTTGTTGAATGTGTCTGAGCTTCCCTTTGCGCTGATTTGGCAGAAGACTTGCGAAATGGGATCCGCGTACAATACTCTGAAGGCTGAAAAGGTTCAGCTTGCTGCGGAATTGGAGGTGGCTGTGAAAGACTTGGCTGGTCTGAAGGGGGCTCTTGCTGACCGAGATAAGTCTTTGGAGGAGTCCCGGGAGACCAACAAGGCATTGTGGCCGAAATTGAGAAAATGGGCAAGCAAAGAACTGAACTAATGGGTCAGATGAAGGTGATGAACCGTCGATGCATTTCGCAGGAGAAGTATGTCAACGACTGGGCAAGGAAGATGATTGCACTGCTCGGTGGTAAGCCTTTTGCCGAGTGCTTCTTGCCTTTGTAATTCATTCTGCGCTTACTTTTTTCTCTTCTTTTCTTTGCAGATTTTTGTCTGGACGCTGAGGCTGAAGCAGCCGGCATTGAACTGTCGGTTGTTCCGAACGTTCCACTCGGCAACGAAGCCAATCGGGACATGCTCCGAGCACATATTCGCCTTGGCAGAGTGGGACCTTTCATCGGCCGTCTGAGAGAAGTCATCGGCCGGATCGACAAGGAGCTGTGGCCTGAAGACGATTCCCGGCAGGAAATAGAAGGGTTGATGACTCGGCTGGAGGACATCCCGGACAGAGTGCAGGCATGGAAGAAGTCTGCCGCTCGTTGTGGTGCGGACGTGGCGCTATCGCTGGTCCGAGTGCACTGCAAGGAAGCTAGCGAAGAAAAGCTGAAGGCGTTGCAGGTCGCCAACACCAAGAAGCTTCGATTCGAAGATTTCATGGAGACCTTCCTCGAGACAGCCACTCGTATCGCGGACGGGATCGACCTTGAGACCTTTGTGGTACCTGCCAGTCCCGGTGCCAGTCCTAATGATGCTTGAAAAACTTTACCTCGGTATGCTGAGTGGTATCTGTATCAAACTTGGGCCACTACTGTTGGCCGTCACATTCATGGTTCGGTGTGGATAAGCTTGATCCACACCGGGCCGACTATCGTAGATCCAACTTTGAATTCGAATCGAATATTTTGCTGTTCTTTCGCCAAATTTATTTTCTAACACGATTTTGGCTCGTGGTTTTTGTTTGACGTTTCTTGGTGAAGCCAATGGAAAACATGCGGAGCATGTAATTTTCAGTTGTCTTCACATCCACATGAGCCTCAATGAGGGTCTGCTAAGCCTCTCAGTGGATCTCGAGGATACACTCGAAGGAAGCTTTTTACTTAGGCGATTCTGGATCACAGCTAAGTCCCCGAGTGCGTCATCTCGTGCGCACTCGGAGTGAGTTGATACTCATGTAGTGGTCAGTTGTCTTCACATCCACATGAGCCTCAATGAGGGTCTGCTAAGCCTCCGAATGGATCTCGAGGATACACTCGAAGGAAGCTTTTTACTTAGACGATTCTGGATCGCAGCTAAGTCCCCGAGTGCGGCATCTCGTGCGCACTCGGAGTGAGTTGATACTCATGTAGTTGTCAGTTGTCTTCTCATCCACATGAGCCTCAATGAGGGTCTGCTAAGCCTCCGAGTGGATCTCGAGGATACACTCGAAGGAAGCTTTTTACTTAGGCGATTCCGGATCGCAGCTAAGTCTCCAAGTGAGGCATCTCGTGCGCACTCGGAGTGAATTGATACTCATGTAGTTGTCAGTTGTCTTCACATCCACATGAGCCTCAATGAGGGTCTGCTAAGCCTCCGAGTGGATCTCGAGGATACACTCGAAGGAAGCTTTTTACTTAGGCGATTCTGGATCGCAGCTAAGTCTCCGAGTGTGGCTTTTAGTGCACACTCGGATATTTTTTTTACTTAGGCGACTCTGGATCGTAGCTAAGTCCCCGAGTGCGGCTGTTAGCGCACACTCGGAGATAGTTTTTTACTTAGGCGACTCTGGATCGCAGCTAAGTCCCCGAGTGCGGCTTTTGGTGCGCACTCGGAGCGAGTTTTGTACTTAGGCGATTCTGAATCGCAACTAAGTCCCTGAGTGCGACTTTCAGTGCACACTCGGAGAGAGTTTTTTACTTAGGCAACTCTGGGTCGCAGCTAAGTCCCCGAGTGCGACTGTTAGCGCACACTCGGAGAGAGTTTTTTACTTAGGCAACTCTGGGTCGCAGCTAAGTCCCCCAGTACGGCTGTTAGGGCACACTCGGAAAGAGTTTTTTACTTAGGCGACTCTGGGTCGCAGCTAAGTCCCCGAGTGCGGCTGTTAGCGCACACTCGGAGAGAATTTTTTACCTAGGCGACTCTGGGTCGCAGCTAAGTCCCCAAGTGCGACTTTTAGTGCACACTCGGAGAGAGTTTTTTACTTAGGCGACTCTGTCTCGCAGCTAAGTCCCCGAGTGCGGCTGTTAGCGCACACTCGGAGAGTGTTTTTTAGACCGAAGTCTGCAAACACGGAAGAACTTTGGACCTGCAAAAAATCAGTCTGCTTTGTATTACTTCAATGATACTTGTTCTTTACATTGCCTCCGTCGGCGGTCACGTGTAGAAGCGCTTCAGGAGATCTCCGTTCCATGCTCGCGGCTCGTCCTTATCACTCGGCTGCCCTTCGCCGAACCCTTGGATCAGGAGGCGACATTGCCGAGTGGTGTGCTTCAGGAATATGCCGTTGCCTTCTTCATCCATCTTCGTGTGGATTGGACATGGCTGATCCAGGATGGAGTTCCCGAACTGCTTCTTCTTGGGGTGTACTAAGCTTTCCCCTTGCCCTTGAACTTGGCATTTGTAACGGCAGCAGCCTCTGCCTGCGGATGGATGGAGCTTTCTGCTTTTGCTTCCGATTGCTGTTCCCATCTCCGTCGGCGACTGCCTTGTTCTTGCCGCTACGTATGCGGTCCTCTTCTTCGCCATTTGCATAGCGTGCGGCTATCTCCATCATCTTGCTCATGGAGATGTCGCCTGTCCGACCGAACTTCAGGTACAGATCTCTGTACCGCACGCCTGACTTGAATGCGCAGACTGCTTGATGCTCTGTGACGTTATCCACCATGTGGTAGAGGGTTGTCCAGCGCTGGATGAAATCGCGCAGGGGCTTATTCTGCTTCTGGACGCAGTGCTGGAGCTCCACGAGACCAGCAGGGCGTTTGCACGTGCCCTCGAAGGTCCTGATGAACACTTGGGACAGATCTGCCTAGCTGTAGATGCTTGATGGAACCAACTGATTCAGCCACGCTCATGCCGAGCCGTCGAGCATCAGGGGGAGATGTTTCATGGCGACCTGGTCATCTCCGCCACTGATCTGGACCGCCACTCGGTAGTCGTCCAGCGACGTTTCTGGCTTGGATTCTCCTGTGAACTTGCTGATCCCCGTCGCCAATCGGAAGTTGGGAGGGATGTTAGCTGAATGGATGGCCCGACTGAAGCACTCGGGGCCAGAGATGACGGTCCTGCTTCCACTCGGACGGTCTCTATCGTGACCATCACGGTGGGCTCGAATCCTGTCGACCTTCCTCTGGGCGATGTACCCTCTTGCATCGGGCCTTGGATCATACGTGTCACCGACTGAACGCCGATCATCATGATGTCAGCGCCCGTAAGGCCCACCCCACGGAGGGGTGCGTGAACGGCGACGATCTTCGGGATTCGTGGAACGGCTGCCGCCTCTGCGTCACTGATGAGAGTGGGGGCTGTAAACCGACCGATGCGTGTTCGCGTGAACAGAACTGTTGTCGATCCTGTTGTGCGACTGGGAGACCGCCGAATTTTGCTGCTGTGCCGTGTGGAATAGGGCACGGATCTGCTCGATCCCTCTACGAGCCTCCGAATGAGTCGGTTGGAAGGAATCGGCTATCTTGGCAGCGGCAGCCAGGTTGCGGACGGGTTTTCGGAACACCTCGACGTTGCTCTGACGAGTGCGTTGACTGGCAGAACGATGGTGTTGACGGCGAGCGCCGAACGATTCGCCGACCTCGTGCTCATTCCGGCCAGTCCGGTGGGGACTTTCATGGGAATTTGCCATGAGAACTTCGGCTGCAGGCCCGCGACCCAAGTACTCGGAAGGTAACTCAGTTGGAACTGAGTCCAAGCACTCGGGCAGCGGCGCGACCACAAACGACTCGAGGACCGCCACTTGAGAGGACGCGTTCTAGCGATCCTGGGCGTGTTGCACCAACGCTGGAGCCGCGGACGGCGGGACCGCTTGTTGCGGCACGTGACGGGGGCGAAGGTCGACACCGGGACCGACTGCTGGAGAAGAAGGACGCCGCAGGCACTGGCACGGAAGTGCGTAGCCCCGCGACTGGGGAGCGCCTCGACGTCGAGAGACGCATCCCGAAGCCATGCCAAATCGCGACGATGAAGGAGAGTGCGCCGAAGAGGATCTCCCGACCCATGCATAAATCTCCGCCGGATGACATGATGAAAAGATGAAGCTGCAAACTCGCCGGAAGTCGCTTAGACGCCTGCCCCACGGTGGGCGCCAACTGTCGTGGGTATAAGTCTGACAGTAGATGTGTAGGGTATGAAAGGATGGGCAGAGCCTTAGCTACGGCGAGGTTGTATGAGTTCAGGCCCCTCTGCGGTGGAGGTAAAAGCCCTACGTATCAGTGCTCTTGGGAGCTTAGTGTCGAGTGGAATATAGGATTACAGTAAATGCCAACCCCTGCACCAGTGGGGAAGGGCGGCTTATATAGAGTGCGCTGCCCTTCACAACGGCCCGGTGGACAGGGGTGGAGTAGTGGCGAATAAATGCCTACGTTACAGGTAAAGTATGCCTTAAATGCTAATAATGGTGTATGAAAACGTATGACCGTTGCCCTCCTGGGAGGTTACGATGTACAGAGTGGAATTCAGTCGGTACGATAAATATGCTCCGAATGCTCGTCACCGACTGGATGATGGGGGGTCCTTAGTTCAGTCGGAACTGTCTATGGGCCTTGCCCTCTATGAAGGATAGTCCTTGGGTAGGACCTATAGGGCATGCCTATGACCCTACCCTGGGACTATAACCCCATCACCGCATATAGGTAGGTATGGTGGACTCATATGGAACAACTTTGGGTTTATGGAAGTGGATGCACAAGCAGTATTCCCGCTTAGTACAAGTGAAGGCTAGCAAAAGACTGGGAAGCGACCAACTAGAGAGCGACAATAGTCATCAAAATGCATTGAGATTAATCATCATTGAGTGCAAGCATGAGTAGGACATAAATCACCATGAACATGAATATCATAGAGGCTATGTTGATTTTGTTTCAACTACATGCGTAAACATGCGCCAAGTCAAGCAACTTGAATCATTCAAAGGAGGACACCATCCTATCATACTACATCATAAGCATCTCGAAATTCATGTTGGCATCCAAGACAAACCATTATAAGCATGGCATCAGAAACTATGATCTCTAAGTTGTCATCGCAAACATGTTTCTCTCACAACAAAGCTGAATCGGGAACGATGAGCTAGTCATATTTACAAAAACAAAATAGATCGAGTTCATACCAGCTTTTCCAGGCTCAGTCACTTCATCATATATCGTCATTATTGCCTTTCACTTGCACGACCGAATGATGTGAACAATAATAAGAGTGTCCGTGCATTGGACTAAGCTGGAATCTGCAAGCAAACACAAAGGAGAAGACAAAGTAATATGACTCTTTGACAGATAAACAGATATGCATACGAGAGCCACTAAACATTGTAACCATGGTCTCGTACCTTGACCCAAAGAAAAAGAAAACTATTTACATGGGAAAGCTCCCGACAAGAAAAAGAAGAATGAGAAATCTTTTTGGGTTTTCTCAAACTATACAAACACACGAAAAGAAAACGAGAAATAGAAATAAACTATCATGGATGATAGAGTGGCAAAGTGTGAACACCGACTAAGAAAGTGAAAGTGTAAGCAAGAATATAAAGTCGGTGAGAAACACGTACTCCCCCAAGCTTAGGCTTTTGGCCTAAGTTGGTCTACTCCCATGGCTGGTCCGGGCGATATCCAAAATCATAATGGGGGTTGTATGGGAGCGCGGCAGCCACTGCCTGAATAGCTGCCTCACGGAGGCGAGCAACCTTGGTAGCTCCCATGTTGAAACTTCTATTACCCGTTACCGCGCTCTTAAGAATACTAAGGTCAGGTGCGCAGAGGTGACAATAGTCGATCTTGCCGTTAATGCATCTACCTATGAAGAGGGCAAAGTAATGCAAGGCAGGAAAATGAATGCTCCCCATGGTAGCATGCGTAATATCTCTAGTTTCTCCGACAGTTATACTAGAGAAAAAATCTCTAACCAAAGATTTAGGAGGATCGTTGAGACTACCCCAATCAGGTATCTTGCAAATTCTATTGAAGTCCTCTAAATCCATGGTATACGATTTGTCATAGAGATCAAACAGTACGGATGTGTCACGACCAGCTGAAAATTTCAATCTACGAACAAAAGAGGCTGTGAGAGTAGTATATTATTCAAATTTATCGGAGATGAATTCTTCAAATCCAACATTGTGAACAAGTGTATCAAACTCGTATTTGAAACCTGCATCAATCATGAATTCATCAGAAGGCCATTCACATGGTTGTACCTCTGCGTTCCTCGGTTGGTAAGGATCGGGTTCCCAAATCGCGAGACGGGGACCCCTCTTGCTTGAGGAACCACCATGATAGTTTCTCCTGAACATCTTCCTTTTCTGTAATTTTTAGTAACTCAAAGGAAAAGTGAACAAGCCTCAACGAAACTCATAGAAACTACTCCTACAAGTGCCTAGATGCCATATCACGCATCAAAACTACTTGGGACGAGCTAAAATTGGCATGCAAAGCTCAAGAATAGGGTCACCAAGGCAGCAAAATTATGCAACAAATAATGCACTAGAGCAAAAACTAATTGGACCAATGGAGGAGTCACATACCAAGGAGCAATTTCCCCAAAACAGTTTGGTGAATGGGGCTTTGCACAAGGAGATCGATCGCAGCAAGAAGAGCAAGAACAGGGGTTTAAGCTGTAGAATGATATTTTCTGGAGGTAGGAGAAGGAGATGGGTGATGGAGTAAGTGGAGGGGGGACACGTGGGACCCACAAGCCTGGTAGGCGCGACCAGGGGGTGCCTGCGCCTCGAGGGCTTGTGGCCCACTCGTGTATCCCCCTGACTAGCTCTCCGTCTTAGAATTTTTGAAAAATTCTATAAAAAATCATACTTGATTTTCAGGGCATTCGGAGTACTTTTATTTTTGGGACACTTTTCTACGGGACGCAAGAAGCAGAAAATAGGAAAAACTAAAGCTAAATCTATCATTTTTCTTCTAAACAACCGAAAGTAAAAGTTCGGAACAGAGGGTTGTGACTCTCAGATTCATCCATCTCATGGTCATCAAAAGAAATCCGTCAATGAGGTTGATCAAGTCTCCTTGACAAACTTTTTTCGAATCGCGTAAAAACAGAGAATTTTCGAATAGTCACTAGGTTACCTCAATGGGGATGTGCATATCCCCAACAAGCAAATCATACTTCATCTTAATTGTAGGTATAGGGCATCCAAAGCTCCCAATAAGAATCGATGAAGTTTTTTCAATAGCATTGATGCAATGTAGTCGATATTGTTTCTTTGGAAAGTGCACCGTATGCTCATTACCATTGACATGGAAAGTGACATTGCCTTTGTTGCTATCAATAACAACCCCTGCATTGTTTAAAAATGGTCTTCCAAGGATGACCGCCATGGCATCATCCTCGGGAATATCTAGAATAACAAAGTCCATTAAGATAGTAATGTTAGCAACCAAAACAGGCACATCCTCGCAAATGCCGATAGGGAAAGCAGTTGATTTGTCGGCCATTTGTAGAGAGATTTCAGTGGGTGTCAACTTATCCAGTTGAAGTCTACAATAAAGAGAGAGATGCATAACACTAAAACCGGCTCCAAGGTCGCATAAAGCAGTTCTAACGTAGTTGCCTTTAATGGAGCAAGGTATAATGGGCACTCCGGGATCACCTAGTTTCTTACGAGTTCCACCCTTGAAGGTCTAATTAGCGAGCATGGTGGAAATCTCAACCTGAGGTATCCTCCTCTTATTAGTAACAATATCCTTCATGTACTGCATACAGAGACATTTTGAGCATATCTATCAAATGCATTTGCAGAAAGACAGGTCTAATCATTTCAACAAATCGCTCAAAATCCTCATCATCCTTTTTCTTGGATGGTTTGGGAGGAAAGGGCATGGGTTTCTGAACCCATGGTTCCCTTTCTTTACCATGCTTCCTAGCAATGAAGTCGTTCTTATCGTATCTCATATTCTTAGGTTGTGGGTTATTGATACGTCTCCGTAGTATCTACTTTCCGAACTCTTTTGCCCTTGTTTTGGACTCTAATTTGCATGATCTGAATGGAACTAACCCGGACTAACGCTGTTTTCAGCAGAATTGCCATGGTGTTGTTTTTGTGCAGAAATAAAAGTTCTCGGAATGTCCTGAAAATTTACGGAGA
Source organism: Hordeum vulgare subsp. vulgare (assembly GCF_904849725.1). Taxonomy (NCBI): domain Eukaryota; kingdom Viridiplantae; phylum Streptophyta; class Magnoliopsida; order Poales; family Poaceae; genus Hordeum; species Hordeum vulgare. The sequence goes on along the minus strand of NC_058519.1, from coordinate 188,651,759 downwards.
ATTTTTCTGGAATAAAAGAAAAATACCTGCGCAAAGATCCACCGGAGGGGGCGTGCCAGTGGGCCACAAGCCCCTAGGCCACGGCCACCCACCTAGGCCGCGTCGTGAGGGCTTGTGGGGCCCACGTGGCACCACCGCCCCCAAACTCAGCTATATATCTTCTGTCTTGCCCGGAAAAAAATCAGAGAGAAGGTTTCATCGCGTTTTACGATACGGAGGCGCCGCCACCTCCTGTTCTTCATCTGGAGGGCAGATCTGGAGTCCGTTCGGGGCTTCGGAGAGGGGAAATCGTCGCCATCGTCATCATCAGCCTTTCTCCATCAACAATTCCATGATGCTCTTCATAGTTCGTGAGTAATCTCATCGTAGGCTTGCAAGACGGTGATGAGTTGGATGAGATCTATCATGTAATCGAGTTAGTTTTTGACGGGGATTGATCCCAAGTATCCACTATGTTCTAGATTGATGTTGCTACTACTTCGCTATGCTTAATGCTTGTCACTAGGGCCCGAGTGCCATGATTTCAGATCTGAACCTATTATGTTGTCGCCAATATATGTGTGTTTTAGATCCTATCTTGCAAGTTGTAGTCACCTACTATGTGTTATGACCCGGCAACCCCGAAGTGACAATAGCCGGAACCACTCCCGGAGATGACCATAGTATGAGGAGTTCATGTATTCACCAAGTGTTAATGCGTTGGTCCGGTTCTTTATTAACAGGGGAACCTGAATATCCGGTAGTTTCCATTATGACCCCGCTGCCACGGGACGGATGGACAATAGATGTCATGCAAGTTCTTTTCCGTAAGCACGTATGACTACATAAGGAATACATGCCTACATTAGATTGACGAACGGGAGCTAGTTACATATCTATCCGTGATATAGCTGTTACATGATGAATCACATCCATCATACTCATCCATCATCGATCCACTGCCTACGAGTCTTTTACTACTGGTCCTTGCTACGTTACTTTGTCCAGGCTTGTCCCTTGCTACAAAAGGGATTGGGCCACTTTGCTACTACTGTTGCTACTGATGTTACTCTGCTGCTGCTGCTACTGATGTTCCTTGCTACTTCACTGTTACTTGTTGCAAGATCCTTTTTCGACACTGTTGTCGGGGAAGAATAGTTCCCCGTCCACGTGCTACTTACTGGCGCCATTGATACAACAGTTAGGAATAGTCCACCGTCAACAGATCTGTTTCTGACACCGTTGCTATCATACTACTTTGCTGCTGATAGTTTGCTTGCAGACACTAATCTTTCAGGTGTGGTTGAATCTGACAAACTCACCTGCTAATACTTGAGAATATTCTTTCGTTTCCCCTTGAGGCAAATCAACAAATTTGGGTCGAATACTCTACCCTCGAAAACTGTTGCGATCCCCTACACTAGTGCGTTATCAAGACCTTTTTCTGGCGCCGTTGCCGGGGAGGCACAACTATATTCTCTGAGTCACTTGGGATTTTCATCTGCTGATCACTATGAGGAATCCGAAAGATCCAAGAACTAAAATCTTGCCTTCCTCTACGAGGACAGGTAAGGAACTGCCATCTAGCTCTGCACTTGATTCACCCTTAGTTATGAGTAAGTTTGTGAATTCGCCTCCTCCTAGAAATCTTGATATGTCCCCTGTGCTTGATGATGCTACTTCTGCTGCCCATGATGCTTATGATGATGCTATGCTTGATACTATGCTTGATGATGCTATGCTTGATACTATGCCTGATGATGCCATGCTTGATACTATGCCTGATGATGCTATGTCTGATAGTGCTTTGCCACTAGGTGCATTCCTTGATGCACAAATTGCTAGAGTAGCTGCTAGATGTGATGATACTTCTGAAACTGCTGATACTATTGAAGTATAACCTGCTACTATGCCTGAATTGCCTGATATGCCTGATACGCGCTATGTTATGGAGGGAGAGATAGCTGAGGATTTTCTTGCGTGTAAGGATAGCTATGATGTTGAGAAACTACTGCGCAAGTGGAAAGAAAATCCCTGAACGCTAGGGTGAAATACAACCCGAAGTTTGCCACTTCGCCTATCCTTGTGACCGATAAGGATTATGAATTCTCTGTTGACCCTGAGTTAATCACTCTAGTCAAATCTGATCCTTTTCACGGTTATGAGTCTGAAACGGTTGTAGCCCATCTTACCAAACTGCATGATATAGCCACCCTATTCACTAGTGAGGATAAGATCCGCTACTACTACATGCTCAAGATGTTTCCTTTCTCGCTAGAGGATGATGCTAAGACCTGGTTCACTTCTCTTGCTCCTGGTTGTGTGCATAGCCCCGAGGATATGGTCTACTACGTCTCTGAAAAATATATCCCTGCCCATAAGAAGCAAGCTGCCTTGCAATAAATATACAACTTTGCTCAAGCTGAAGAAGAGAGTCTCCCACAAGCTTGGGGGAGGCTTATCCAGCTAGTGAATGCTTTGCCTGATCACCCTCCTTAGAAGAATGAAATACTTGATATCTTCTATAATGGACTTACCGATGCTTCTAAAGACCACCTAGATAGTTGTGCAGGTTATGTTTTTAGGGAACAAACCGTAGAACATGCTGAGATTCTACTGAATAACATCTTGTGCAATGAAAAAGCTTGGACTATTCCCGAACCACCTCCTAAGCCAACTCCAAAGAAAAGAGGTATTCTATTCCTCAGTCCCTAAGATATGCAAGAAGCCAAGAAATCTATGCGAGAGAAAGGCATTAAATCTGAAGATGTCAAAAATCTACCACCTATCGAAGAGATCCATGGTCTCGATAACCCGATATTGGTAGTAGAAGTAAATTCTCTGCGTAGGTTTGATGAGAGTGATATTCCTTTTGACAAACCTGCTAGCTTATGCATGGATGAATTTGATAACTTTGTTGCCAAACAACAGAGTTTCAATGATTAAGTTACCAGACAATTGGAACAGAATGCTCGTATGCTTAGTCATTTAAGTGCTTGTGTGGACAGAAACATCAATGATCTTAAGCTTCTGAGTAAACATGCCTCTATGGTTACTACTAAGGTAGAACAAGTACTTAAAGCTCAGAATGACTTGCTCAATGAGTTAAATGGCAATTCCGTCAGAGTCGTCACTAGAGGCGGTATAATGATTCAGGAACCTTTGTATCTTGAGGGTCATCCGAAGAGAATTGAACAAGATTCTCAAGGAGTTAGCACTAATGCACCTAGTCATCCTAGAAAGAAGAAGAGAGATGATAGGAACCTGCACGCTAGCAACCCTATTGCTGCTACACCTGAGATTCCAAATGATGTCTCTGTCTCTGATGCTGAAACACAATCTGGTGATGAACATGAGCCTAATGATGATAATAATAGTGATGTTCATGTTGATGCTCAACCTAGCAATGAAAAGGATGTGGAGATTGAACCTGTTGATCTTGATAACCCACAACCTAAGAATACAAGATACGATAAGAATGACTTTGCTGCTAGGAAGCACGGTTAAGAAACGGAACCATGGGTCCAGAAACCTATGCCCTTTCCTCCCAAACCATCCATGGAAAAGGATGATGAGAATTTTGAGCGATTTGTTGAAATGATCAAACCTGTCTTTCTGCAAATGCGTTTGACATATATGCTCAAGATGTCTCCGTATTCTAAGTACATGAAAGATATTGTTACTAATAAGAGGAGCATACCTGAGGTTGAGATTTCCACCATGCTTACTCATTATACCTTCAAGGGTGGAACTCCTAAGAAACTAGCTGATCCCGGTGTGCCCACTATACCTTGCTCCATTAAAGGCAACTACGTTAGAACTGCGTTATGCGACCTTGGAGCCGGTGTTAGTGTTATGCCTCTCTCTCTTTATCATAAACTTGAACTGGATAAGTTGACACCCGCTAAAATCTCTCTGCAAATGGCTGACAAATCAACTGCTTTCCCTATGGGCATTTGCGAGGATGTGCCTGTTGTGGATGCTAACACCACTATCTTAACAAACTTTGTTATCTTGGACATTCCCGAGGACGATGCCATGGCTGTCATCCTCGGAAGACCCTTTTTAAACACTGCACGGGCTGTTATAGATTGCAACAAAGGCAATGTCACTTTCCATGTCAACGGTAATGAGCATACGGTGTGCTTTCCGAAGAAACAATATCGAGTACATTGCATCAATGCTATCGAAAAAACTTCATCGATTCTTATTGGGAGCTTTGAATGCCCTATTCCTCGTGTCAAGATGAAGTATTATTTGCTTGTTGGGGAGATACACATCCCCATTGAGGTGACCTAGTGACTATTCGAAAATTCTCCGTTCTCTTTTGCGATTCGAAAAGGTTTGTCAAGGATACTTGATCAACCCCATTGACGGATTTCTTTCGATGACCATGAGATGGATGAATCGAGGATTCACAAACCTCTGTTCCAAGCTTTCTCTTTAGGTTGCTTAGAAGAAAAATGATAGATTTAGTTTAGTTTCCCTGCTTTCTGTTTTAGCGTCTCGTAGAAAGTACCCCCAAAATAAAAGTTCTCCGAACATCGTGAAAATCAAGTATGATTTTTTCTGGAATTTTTGAGAAATACTAGGACGAAGAGTTTGTCTTGGGGCCACACCAGTGGGCCACAAGCCCTAGGGGCGCGGGCACCCCCTGGCCGCGCCACCCAGGCTTGTGGGGCCCACAGGCCCCCCCTCCACTCATTCTTGCTCTCATATGGTTCTCCTACCTCCAGAAAAAATCGTTTCGCAGCTCAAACCCGTGTTCTTGCTCCTCTTGCTGGGATTTTTGATCTCTTTTCTCAAATCACCGTTCTCCGAACTGTTTTGGGGAAATTACTCCTTGGTAAGTGACTCCTCCATTGGTCCAATTAGTTTTTGCTCTAGTGCCTTATACTCCGCGTATTTTTGCTGCCTTGGTGACCATGTTCTTGAGCTTTGCATGCTGATTTTAGTTGGTCCCAAGTAGTGTTGATGCGTAATATGGTCTCTAGGCACTCGTTGGAGTAGTTGCTACAAGTTTAGTTGAACCTTGTTCGCCTTTCCTTTGGGTCACTAAAAATTTCACAAAAGGAAGATGTTCAGGAGAAACTTTCATGGTGGTTCCACAAGCAAGAGAGGTCCCCGTCTTGCGATTTGGGTGCCTGATCCTTACCAACCTTGGGACGCGCAGGTACAACCATGTGAATGGCCTTCTGATGAATTTATGATTGAGGGAGGTTTCAAAGACAAGTTTGATGCACTTGTTCGCAACGGCGGACTCGAAGAATTCATCTCCGATAAATGTGAATAGTATGTTGCTCTCATTGCCTCTTTTGTTTGTAGATTCAAATTTTAAGCTGGCCGTGAAACATGGGTAATGTTTGATCTCTATGATAAATCTTATACCATGGATTTAGACGATTTCAATAGAATTTGCAATATACCTATTTGGGGTAGCCTCAATGATCCTCCTAAAACTTTGGTTAGAGATTTTTGCTCTGGTATTACTGTTGGAGAAACTAGAGACATTATGCAAGCTACCATGGGGAGTATTCATTTTCCTGCCTTGCATTATTTTGCCCTCTTCATAGGCAGATGCATTAATGGCAAGATTGAGCATTGTCACCACTGCGCACCCGACCTTAGTATCCTTAAGAACACAGTGATGGGTGACAAAAGCTTCAACATGGGAGCTATTATAGCAAGGAGGCTGAATAAGAATGCTAATGAAGGGGATTTCTTTGGTGGGATCTATGCCACTTGCATAGCAAATTCTCTTGGAGTACCCATCCGCGAAGGAGATCCCCCGCTCCATACAACTTTCCTTGACCGCGTCGCTTTGACACGCTACCAGTTCCTTGAGAGGGATGACGAATCCCTCCTATACCGTCTGATATTTAACGTGCAACATGTTTTCCATATTACCCTTCCTGCTCCTGCCTTCTTTGACTTTCAGGTAAAGCGGAGATATTACATAACCAGAGAAGAGGTAGAGGAGTATGAGAGGGAGTCAAAGGCTGCAAGTCTCTGTGAGGCAGCTATTTAGGCAGTGGCTGCAGCGCTCCCGTATAACCCCCATTAGGATTTTGGGTTTCGCCAGGACCATCCTTGGGAGTAGACCAACTTAGGCCAAAATCCTAAGCTTGGGGGAGTACATGTTCTCACCGACTTTACATTCTTGCTTATGCTTTCACTTTGTTATCCGGTGTTCACACTTTGCCACCGTATCATCCATGCTAGTTTATTTTCTTTTTCTCGTTTTCTTTTCGTGTGTCTGTCTAGTTTGAGAAAAACCAAAAAGATTTCCTTTTTATTCTTTTGCTTGTTGGGAGCTTTCCCATGTAAATAGTTTTCTTTTTCTTTGGGTCAAGGTAGAAGATATTGGTTACAATGTTTAGTGGCTCTTGCATGCATACCTATTTAGCTTTCAAAGAGCCATATTACTTTGTCTTCTCCTTTGTGTTTGCCTCCAGATTCCAGCGTAGTCCAATGCACGAGCACTCTTATTATTGTTCACATCGTTTGGTCGTGCAAGTGAAAGGCAATAATGATGATAGATGATGAAGTGACTGAGCCTGGAAAAGCTGGTATGAACTGGATCTATTTTGTTTTTGTAAATATGACTAGCTCACTGTTCCTAGTTTAGCTTTGTTGTGAGAGAAACATGTTTGCAATGACAACTTAGAGATCATAGTAGCCTATGCCATGCTTACTTAGCTAGGAGCTTATAATGGTTTGTCTTGGTTGCCCACATGAATGTTGAGATGATTATGATGTAGTATGATACGATGGTATCCTCCTTTGAATGTTTCAAGTGGCTTGACTTGGCACATGTTTACGCATGTAGTTGAAACAAAATCAACATAGCCTCTATGATGTTCATGTTCATGGTGATTTATGTCCTACTCATGCTTGCACTCAATGTTAGTTAATCTCAATGCATTTTGATGACTGTTGTCGCTCCCTAGTTGGTCGCTTCCCAGTCTTTTGCTAGCCTTCACTTGTAATAAGCGGAAATACTGCTTGTGTATCCACCTCCGTAAACCCAAAAGTTGTGACATATGAGTCCACCATACCTACCTATGTGCGGTATCTACCTGCCATTCCAAGTAAATTTGCATGTGCCACTCTCTAAACCTTCAAGAAATAATCTGTTTTGCATGCCTGAACCGCTCATGTGGTGAGAGGTGGCTATTGGTATCTTCCATGCTAGGCGTGTTATCCTCGATATGTGTTTATTCACTATCATTCACGAGAAAGGGGCCGGTAATTGGAATTCCCAGTTCCATACTCAAATCGAAAAGATAATTGCAAACAAAACTCCCCGATGATTGATGTTGGTATGGACAGTACACGAGGATTCGGCTAGCCGTGGAGTGTGATTGATTGGTGGTGGGGGAGTCAAAACTTTACTTTTCTGTTTGGGAACCGCCTATAGCATGTGTAGCGTGGAAGATGTTGAGAACTCTTAGTCATTGCGTTGACAATGAAAGCATGCCACCCAAAATTATTATCTCTGTTTTCAAAGCTTGAGATCTGGCACCTCTACAAATTAATGCTTCCCTCTGCGAAGGGCCTCCCTATTTATGTTCCTGTTGAGTCATCCTCCTCTTACAAAAGCACCAATTGGAGAGCACCTCTGTCATTTTTATGCTTTGCTTTTAACTGTGTTGAGTATGACTCTAACTAGATCTTCTTTCCCATGAATTACAATGTTTAGTCATACCTTGGTCTTTGGAGGTGCTCTGCATTTATGTTTTGCGGTCTCAGAAAGAGCTAGCGAGATACCATCTATTTGTACTGCTTCATGTTGTTCTGATTGAAGTGTTGACGTTTGAGACTTATTATTATTTGCTCGCTAGTTGATTATGCCATTGATATGAGTTTACTGTGAGACCTAGATGTCATTTGCTTATGTGGTTTGCTTGTGATCTTGCTGAAACTCTGGATATGAGTTAGACATAGTTGCAACAACAAGATCAAACACAGTTCGTCAATGTTTTTCTTTTGTCTCTTTCAGTTTCTCAACTGAATTGCTTGAGGACAAGCAAGACTTTAAGCTTGGGGGAGTTGATACGTCTCCGTCGTATCTACTTTTTCGAACTCTTTTGCCCTTGTTTTGGACTCTAATTTGCATGATTTGAATGGAACTAACCCGGACTGACGCTGTTTTTAGCAGAATTGCCATGGTGTTGTTTTTGTGCAGAAATAAAAGTTCTCGGAATGTCTTGAAAATTTACGGAGAATTTTTCTGGAATAAAAAAAAATACCTGCGCAAATATCCACCGGAGGGGGCGTGCCAATGGGCACAGCCACCCCCTAGGTCGCGCCGTGAGGGCTTGTGGGGTCCACGTGGCACCACCACCCCCAAACTCAGCTCTATATCTTCCGTCTCGCCCGGAAAAAAAATCAGAGAGAAGGTTTCATCGCGTTTTACGATACGGAGGCGACGCCACCTCCTGTTCTTCATTTGAAGGGCAGATCTGGAGTCCGTTCGGGGCTTCGAAGAGGGGAAATCGTTGCCATCGTCATCATCAACCTTTCTCCATCGACAATTCCATGATGCTCTTCATCGTGCGTGAGTAATCTCATCGTAGGCTTGCTGGACAGTGATGAGTTGGATGAGATCTATCATGTAATCAGTTAGTTTCTGACGGGGATTGATCCCTAGTATCCACTATGTTCTAGATTGATGTTGCTACTACTTGGCTATGCTTAATGCTTGTCCCTAGGTCCCGAGTGCCATGATTTCAGATCTGAACCTATTATGTTGTCGCCAATATATGTGTGTTTTAGATCCTATCTTGGAAGTTGTAGTCACCTACTATGTGTTATGACCCGGCAACCCCGGAGTGACAATAGCCGGAACCACTCCCAGAGATGACCATAGTATGAGGAGTTCATGTATTCACCAAGTGTTAATGCGTTAGTCCGGTTATTTATTAAAAGGAGAACCTTAATATCTCGTAGTTTCCATTAGGACCCCGCTGCCACGGGAGGGATGTACAATAGATGGCATGCAAGTTCTTTTCCCTAAGCACGTATGACTACATACGGAATACATACCTACATTAGTTTGACGAACGGGAGCTAGTTACATATCTCTCCGTGATATAGCTGTTACATGATGAATCACATCCGTCATACTCATCCATCACCGATCCACTGCCTATGAGTCTTTTACTACTGGTCCTTGCTATGTTACTTTGTCCAGGCTTGTCCCTTGCTAAAAAAGGGATTGGGCCACTTTGCTACCATTGTTGCTACTGCTGTTCCTCTGCTGCTGCTGCTACTGCTGTTCCTTGCTACTTCGTTGTTACTTGTTGCAAGATCCTTTTTCAACACCGTTGTCGGGGAAGAATAGTTCCCCGTCCATGTGCTACTTACTGGAGCCATTGATACAACAGTTAGGAATAGTCTGCCGTCAACAGATCTGTTTCTTACACCGTTGCTATCATACTAGTTTTCTACTGACACTTTGCTTGCAGACACTAATCTTTGAGGTCTGGTTGAATCTAACAAACTTAGCTGCTAATACTTGAGAATATTCTTTCGTTTTCCCTTGATGCGAATCAACAAATTTGGGTCGAATACTCTACCCTCGTAAACTGTTGCGATCCCCTACACTTGTGGGTTATCAGTTATCAAGATCAACTGGTTCAATCTCCACATCCTTATCATTGCTAGGTTGAGCATCATCATGAGCATCACTATCGATATTATCACTAGGCTCATGTTCATCACCAGATTGTGTTTCGGCATCAGAAACAGAGACATCATTTGGATTCTCAGGTGTAACAGCAACAGGGTTGCTAGGCTACAGGTTCCTATCATCTTTCTTCTTCTTCCTAGGATGACTAGGTGCATCAGTGCTAACGCCTTGAGAATCTTGTTCAATTCTCTTAGGATGACCCTCAGGATACAAAGGTTCCTGGGTCATTCTACCGCCTCTAGTGACGACTCTGACAGAATTTTCATTCAACTCATTGAGCAAGTCATTTTGAGCCTTAAGTACTTGTTCTACTTGAGTAGTAACCATAGAGGCATGTTTACTCAAAAGCTTAAGATCATTTACGTTTTTGTCCACACAAGCACTTAAATGACTAAGCATACGAGCATTCTATTCCAATTGTCTACTAACATAATCATTTAAACTTTGTTGTTTGGCAACAAAGTTATCAAATTCATCTAAGCATAAGCTAGCAGGTTTATCAAAAGGAATATCACTCTCGTTGAATCTACGAATAGAATTTACCTCTACTACATGTGCCGGGTTATCAAGACCATAGATCTCTTCGGTAGGTGGTAGATTTTTGACATCTTCAGATTTAAGGCCTTTCTCTTTCATAGATTTCTTAGCTTCTTGCATATCTTCAGGACTGAGGAATAGAATACCTCTTTTCTTCAGAGTTGGCTTCGGATGTGGTTCGGGAATAGTCCAAGCATTCTCATTGCACAAGATATTATTCAATAGGATCTCAACTTGTTCAACAGTTTGTTCCCTGAAAACACAACCACCACAACTATCTAGGTGGTTCTTAGAAGCATCGATTATTCCATTATAGAAGATATCAAGTATTTCATTCTTCTTAAGAGGGTGATCTAGCAAAGCATTCAGTAGCTGGACAAGCCTCTGCCAAGCTTGTGGGAGACTCTCTTCTTCAGCTTGCGCAAAGTTATATATTTCCTGCAAGGCAGCTTGCTTCTTATGGGCAGGAAAATATTTCTCAGAGAAGTAGTAGATCATATCCTAGAGGCTACCACACAACCAGGAGCAAGAGAAGTGAACCAGGTCTTAGCATCATCCTTTAGCGAGAAAGGAAACAACTTAAGGATATAGTAGTGGCGGATCTTTTCCTCACTCGTGAATAGGGTGGCTATATCGTGCAGCTTAGTAAGATGGGCTACAACCATTTCAGACTCATAACCATGAAAAGGATCAGATTCGACCAGAGCGATTAACTCAGGGTCGACACAGAATTCACAAAGATAGGAGAAGTAGCAAACTTCGGGTCGTATTTCATCCTAGCGTTCAAAGATTTTTCTTTCCACTTGCACAGTAATTTCTCAAGATCATAGCTATCCTTACAAGCAAGAAAGTCCTCAGCTATCTCTCCCTCCATAACATAACCCTCAGGCATATCAGGCAATTCATATCTAGGAGAGCTAGTTCTAACAGGTGAAATAGCAGGTTCTACTTCAATAATCTCAGCAGTTTCAGAAGTATCATCACATCCGGCAGCAACTCTAGCAATTTGTTCATCAAGGAATGCACCTAGTGGCAAAGCAGTATCAAGCAAAGCATCATCACAAGCATCATGGATAGCAGAAGTAGCATCATCAAGCACAGACGACACATCAAAATTTCTAGCACGAGGTGGTGTCGCAAACTTACTCATAACTGAAGGTAAATCAAGTGCAGAGCTAGATGGCAGTTCCTTACCTGTCCTCGTAGTTGAGGGCAAGACTTTAGTTTTTGGATCTCTCAGATTCCTTATAGTGATCAGTAGACTTATATCCCAAGTGACTCAGAGAATAGTGCTATGCCTCCCCGGCAACGGCGCCAGAAAATAGTCTTGATAACCCACAAGTATAGGGGATCGCAACAGTTTTCGAGGGTAGAGTATTCAACCCAAAATTGTTGATTCGACACAAGGGGAAGCCAAAGAATATTCTCGAGTATTAGCAGTTGAGTTGTCAATTCAACCACACCTGAAAGACTTAGTATCTGCAGCAAAGTATCAGTAGCAAAGTGGTGTGATAGCAACAGTAGCAACAGTAACAGTAGCAACAGTGACAGCAGTAGTGACAGAGTAACAGTAGCAGCAGTGATAGCATTAGTGAGAGAGGAACAGTAGCAGCAGTGACAGCAGTAGCAGCAAAGTAACTTAGCAAGGACCAGTAGGAAAAACTCGTAGGCATTGGATCGGTGATGGATAATTATGTCGGATGATATTCATCACGCAACAGTTATAACATGGAGAGATATGTAACTAGCTCGAGTTCGTCAATGTAATGTAGGTATGTATTCCGTATGTAGTCATACGTTCTTAGGGAAAAGAACTTGCATGACATCTATTATCCATCCCTCCCGTGGCAGTGGGGTCCTAATGGAAACTACAGGATATTAAGGTTCTTCTTTTAATAGAGAACCGGAACAAAGCATTAGCACTTAGTGAACACATGAACTCCTCATACTATGGTCATCTCCGGGAGTGGTTCCAGCTATTATCACTCCGGGGTTGCCGGGTCATTACACATAGTAGGTGACTACAACTTGCAAGATAGGATTAAGAACACACTTATATTGACGAGAACATAATAGGTTCAGATCTGAAATCATGGCACTCAGGCCCTAGTGACAAGCATTAAGCATGGCAAAGTAGTAGCAACATCAATCTCACAACATAGTGGATACTAGGGATAAATCCCCATCAAAACTAACTCAATTACATGATAGATCTCATCCAACCCATCACCGTCCAGCAAGCCTACGATGAGATTACTCACGAACGGTGAAGAGCATCATGGAATTGGCGATGAAGGAAGGTTGGTGATGACGATGGCGACGATCTCCACTCTCCGTCCGTACACTGATTTCGGACCAGTTGAGCGGGGTGCGACACTTCCGTCCGTACAACACTTCAAATGGGGCCATTTGGAGACTGGACTGGTAGCTGTTGTTGTATGAAAACTCAGCAAACGACAGAAAGTCTTCCCATTTGGCACCATGTGCCAAGACGCAAGTGCGGAGCATATCTTCGAGTATCTGATTCACTCTTTCTGTTTGTCCGCCGGTTTGCGGGTGGAAAGCGGTGCTGAAAGAGAGCTTGGTATCGAGGGCTTCTTGGAACTTCTTCCAAAATCTTGAGGTGAACTGCGTGCCTCTGTCAGATACAATCTCCTTGGGAATTCTGTGAAGGCTCACGACACGGTGGATATACAGACTAGCCAATTAGTTTCCATCATACGTGTTGTTGACTGGAATAAAATGGGCCACCTTGGTTAGGTGGTCGACTATCACCCATATGGAGTTGTGCCATTTGCTTGACCTGGGCACTCCAGTGATGAAATCCATGCTGACTTTATCCCACTTCCATTCTGGCACTTGAAGTGGTTGTAGAAGTCCAGCAGGTGGTTGATGTTCAGCCTTGACTCGGTGGCACATGTCGCACTTGGCAACATAAAACGCTATTTCCCTTTTCATGCCATGCCACCAGAATCTTTCTCGGAGATCTTGATACATCTTGGTACCACCGGGGTGAATAGAGTACGGTGTATCATCAGCTTCTTGTAGGATCAAATCCTTGAGTTCATCCTTGTTGGGTACGCATAAATGTTTCCCAAACCACAACACTACTTGTTTATCCACTAAAAATCCTGGGGCCTTGCCTTCTTGAATCTTATTCTTGATGCCTTCAATGCTCTTATGGCCCTTCTGGGCCTCCTTGATATCATCAACCAGCGTTGGTTTGACTTTGAGGTTAGCTAGGAATCCTGATTCTACTAGCTCCAATCCGAAGTTCTCCAATTCTTCATACAAGGCAGGTTGCCTTTCCTTGGGCATGACGTTCAAGGTGCTGCTCTTCTGTCTTAAGGCATCGGCCACTACATTGGCCTTACCGGGGTGATATTGAATGCTGAGGTCGTAGTCTTTGATTAACTCCAACCATCTTCGTTGCCTCATATTCAATTCCCTTTGGGTGAAGATATACTTCAGACTTTTGTGGTCAGTGTATATTTCACATCGTTTCCCTAGAAGGTAATGTCGCCATGTCTTTAGGGCATGCACTACTGCCGCCAATTCGAGATCATGGGTGGCATAATTCTCCTCATGCGGCCGCAGTTGTCGTGATAGATATGCCACAACTCTGTCGTCCTTCATTAGAACCCCACCGAGTCCAGTTCTCGAGGCATCACAATATATCACAAACTCCTTGCTGATGTCTGGAGTGGCGAATACCGGGGCGGTAGTTAATCTCTTCTTCAATTATTGGAAGCTTGCTTCACACTCCGGCGTCCATTCGAACTTCTTTCCTTTCTTCAAGAGCTGAGTCATGGGTCGAGCAATGCGGGAGAACCCTTCTACAAACTTGCGGTAATATCTCGCGAGTCCGAGGAAGCTCCTGACTTCCTTCACATCAATTGGCGATTCCCAATTGGTTATCGTAGTAATCTTGGAGGGATCAACTGCCAATCCACGTGTTGTCATGGTGTGACCCAAGAATCCAACTTGGTTCAGCCAAAATTGGTACTTGCTGAATTTGGCATAAAGTTGGTGCTCTCGAAGCTATTCCAACACTAACCTCAAGTGTTGCTCATGCTCTTCTTCGGACTTGGAAAAGATTAATATGTCATCAATGAATACGAGGACAAACTTGTCCAGGTATTCCATGAAGACCTTGTTCATGAGGTACATGAAGTAAGTTGGGGCATTAGTCAATCCAAAAGACATGACAGTGCATTCATACAGGCCGTACCGGGTCACGAACGCAGTCTTGGGTATGTCCTTGGGTTAGATCTTCAGTTGGTAATATCCAGACCGGAGATCGATCTTGGAAAATACCTTAGCTCCATTTAGCTGATCAAACAAGTCTTCAATCTTGGGAGCGGATACTTGTTTTTGATTGTGACCTCATTGAGACAACGGTAATCGACGCAGAGGCTGATAGTTCCATCCTTCTTGGGCACGAATAGAACAGGCGATCCCCAAGGTGACGCACTCGGATGAATAAACTCTTTCCTAAGTTGCTCATCCAGCTGCTTCTTCATCTCTGCTAGCTCTTCAGATCCCATCATGTAAGGCTTTTTATAGATAGGCCTTGATCCGGGCATGAGCTCAATGATGAACTCGATGTCTCGGTCAGGAGGCATTCCTCGTAGCTCATCAACAAAGATGTCCGGGTACTCACAGACTATTGGCACTCGGACGAGTTCTACCTCTGACAGGCTGTTAACCCGTGGTACTCGAGCGGGTACTGGCTCAGAGACATACTTGACTTTGACCCCTTGGTCGCTTGTCACGGTAATGGCCATGTTGGCATTGTCCAAGATGCTTTGATGCTTGGCCAACCAATCCTTGCCGAGAATTACTTATAGGCCTTGCGACTTAAGCACAATGAGATCCGCTGAGAAGCTCGTCCCATTGATAACTATCCCGACCTTCCTACATCCTAGGTTGGTCCTCAACACTGCTCCCGGGGTTCGGATTGCCATATGCCCGCGAAGTAGAGTAGGTTTTAAACCACATTTTTCCGCAAATCTTTGCGTAACAAAAGAATGCGAAGCACCACAATCAAACAATATTGTTGCTGGCGTGGAGTTGACGAGGAACGTACCCAGAATGCAGTCCGGGTCTTCCTGTGCTTCTTCTGCGAAGACATGATTAATCCGCCCCCTGTTGTGATATTGCTGATTGTTGGGAGCTTGGTTCCTGCCTGGTGCTCCTTGGCCTTGATTTGGCGCATTGGGGCGCGGTGCGTCAGTCTTCTTGTTGGGACACTACCTGGAATAGTGCCTTGTCTGTCCACATCCAAAACAGGTAACTTGTGCTGGAAGATTTGTCTTGACTCCACTGTTGTTCGGTGGATTGATTGTGGGCTTGGTGTTGACTTGCTGCTGAGGCTGGTAGTTTTGGCGAAATGTTGGAGTCTTGTACTGCTGCTGTTGATAGCTGGGTCTTGCTGGAGCTGACTGCCACGGGCGTGGCTTCGGGTTACTCGGTCCTCCACTTCCCATTAGCTTGCGCTTACGGGTGTCGTCCATAGCACGACGCTTATCCTCCAACATAAGAGCCTTATTAACCAGATCGCTGAAGGTCCGACATTCGCAAACAACCAGCTGATACTGGAGTGACTGCTGCAGTCCTTCCATAAAGCGTTCCACTTTGGCGGCCTAAGTGTTGACGTCTTGTGGTGCATATCTAGACAGGAGGTTGAACTTCTGCAAATACTCCTTGACGGATCCACTACCTTGCCTTAAGGCTCGGAATTCCCGCTTCTTAATGGCCATCATTCTGGGAGGAATGTCAGCAGCGCGGAATCCATCTTTGAACACAACCCAAGTGATGACTGATACGTCTCCATCGTATCTACTTTTCCGAACTCTTTTGCCCTTCTTTTGGACTCTAATTTGCATGATTTGAATGGAACTAACCTGGACTAATGCTGTTTTCAGCAGAATTGCCATGGTGTTGTTTTTGCGCAAAAATAAAAGTTCTCGGAATGACCTAAAAATTTATGGAGAATTTTTGTGGAATATATAAAAAATACTGGCGCAAGAATCAACCGGAGGGGTGGAGCTCTGAGCCCACAAGCCCACCAGGCGCGGGCCCCCCAGCCGCACCTGGCACGCTTGTGGGGCCCACAAAACTCCACCACCTCCAATCTCAGCTCTATTTAGTCCATTTCGCCCGGAAAAAAATCAAGGAGAAGAGTTCATCGCGTTTTACAATACGGAGGCGCCGCCACCTCCTGTTCTTCATGTGGAGGGTAGATCTGGAGTCCGTTCTGGCTTCGGAGAGGGGAAGTCGTTGCCATCGTCATCATCAACCTTCCTACATCGCCAATTCCATGATGCTCTTCACCGTTCGTGAGTAATCTCATCGTAGGCTTGCTGGACGGTGATGGGTTGGATGAGATCTATCATGTAATCGAGTTAGTTTTGACGGGGATTGATCCCTAGTATCCACTATGTTATGAGATTGATGTTGCTACTACTTTGCCATGCTTAATGCTTGTCACTAGGGCCTGAGTGCCATGATTTCTAATCTGAACCTATTATGTTGTCACCAATATATGTGTGTTCTTGATCATATCTTGCAAGTTGTAGTCACCTACTATGTGTTATGACCCGGCAACCCCGGAGTGACAATAGCCGGAACCACTCCCGGAGATGACCATAGTATGAGGAGTTCATGTATTCACCAAGTGTTAATGCGTTGGTCCGGTTCTTTATTAAAAGGAGAACCTTAATATCCCACAGTTTCCATTAGGACCCCGCTGCCACGGGAGGGATGGACAATAGATGTCATGCAGGTTCTTTTCCCTGAGCACGTTGATACGTCTCAAACGTATCTATAATTTTTGATGGTTTCACGCTGTTATCTTGTCTTCTTTCGATGTTTTATGTACCTTTTATATCTTTTTTGGGACTAACTTATTAATTCAGTGCCAAGTGCCAGTTCCTGTTTTTTCTGTGTTGTTGACTCTTTTCAGATCTGATTTTGGAACGGAGTCCAAACAGAATAAAAACTCCGAAATGATTTTTTCCCGAACGAAAGAATATCAGGGGGCCTCTGGACCAAGCCAGGTGGGCTCCAGGGAGCCCACAAGCCCCCACTCCGCCACTAGGGGGGAGGCGGCGGTGGCAAGGCTTGTGACCTCCCTGGCTGCCCCCTGACCTAGATCCTTGGCCTATATATTCCCAAATATTCAGCAAAAAATTAGGGGAGCCTCGAAAATACTTTCCGCCGCCGCAAGCTTCCGTTTCCGTGAGATCTCATCTAGAGACCCTTCCCGGCACCCTGCCGGAGGGGACTTTGGAGTTGGAGGGCTTCTTCATCATCATCATCGCCCTTCCAATGACTCGTGAGTAGTTCACTTCAGACCTATGGGTCCGTAGTTAGTAGCTAGATGGCTTCTTCTCTCTCTTGGATCTTCAATGAAAAGTTCTCCATGATCTTCATGGACATCTATCCGATGTAATCTTCTTTGGCGGTGTGTTTGTCGAGATCCGATGAATTGTGGATTTTTGATCAGATTATCTATGCTATATATTTGAGTCTTTGCTGATTTCTTATATGCATGATTTGATATCCTTGTAAGTCTCTTCGAGTCTTGGGTTTTGTTTGGCCAACTAGATCTATGATTCTTGCAATGCGAGAAGTGCTTGGTTTTGGGTTCTACCATGTGGTGACCTTTCCCAGTGACAGTAGGGGCAACAAGGCACACATCAAGTAGTTTCCATCAAGGGTAAAAAGATGGGTTTTTTATCATTTGTTTGAGATTATCCCTCTATATCATGTCATCTTGCTTAAGGCGTTACTCTGTTCTTATGGACTTAATACACTAGACGCATGCTGGATAGCGGTCGACGTGTGGAGTAATAGTTGTAGATGCAGAAAGTATCGGTCTACTTGTTTTGGACGTGATGCCTATAGATATAATCATTGCATAGATATCGTCACGACTTTGCGCGGTTCTATCAATTGCTCGAGAGTAATTTGTTCACCCACCGTCTACTTGCTTTCATGAGAGAAGCCACTAGTAAACACTACGGCCTCCGGGTCTATTCACATCCATCGTTTACACCTCCGCTTTTACTTTGCTTTGTTACTTTGTTGCTTTCAATTCTCACTTGGCAAACAATCTATAAGGGATTGACAACCCCTTCATAGCGTTGGGAGCAAGCTTTTGTGTTTGTGCAGGATCTTGAGATACTCCTCCACTGGATTTATACCTTGGTTCTCAAACTGAGGGAAATACTTACCACCGCTATGCTACATCACCCTTTCCGCTTCGAGGGAACACCAACGCAAGGATCCAAGGCCACGGGGGAAATCCTTTGCATACTTGCCTAGGAAGTCCCTTAAGGCGTAGCCGCAGCAGAAGGATCAAGCCAAGTATTCTCCCGTCGACGTGCCTATTTCTGGCGCCATTGGAAGGTCTTTTGTTGAAGTAGCAGAAGTATTTCTGGCGCCGTTGCTGGGGAGGAGAAATCAAGATCTATCCAAGTAGGTGTCACAAACTCATCTTTTGCATTTACTTTTGTTGCGAGTTGCCTCTCGTTTTCCTCTCCCCACTTCACATTTGCCGTTTTCATTCGCCTTTTCGTTCGCCCTTTTCTCTCGCTTGCTCTCTGTTCGCTTGTGTGCCATGTGACTTCAATATGCTTGCATCTTCGTTTGTTAATCTCTTTAAGAGACCCACTTATGTGGAACGAATTGCTAGTGATTTGAGGGCAATTGACTATTTCTATGGAGTTTTACTTAAGATGCGTGAATCTGAAAATTGTGAGGAAGAAATTCATGAAGTGATTGACGAGGGCTCCTTGGATGAAAAGCATGATTGCAATGGTTTCACTATAAATTCTATTAGTGACAATCATGCTAAAAATATGCAAAACCCTAAGCTTGGGGATGCTAGTTTTGCTTTGACAACTACTTGTTGCAATAATCATGATTGGGTTGATGATCTTTCTTATGATCTTGAAAATTTGTTCAAACCCCATGATGAATATGATATTTGCAATAATATTGGAAGTGGGTTTGGAGACGTCATGACTTTGGTTGATGATAATCCCACTATTTTTGAAGAGCGTCAACTTTGCATGCATGTGGATCATGAAAAGAATATCCTATGGGATAGCTATATTGTTGAATTTTAATATGATCCCACATGTAATTGCTATGAGAGAGGAAAATATTGTGGTAGAAACTTTCATGTTACCAAAATACCTCTCGTTATGTTGAGATTGCTATTGTCTCTTTCTTCTTCCTTGCATATGGCAACTATTGGTTGTCTTGACAATCTGTTTTCCTATAAAATGCCTATGCATAGGAATTATGTTAGACTTAGATGTGGTTTTCACATGCTTTAGGATGCTCTCGTTGTTCTTCAATTCTTGTCTTTTGTGAGAGCATCATTGAATGCCTAGCTAAGGGCGTTAAACAAAAGCTCTTGTTGGGAGGCAACCCAACGAATCTATCCTTTTTATTTCTGTTTTGTGTTTTCCACACTTTCATAATTCTGTTATGATTGTGTTTTTTGTGTTTCTTTTGCGTTTGTGCCAAGCAAAACCGTTATGATTAGCCTTGGGGATGATCGTTTGGTCATGCTGGAAAAGACAAAAACTTTCTGCTCACGAAAAGAATTGTCATTGTTTTTCTATAAGAGCTTTTGAGTTTATTCTTTTTGCTGATAATTTCTACGCAAATTCTCTAGAGTGTCGTAACTTTTCAGAATTTTTGAAGTACCAGAATATACAGATTGCTACAGAATGGTCTGCTGTTAACAGATTCTGTTTTTGTTGTGTTGGTTGCTTATTTTGATGAAACTATGGATATTATCGGGGGGTGTTAGCCATGGAAGATTGAAAGTACAGTAACCGAACATCAGAACAAGTAGAATTTAAATTTGCTACACTACCTAAGGAAGTGGTGGTTTGCTTTCTTGTACTAATGTTATCACGAGTTTCTGTTTAAGTTTCGTGTTGTGAATTTTTCAAGTTTTGGGTGAAGTTCTTATGGACAAAGAGATAAAGAGTGGCGAGAGCTCAATCTTGGGGTTGCCCAAGGCACCCCAAGAGATTCAAGGATGCCGTAAAAGCCTAAGCTTGGGGATGCCCCGGGAAGGCATCCCCTCTTTCGTCTTCAATCCATCGGTAACGTTACTTGGGGCTATATTTTTGTTCACCACATGTTATGTGTTTTTGCTTGGAGCGTCTTGTATCGTAGGATTATTTTATTTTTGTTGTATCACAATAATCCTTGCTGCACACCTAGAGAGAGAGACATGCACACACCGTGATTTTGTCGAGCTTCACTTATATCTATTGGGAGACAATTCCGCTCACATGTGTTACACTTATATCTTTTGAGCTAGATACTTTTGCTCTATGTGCTTCACTTATATCTTTTAGAGCGCAGTGGTGCGTGGCTTCATAGTTGATCTATGCTTTGAAAGTAGTCTCAAAAGGGGTAGTTATCCAAAGGGATACGAAAACTTCCACCTTCATGTGCATTGAATAGTTAGAGAAGTTTGATTCATCTCAATTAGTTTTGAGTTGTGGTTGTGGTAATATTGAAGTCATGCTAGTAAGGTGTTGTGGATCTAGAAATACTTGTGTAGAAGTTAGTGATTCCCGTAGCATGCACGTATGGTGAACCACTATGTGATGAAATCTGAGCATGATTAGTATATTGATTGTCATCCTTTGCGTGGCGGTCGGGATCGCGCGATGGTTTATACCTACCAACCCTTCCCCTAGGAGTATGCGTTGAATGCTTTGTTTCGATTACTAATAAAACTTTTGCAACAAGTATATGAGTTCTTCATGACTAATGTTGAGTCCATGGTTTATATGCACTTTCACCTTCCACCATCACTATCTTCTTAGTGCCGTGCAACTTTCGTCGGTGCACAAAACCCACCATTAGCCTCCCTCAAAACAGCCACCATACCTACCTACCATGGCTTTTTCAAAGTCATTCCGAGATATGTTGCCATGCAACTACCACCATGACATGTGCCACCATGTCTACATTTCCATTGCATGATCGTAAGATAGCTAGCATGATGTTTTCATTAATGTCTATGCCATGCTAGATCATTGCCACGGTACACTACCGAAGGCATTCCATATAGAGTCATAATTGCTCTAAGATTTGAGTTGGAAGTGTGATGATCATCATTAATGCAGCATTGTCCCATGTGAGGAAATAAAAGAGGCGAAAGAGCCCACCAAATAAAAAAAACAGAAAAAGAGAGAAGGGACAATGCTGCCACTTTTTCCACACTTGTGCATATTAAGCACCATGATCTTCATGATTGAGAGTCTCTCGTTTTGTCACCACCATATAGCTAGTGGGAAATTTTCATTATATAACTTGGCTTGTATATTCCAATGATAGGCTTCCTCAAAATTGCCTTAGGTCTTCGTGAGCAAGCAAGTTGGATGCACACCCACTAGTTTCCTTTAAGAGCTTTCACATACTCGTCGCTCTCGTGCATCATTTGTATGGCAATCCCTACTCATTCACATTGATATCTATTGATGAGCATCTCCACAGCTCATTGATATGCCTAGTTAATGTGACTATGTTCTCCTTTTTTTTCTTGCAACCTCCACCACATTCCACACCATCTATAAGTGCTATAACCATGGCTCACACTCATGTATTGCGTGATAGTTGAAAAGGTTTGAGAAAGTAAAGGTGTGAAACAATTACTTGGCCAATACCGGGGTTGTGCATGATTTAAATTCGTTGTGCAATGATGATAGAGCATTGCCAGACTATATGCTTTTGTAGGGATAACTTTCTTTTGGCCTTGTTATTTTGAAAGTTCATGATTACCTTGCTAGTTTGCTTGAATTATTATTGTTTCCACGTCAATAGCAAACTATTGTTTTGAATCTAATGGATCTGAACATTCATGTCACATAAGAGGAATTACAAAGGACATCTATGCTAGGTATCATGAAAGCATCAAAAATTCATTCTTTATCACTTCCCTACTCGAGGACGAGGAGGAGATAAGCTTGGGGATGCTTGATACGTCTCAAACGTATCTATAATTTTTGATGGTTTCACGCTATTATCTTGTCTTCTTTGGATGTTTTATGTACCTTTTATATCTTTTTTGGGACTAATTTATTGATTCAGTGCCAAGGGCCAGTTCTATTTTTTTGTGTGTGTTTTTGACTCTTTTGAGATCTGATTTTGGAACGGAGTCCAAACGGAATAAAAACCCCCGAAATGATTTTTTCTCGAACGGAAGAAGATCAGGGGGCCTCTAGGCCAAGCCAGGTGAGCTCCAGGGAGCCCACAAGCCCCCACTCCGTCACCAGGGGGGAGGCGGCGGCGGCAGGTCTTGTGGCCTCCCTGGCCGCCCCGTGACCTAGATACTTGGCCTATATATTCCCAAATATTCAGCAAAAAATCAGGGGAGCCTCAAAAATACTTTTCCGCCGCCGCAAGCTTCCGTTTCTGCGAGATCTCATCTGGAGACCCTTCCCGGCACCCTGCCGGAGGGGACTTTGGAGTTGGAGGGCTTCTTCATCATCATCATCGCCCCTCCAATGACTCGTTAGTAGTTCACCTCAGACCTATGGGTCCGGAGTTAGTAGCTAGATGGCTTCTTCTCTCTCTTGGATCTTCAATACAAAGTTCTCCATGATCTTCATGGAGATCTATTCGATGTAATCTTGTTTGGCGGTGTGTTTGCCGAGATCCGATGAATTGTGGATTTGTGATCAGATTATCTATGATATATATTTGAGTCTTTGCTGATTTCTTATATGCATGATTTGATATCCTTGTAAGTCTCTTCGGGTCTTGGGTTTTGTTTGTCCAACTAGATCTATGATTCTTGCAATGGGAGAAGTGCTTGGTTTTGGGTTCTACCATGTGGTGACCTTGTCCCAGTGACAGTAGGGGCAACAAGGCACACATCAAGTAGTTGCCATCAAGGGTAAAAAGATGGGGTTTTTATCCCTCTACATCATGTCATCTTGCTTAAGGCGTTACTGTGTTATTATGGACTTAATACACTAGATGCATGCTGGATAGCGGTCAACGTGTGGAGTAATTGTAGTAGATGCAGAAAGTATCGGTCTACTTGTTTTGGACGTGATGCCTATAGATATAATCATTGCATAGATATCGTCACGACTTTGCGCGGTTCTATCAATTGCTCGAGAGTAATTTGTTCACCCACCGTCTACTTGCTTTCATGAGAGAAGCCACTAGTAAACACTACGGCCTCCGGGTCTATTCACATCCATCGTTTACACCTCCGCTTTTACTTTGCTTTGTTACTTTGTTGCTTTCAGTTCTCACTTGGCAAACAATCTATAAGGGATTGACAACCCCTTCATAGCGTTGGGAGCAAGCTTTTGTGTTTGTGCAGGATCTTGAGATACTCCTCCACTGGATTGATACCTTGGTTCTCAAACTGAGGGAAATACTTACCACCGCTATGCTACATCACCCTTTCCGCTTCGAGGGAACACCAACGCAAGGATCCAAGGCCACGGGGGAAATCCTTTGCATACTTGCCTAGGAAGTCCCTTAAGGCGTAGCCGCAGCAGAAGGATCAAGCCAAGTATTCTCCCGTCGACGTGCCTAATTCTGGCGCCATTGGAAGGTCTTTTGTTGCAGTAGCACACGTATGACTACATATGGAATACAAGCCTACATTAGATTGACGAACTGGAGCTAGTTTCTTATCTCTGTGTTATAACTGTTGCATGATGAATAGCATCCGGCATAATCATCCATCACCGATCCAATTCCTACGAGTCTTTCACTACTGGTCCTTTCTACTTTACTTTGCTGCTACTGTAGTTGCTGCTGCTACTGTTACTCTGTTGCTACTGCTGTCACTTTGCTGCTACTGGTTACTGTTGCTACTGCTGCTATCATACTAGTCTGCTACTGATACTTTGCTGCAGATACTAAATCTTTCAGGTATGTTTGAATTGACAACTCAACTGCTAATACTTGAGAATATTCTTTGGCTTCCCCTTGAGTCGAATCAGTAAATTTGGGTTGAATACTCTACCCTCAAAAACTATTGCGATCCCCTATACTTGTGGGTTATCTAGACTATTTTTTGGCGCCGTTGCCGGGGAAGCACAACTATATTCTCTGAGTCTCTTGGGATTTACATGGGCTGGTCACTATGAGGAATCCGGAAGATCCAAGAACTAAAGTCTTGCCCTCAACTACGTGGACAGGTAAGGAACTGCCATCTAGCTCTACACTTGATTCACCTTCAGTTATGAGTAAGTTTACGACACCACCTCCTCCTAGAAAGCTTGATATGTCTCCTGTGCTTGATGATGCTACTTCTGCTGCCCATGATGCTTATGATGATGCTATTCTTGATACTGCTTTGCCTGATGATGCTATGCTTGATACTGCTTTGCCTGATGCTGCTATGTTTGATACTTCTTTACCACTTGGTGCATTCCTTGATGCACAAATGCACAAATTGCTAGAGTTGCTGCTAGATGTGATGATACATCTGAAACTGATAATACTATTGAAGTAGAACCTGCTATTTTGCCTGCTAGAACTAGCTCTCCTAGATATGAACTGCCTGATATGCCTGATTGTTATGTTATGGAAGGACAGATAACTGAGGATTTTCTTGCGTGTAAGTATAGCTATGATGTTGAGAATTTACTGCGCAAGTGGAAAGAAAAATCTCTGAACGCTAGGATGAAATATGACCCGAAGTTTGCTACTTCGCCTATCTTTGTGAACGATAAGGATTATGAATTCTCTGTCGACCCTGAGTTAATCACTCTGGTCGAATCTGATCATTTTCACGGTTATGAGTCTGAAACGGTTGTAGCCCATCTTACCAAACTGCACGATATATCCATCCTATTCACTAGTGAGGAAAAGATCCGCCACTACTATATCCTCAAGATGTTTCCTTTCTCGCTAAAGGATGATGCTAAGACCTGGTTCACTTCTCTTGCTCCTGGTTGTGTGTGTAGTCCCCAGGATATGTTCTACTACTTCTCTGAAAAATATTTCCATGCCCATAAGAAGCAAGCTGCCTTGCAGGAAATATACAACTTTGCGCAAGTTGAACAAGAGAGTCTCCCACAAGCTTGGGGGAGGCTCGTCGAGCTCCTGAATGCTTTGCCTGATCACCCTCTTGAGAAGAATGAAATACTTGATATCTTCTATAATGGACTTACCGATGCTTCTAGAGACCACCTAGATAGTTGTGCCGGTTGTGTTTTTAGGGAACGAACCGTAGAACAAGTTGAGATCCTATTGAATAATATCTTGTGCAATGAGAATGCTTGGACTATTCCCGAACCAACTCCTAAGCCAACTCTGAAGAAAAGAGGTATTCTATTCCTCAGTCCTGAAGATATGCAAGAAGCTAAGAAATCTATGAAAGAGAAAGGCATTAAATCTGATGATGTCAAAAATCAACCACCTATCGAAGAGATCTATGGTATTGATAACCCGATACACGTAGTAGAAGTAAATTCTCTGCGTAGATTCAATGAGAGTGATGTTCCTTTTGATAAACCTGCTAGCTTATGCTTGGATGAATTTGATAACTTTGTTGCCAAAAAACAAAGTATCAATGATTATGTTAGCAGACAATTGGAACAAAATGCTTGTATGCTTAGTCATTTAAGTGCTTGCGTGGACAGAAACGTCAATGATCTTAAGCTCTTGAGTAAACATGCCTCTATGGTTTCTACTCAGGTAGAACAAGTACTTAAGGCTCAGAATGACTTGCTCAATGAGTTGAATGACAATTCTGTCAGAGTCGTCACTAGAGGCGATGGAATGACCCAGGAACCTTTGTATCCCGAGGGTCATCCTAAGAGAATTGAACAAGATTCTCAAGAAGTTAGCACTGATGCACCTAGTCATCCTAGGGAGAAGAAGAAAGATCATACGAACTTGCACGCTAGCAACCCTGTTGCTGCTAGAGCCGAGACACCAAACGATGTCTCTGTCTGTGATGCTGAAACGCAATCTCGTGATGAACATGAGCCTAATGATAATATCAATAGTGATGTTCATGATGATGCTTAACCTAGCAATGATAAGGATGTGGAGATTGAACCTGTTGATCTTGATAACCCACAGCCTAAGAATAAGAGATATGATAAGAACGACTTCGCTGCTAGGAAGCATGGTAAAGAAAGGGAACCATGGGTTCAGAAACCTATGCCCTTTCCTCCCAAACCATCCAAGAAAAAGGATGATGAGGATTTTGAGCGATTCGTTGAAATGATGAGACCTGTCTTTCTGCAAATGCATTTGACAGATATGCTCAAAATGTCGCCGTATGCTAAGTACGTGAAAGATATTGTGACTAATAAAAGGAGGATACCTGAGGTTAATATTTCCACCATGCTCACTAATTATACCTTCAAGGGTGGAACTCCTAGGAAACTAGGTGATCCCGGCGTGCCCACTATACCTTGCTGCATTAAAGGAAACTACGTTAGATCTGCTTTATGCGACTTTGGAGCCGGTGTTAGTGTTATGCCTCTCTCTCTTTATCATAGAATTGAACTGGATAAGTTGACACCCACTGAAATCTCTGTGCAAATGGGCGACAAATCAACTACTTTCCCTGTCGGCATTTGCGAGGATGTGCCTGTTGTGGTTGCCAACGTCACTATGTTAAGAGACTTTGTTATTCTGGATATTCCCGAGGATGATGCCATGGCGGTCATCCTCGGAAGACCCTTTTTAAACACTACAGGGGCTGTTATTGATTGCAACAAAGGCAATGTCACTTTCCATGTCAACGGTAATGACCATACAGTGCACTTTCCGAAGAAACAATATCGAGTACACTGCATCAGTGCTATCGAAAAAATTCATCGATTCTTATTGGGAGCTTTGAATGCCGTATTCCTCCTGT
This sequence comes from Hordeum vulgare subsp. vulgare, assembly GCF_904849725.1. Classification (NCBI taxonomy): domain Eukaryota; kingdom Viridiplantae; phylum Streptophyta; class Magnoliopsida; order Poales; family Poaceae; genus Hordeum; species Hordeum vulgare. The sequence continues at coordinate 188,624,658 of NC_058519.1, read as the reverse complement.
TAAGACGAAGTATGATTTGCTTGTTGGGGAGATACACATCCCATTGAGGTAACCTAGTGACTATTCGAAAATTCTCCGTTCTCTTTTGCGATTCGAAAAGGTTTGTCAAGGATACTTGATCAACCTCATTGACGGATTTCTGTCAATGACCATGAGATGGATGAATCGAGGAGTCACAAACCTGTGTTCCAAGCTTTCACCTTTGGTTGCTTAGAAGAAAAATGATAGATTTAGTTTAGTTTTCCTTGTTTTCTGTTATAGCATCCCATAGAAAAGTACCCCGAAAATAAAAGTTCTCTGAACGTCCGGAAAATCAAGTATGATTTTTTTTGGAATTTTTGAAAAATACTGAGACGAAGAGCTAGTCTGGGGGCTCCACCAGTGGGCCACAAGCCCTGGAGGCGCAGGCACCCCCCTTGGCCGCGCCTACCTGGCTTGTGGGGCCCACGTGCATCCCCTCCACTCATTCTAGCTGCCATCTGCTTCTCCTACCTCCAGAAAAAAATCGTTTCGAAGCTCAAACCCGTGTTCTTGCTCTTCTTGCTTTTATTTTTGATCTCCTTGGTCAAAGCACCATTCTTCGAACTGTTTTGGGGAAATTACTACTTGGTAAGTGACTCCTCCTTTGGTCCAATTAGTCTTTTCTCTAGTGCCTTATACTTCAGGTATTTTTGCTGCCTTGGTGACCCTGTTCATGAGCTTTGCATGCTAATTTTAGCGGGTCCGAAGTGGTTTTGTTGCGTAATATGGCCTCTAAGCACTTGTGGGAGTAGTTGCTATGAGTTTTGTTGAGCCTTGTTCACTTTTTCTTAGAGTGACTAAAAATTTCAGAAAATTTTAGAGATAGAAAAGGGAAAAGATGAGGAGGTTCTTAAGAGGCTCTTCAAGCCATGACTCCAAGGATGATGGAAGTCAGAAGAAGCCCAAGTATCCGGTCCCTCGAGTTGCAGAAGTTCGAGCGTGCGAATGGCCAAGCGATGTGTTCTTACACGCCGCCGGACTTTATGAGGAATTTTATCACTTGGTGGCGAACGCAGGCCTTACCGCCTTCGTTGAAGATAAGTGTCCGCAATACCTCCTCCTCACTAATATCTTTGTGCAAAGCTTTAACTTCTATCCGAGGAAGAATCCTCCTATGGTTGAGTTCAAATTATATGATATCCCCCAGCGCATGTCACTCCAGGATTTTTTCAGTGTTTGCAAATTGCTTTTTTTGGGGATATTCATGAACCTCATCCACGGGACTTCGAAGCATTCATAGATACTATTGCTGTAGGAGAGGAGAGAGGAGTTTCTTGCGCTAGAGCTGCTAGCATACATTTTCCCGTGCTTCGGTACTTCTCACTATTTGTGGGAAAATGTTTGATTGGCCGTGGGAAAGCTGGGTCCCTTAGCTCCCCAGATCTTTTGGTCTTGCACGAAGCCCTTTATAATGACAAAACTTATAGCTTGGGCGCTATAGTAGCTCAATGTTTGAACACGAACCGTTCTAAAGGCGTTGTCTATGGAGGTATCTATGCTACTCGTCTTGCTAGACATTTTGAGATACCTATTAGACTGGACGAGGAAGAAGAGATTCTTCTTCCCGAGAGATATCTAGATTATGATAGCATGGTTCGCCATGACTTTCTTGATAGAGATATAAATAGAAGGATGATTTATAACCTGGTATTTAGTCAGGGTACTAGTGAGACTATTACTTTGCCTGCTCCTTCTTTGCTCAATCTTCATGGCTGCAATGTTTAGTGGCTCTCGCATGCATATCTGTTTATCTGCCATAGATTCATATTACTTTGTCTTCTCCTTTGTGTTTGCTTGCAAATTCCAGCTTAGTCCAATGCACGAGCACGCTTATTATTGTTCACATCGTTCGGTCATGCAAGTGAAAGGCAATAATGACGATATATGATGACGTGACTAAGTCTGGAAAAGCTTTTATGAACTTGATCTATTTTGTTTCTGTAAATATGACTAGGTCATCATTCCTAATTCAGCTTTGTTGTGAGATAAACATGTTTGCAATGACAACTTAGAGATCATAGTTTCTGATGCCATGCTTAATTAGCTTGGAGCTTATAATGGTTTGTCTTGGATGCCAACATGAATTTTGAGATGACTATGATGTAGTATGATAGGATGGTATGCTCCTTTGAATGTTTCAAGTGGCTTCACTTGGCGCATGTTCATGCATGTAGTTGAAACAAAATTAACATAGCCTCTATGATATTCATGTTCATGGTGATTTATGTCCTACTCATGCTTGCACTCAATGTTAGTTAATCTCAATGCATTTTGATGACTCTTGTCCCTCTCTAGTTGGTCGCTTCCCAGTCTTTTGCTAGCCTTCACTTGTACTAAGCCGGAATACTGCTTGTGCATCCACTTCCATAAACCCAAAGTTGTTCCATATGAGTCCACCATACCTACCTTTATGCAGTATCTACCTGCCGTTCCAAGTAAAATTGCATACCCGAACCGTTCATGTGGTGACAGGGGGCCATCAGTATCTTCCATGCTAGGCATGTTATCCTCGATATGTGTTTATTCACTATCATTCATGAGAAAGGGGCCGGTAATTGGAATTCCCAGTTCCGTGCTCAAATCGAAAAGATAATTGCCAACAAAACTCCCCCTGGATTGATGTTGGTATGGATGGCACCTGAGGATTCGGCTAGTCGTGGACTGTGATTGATCGGTGGTGGGGGAGTCAAAACTTTACTTTTATGTTTGGGAACCGCCTATAGCTTGTGTAGCGTGGAAGATGGTGAAAACTCTAGGTCATTGCGTTGACAATGAAAGCATGCCACACAACATTATTATCTCTGTTTTCAAAGCTTGAGCTCTGGCACCTTTGCAAATCAATGCTTCCCTCTGCGAAGGGCCTGTCTATTTATGTTCCTGTTGAGTCATCCTCTTTTTATAAAAACACCAATTAGAGAGCACCTCTGTCATTTTTATGCTTTGCTTCTAATTGTGATTGAGTATGACTGTGACTGGATCTTCTTTGCCTTGAATTACAATGTTTAGTCCGCCCTTGGTCTTTGAAGGTGCTCTGCATTTATGTTTTGCGGTCTCAGAAAGAGCTAGCGAAATACCATCTGTTCGTACTGCTTCATGATTGTTTTGATTGAAGTGTTGACGTTTGAGACTTAATATTATTTGCTCGCTAGTTGATTATGTCATTGATACGAGTTTACCGTGAGACCTAAATGTCATTTGTTTATGTGGTTAGCTTGTGATCTTGTTGTAATTATGGTTATGAGTTAGACATAGTTGCAACAACAAGATCAAACACAGCTCGTAAAAGTTTTTCTTTTGTCTCCTTTGAGTTTGTCAACTGAATTGCTCGAGGACAAGAAAGGCTTTAAGCTTGGGGGAGTTGATACGTCTCCATCGTATCTACTTTTCCGAACTCTTTTGCGCTTGTTTTCGACTCTAATTTGCATGATTTGAATGGAACTAACCCGGACTAACGCTGTTGCGATCCCCTATACTTGTGGGTTATCAATGACTTGTCTTACTCGCATGATCTGAAAGCCATCCCACCAAGCTCTGGATGTGCCTCCGAGACAGTGAGAAGCATAGAGGACTTTCTCACGATCATTAGTGCATTTGACCAGCGCAAGTAGGTCTTCGATAGTACAGATCCAGTCATCGGCATCCAATGGTTCAATAGTCTCCATGAATATGGGTGGCGTAGTTCGCATGAACTGAGAGAGAGTAGAGCGACCATTGACATTCCCGTTCTGCAGTGGGTTGTTCACCAAGGCTTGAGCCAGCTGCTGGATAGCAGCATTACTGGCTTGGCGTTCCTCTTGGAGAGCTTGAAGGAACTGAGCCATAGTCAAGCTTTCAGGAGGAGGCGGTGGCAGCGGAACATCATCTTGCTGCTCGTGGTGACCTCTAGCTTGAGCTTCCCCTCCGGTTCCCTGCTGCTGACCTGAAGAGGCAGAGTCGGGGTTGCCGAAGGTGCTGTTGCGAGTTGCATTCACCATCCTGTCAGGGGAGTAGATAGTCAATTTGCCGAACCGACCGAAATTAGAAGGGATGACGCTCCAGTAAAGAGGGGGTCTCGTGCTGTGCTAGTGTGAATTTTTTAAGCCAAAGGTTTTTGAAAGAGCTAATGCATTAGATTAAAACATGCGATGTAGTCACTCACAAGCTGCCTAAGGCAGAATGCGACTAGCATCCACAACACTCATGGTTCACTCAAACGATACAGGAACTCCTACTCTCGGGGAGTAACTCCTACTTGCCTACGTTGATAATACTAAGCGGCAGACTGCGCGGCCTCATAGGCGGGTTCTGCGGGATCTTCGTCTTCGTCTTCATCTACATCTTCATCAGTGCTTCCCTTCTTGGACGGAGTAGGGGAAGGAAGCGGTCCATCGCGACGTCTCTTGGTTACCGAGGTAGCGAAGATTTCGGAGTACTCTTCCGCGGCCAGGCGACGACTCTGAAGAGGAGTGGCCTGAATCGGTGGTATTCCTCCTCGGAAAGCAATACCAGGTGTTCCTTCGGGTGCTGCTTCCTTCTTCACCTTGTGGTTCTTCATCTTCTCCATGCGAAGTAGATCCTTGACTTGGTGCAGCTCTTGGCGCATCTTTGTTGACACTTTGATCAAAAGGTGGGTCAAAGTGTCGGATGAGAGACTGAAGTAGGTGTGGAACCTCAGTGGCGTCCCGTCCTCGGAAGATGGGTTGAGTGTCCAACTCCCATCTATCCCATCCTTAACAAAGGGTAGGTGATGAGTAGTTGGCTCGTTAGCCATCTCGGGAAGGATGTCGCGGAGTCGCATGAGCGCTTCTCGTGCTGCTGTCTCCACTGCCAACATCAAATCCTCCATCTATGGTCCTTTGAAGAACTAGCTAGTCGGGGAGTCATTAGCCTTCACTATCACGTCCACGTGATATTATTTGGTGTCGGTGTTGACCTGGTGCTCGTAGTAGAGGAAGATGGGCGTGCGGCGTACTTGGCACTTCTCGAGGCTATCACTCGAAAGTAGAGTTAAGCCCGTCTCCAGAAGCATCTCAGGTACGACAGCTATCTACAAGGTGTAGAGGAGAGGGTTAGCAAGTTTTTAATGGGTGCAAAATCTCAGGTTAAGGTCTAAGTGCACTAGTCGTCTCGGCTATCGTCCATGCTACCTAAGGATTCCTATAGTCAGGATGGCTCTAATACCAGCTGTGTGGGGACCCCGACTTACAAGTCGAGATCGCCGGATGAACGTGCTTAGTGATCCCAGAGATCAATGCTCACCGAACACACAAATACTGAATAATAAGAGTCTTACATCCAAGTACCGAGTCATTACATGACGTGACCGAATGGTCAAGTTCACAAGGTTGGGCCTAAGGTCAAATCATACTGATACAACTAAATAGCGGAAATCATTGGGGCTAAGCGGGTGCCCATGCCATCAAGCCTACACCGACAGGCATACTGACTCGGAAGCGTCCTAGTTCGCAGGGGCGTCTGCGAAGACATACTCATCTCCAAACTCCGGTCCTTACATGTCTGGTCAATAATATAACCAGTGGCAAGCCAATGAGTACTTTGAATGTACTCACAAAAAGCCCGATATGAACAATGAAAGTGAAGGATAACAATAACATGCATCTTTGGTGGAATTCATCTTGGTGGAATGATCATGAATATGCACCAAGTTAAAGAATTACTCTTGAAGAACAGGTTACAGATATCAATATATCTGTCACGGGCTGAACCATCCAGGTTCACCCTATATGCCAAGTCGCCAAACTTGGTCATATCGTTACTTCCATAATAACTCCTTTCATCACAACTCACACACACAATTGGTTTATGCGGAAACAACTGGACGTAGTTTAAGCAGCACCACCAAACTGTCCTTGATTGTGGACACGACTATTCGAATAGTTTCACACTCTGTAGAGGTAGTACGCTGGACCCACGAGATTCAGGAAACTTCTGTGTCATCCACGACTCGCGGTATGTAACATACCCGAGGTAAGTACCCGATCAATGCCTTTTCCCTGACGATACTAGACAAAGAGGTCCACTTGATTGGTACCCAGCCCACATGTTGTACGTCTTACGAGCACCCACTCTGGACAGTATCAACCATGCGAGGACCAACGGTGTGCCTGGAACTCATAAAACTGGCATAATCGCCCTACCTGGCACGTCCCCATCACGAGAGTGACCACACATCACACCCGCCACTAGTAATGTGGCTCTTTGCTAGCACCGACCAGAGTAATCAACAAAGCCCCTCCCCATAAAGGGGTAATGTGGTCGTACAGGTAAGGTTGCGACGGTCAACACATCATAAATCTAATCCCATTTCCGAAACCATACCCACTCAAAATACCCGGTGCACCACTTCACCAAAAGTGGCCACCTAACTCATCATCACCTTCCGGCATTAGTGGCACCCGACGTGGTTTTCATAAACCTTTGATTTATTTCATCATCATGCTCATGCTACTATTATTCTAGCTTTAGTTGTCAACATGATACTAGCATGACCCTCATAGGTGGTAGGATCAAGCTCTATGCATGTGCTCTAGAGGAGCCATCGGTAACATCACGTCAATGATTTACCGACACTTATGATCATATGCAACGGAAATATTTGCTATCTTAACATGCAATATAACATATGCTCAGTCATGGTCAAAGGGCTGCTTGCCATGGTCAGCTAGGTATGCGGGGTCTTCGAGGTCTTCCACTCCGATTCCCTCGTCACACGGATTTTCTATCCTCATCAAAAGAACAAATAAGAAATAGCTCACTCAAAAACAGATCACAAAGTCATTTTAAAAATGTTCTTTATTACTGATAAATCGAAGTGACTATTTTGAAAAATATTTGCCTCTGATTTCAATGAAGGAACATTTTTAAAATCAACCAAACAGAAGCAAAACTATTCCAATTTAGTCCTTTTTATTATTGTAAAACAGAATAGTTGCTGAAAAATTCATCCAATGGACTCCTCAAATACTACATATTTTTAGAAGAATATTAGTGGAAAAATTATATTTTTACACTGGTTAAATATTTCTATAAGAATCTTTGAAATGAGATTTTAAAAACAAAAGAAAAATGGGCTAAGTCCCTGGCCTGGCTTGACCTGGAATTCGGCCGGCCCAAGGGCACCCGACAGCCTGCCCACGGGCGCGCACCGTCGGGTTTGAACCTGACATGCGGGGCCATGCGGTCAACGGCTGCGGGCAGCAAGGGGGAGATGGCCGAGACACCGACAGGTGGGGCACACCTGTCGGGGTCGTCTCCTACCTCTGGCCACAGAGGAGGAGGAGCACGCTGGCAAGGCTGCCGACGTTCTTAAGCCCCAATGAGGACAGAAATGGGTTCGGCTCGACGCCGCCTACCTGCTGATTGTCGGAACAACAACGGAGACGCACGAGTTCGCCGGCGACGAGGAGGCGGCGGCGGAGGAGTTTCGGGAGGTGGTTGAGTGGGTAGCTAGGGGCACGGAAATGCTTGGGAAAGGTGGGGGAAAGATTCCTGAGGTCGAGTGGATCAGTTTGGTGTGTCGAGGGACGCAGGAGCCGTCCTATAGCTGGAGATCAACCGGAGCTCCGAGTGGAGGGTCTTATAGGCGCGCGACGGTGAGACGATTCGGGAGCGCCAGTGACTCACCTTGGCGCGCATGGGGGTGCAGAGAGGGGCTGGGGTCGAAACCACGGTCTCAGGACCTGGTTTTGGACTGCTAGAACCATCTGCAACAGAGGTGGAGAGAGAGGAGTCGAGCATCAGTGGCCGCACAACCTTGGCCAGTTCTGGTGCGCGCGGGCACGCGTCGCACGAGATCTAGCGCGGGAGAGGAGGGGCCCTGATGGTCGCTCGATGCAGAGTTGTTGTCGGGGAAGAGGTTGGACACCTCGGGGGAGGCTGGAACAGACCGAGGGCGTCGCCCCCACCTTGGTGGCTTCCTGTAGCGCGCGCCTAGAGCGCAGTTTTGGCATGCCACGGCATGCTGGTGCGCTGTGAGGCACTTTGGACGTGCCTAGCATGTCTTAGCACTGGCTGCGAGTGAGGCTAGCCGTTGGTATCCCGTGGGAGCTTCAGCTGGTCAAGGGAGACAAGGAATACTGGTGCTTTCAGCTTTGAAGTAAAGCTTAGATTGGAGTTTTAGTCATTTCCACTTTGAACCAGTGAGGGGCCAGTTGACTGGGGTTGGGCATTGATACTGGCCACCTAATTTGAGAGTTTGTAGCAAAGGGTTAGGGTTAAGCTATAGGTTAAACGGGCTTTTACCCATATGTCAGAAGGGGTTCGACAGTGGTTTGGGGGCAGTTTCTCCCCACCACTCGTGCTGCAAGTTAACACGTTTGGGTTTGGTGCTAAAACATGTGGCTTCTCCAAGTTTGAGCTCGAGTGCGCAAGTATAGCTTTGTAAACTTGAAAGCACCACCATTTGACCAGATCTGTCCCTTCCAAAGAGATAGTGGGCTAACTAAGTCCCACAAATCCCATTTTTGGCGTGGAACCCTCATTTGAGGTATTAGCTACTCATGCAAAGTTTCAACATCATAGGACAAACTTTGCTATGTAGAGTTGCTCTAACTCCAATCTGGAAAAAAGTGGTTTTAGGGTTATTTGGGGTCCTTAATCACCTTGGATCAAGGTGAAACTTGATGTGGACACCAAATATGGCTTAGGGATACCACTGGAATTTTCTAGGATTTTATTGAGAATATTTCCTTTGGAAAGATTTTAAAAGGTCAAAACAGACAGAAATGGCTTTCACGGTTTTACTCAAATAATTACAATATAAATAGGGGTTTTAAATCTTATGTATGGAAAATATATGTCCTTATCATCTCCAAATTTAATCAGATTTTTCTAAGGCAGAAAAGTATTTTTCCAAGTAGGAATACCAATTCTGGCCTCAGAAATGGACATGTAATTTAATTAGGAAAATAATTCTATTTTTTTTATTTTGTGGTTTTGAAGCACTAAAATGAAGTTAAAATCAAATCACCAACTTCGGGTGGAAACACTCCTTGCCAGCAAGGGCATGGAGTGCAACTCAAAGTAGGGTTTTACCTTGATCGGAAACAAGTAAAGGTTTTTGGAAATAATTTAATATTGTGAAATGTGGGTTTTATCATCACATGATCGAACACACAAGCATACAATGACAATCATGGCACTCACAACATTAGTTTGAAAAAGTTTTAACAAGCTCACATTTTTGCATTACACAGAAAGTGGTAGTAAAAACAGGGTGTGACAATAGTGACCAGATTTCTTGCATTTGTGGCAAGTTCTTTTCTTGTAGTCGTGAGATAAAGATTCTGATTTCCTCATATCTCTTCTTGAAGATTTACCAAACTTCCACGCCGTGTAAACTTCTCGAATTTCCTCACGAGCATTGCAAGCTCCTATCCAAGTTCTTCAGGGTCACCAATGCTGCAATCTGAGTCTTTTTCGTCAGATGAGGAAATTTCTTTGGCCTTTAGTGTACGAGGTCTTGACTAGCTTGGTCCATACAAATCTCTCTTTTCTTCCTGTTGGAATTCATGAGTATTGAGTCTTTCAAGTATATGAGCAGGATCAAGCATCTTATAGTCTCCTCTTTCTTGAATCATCAGAACGAGTGTATCAAATGATGGATCCAGAGATCTTAGCAGTTTCTTCACAACTTTATGGTCAACGATGTCTCGAGCTCCCAATGCTTGCAGTTCATTTGAGATATCAGTGAGGCGATCAAAGGTATCTTGGCAACTTTCATTGTCAAGCCTCTTGAAGCGATTGAAGAGATTGTGAAGAACATCAACATGAGAGTCACGCTGAGTTGAAATTCCTTCATTGACTTTGGACAACCTATCCCAGATAAGCTTAGTTGTGCCCAAAGCACTCACTCTGCCATACTGACCTTTGCTCAGATGTGCATAGATGATATTCTTTGCTTGAGAATCAAGTTGATTGAATTTCTTCACATCAGCGGCAGAGATAGTAGCAGTGATGGAGGGCATACCATGTTCCCCAATGTACCCGAGATCATTGTCAATATCCTGAAGATGCATCTGCATCTTGGTCTTCTAGTAGGGAAAGTCCTTTCCTTTGAAGGTAGGACATCCGGTCGTAACCTTGATCATATCTGCAGTCGACATAACTAAAACTCTAGGTGGTTAAACCAAAATCACACAGAACAAGGGAGTACCTTGATTTGATACCAATTGAAAGTGCGTTATATCGACTAGAGGGGGGGTGAATAGGCGATTTTTAGAATTTCATCGCTGAGGAAATTCCTTGTGAGTAAATTCCTCAATGATGAATTAAGTACAGTGGAAATATCACATGATCAGAAGTCCAAAGACTACTAGAAAAGATTTTTTGGTGAATATTATGAGAAATGGATTGCACAGTACACAGGTACGAAGAAGCAGGTGAAGATTGACTCGAGTGAATAATTTGAGGTTGAGGAAATTCAGAGAAAGTCTTCATACAAATTCTTCAAACAGCTCAGACGAAAGTCTTCAACATAAAATTTTGAGGACACGAAAGAATTGAAGAAATAGAACCCGTAGCTCGATGAAGACAGTAGCTGATGACCCAGTTCCAACTCCTGTGACAGTTGTACGTCTGGTTCGGAGCGGCTTGGTATTGAAACCAATGGACACACAGTCCCGGGTCACACGGTCCCTACCGTATTCTCCTTGAGCTAAGGACACACAGTTCTCGCCCAACACTCGTGGTAAGTCTTCAGGGCAGACTTCCAAACTGTCACAAACTCGATCACCCGGAGATCCACAATTCAGTGCTGGATGCTCTAGACCATGACGCCTAACCTTCTGGAGGGTGCATAGTCATCAAAGGTAAAAGGTTTCAGTTCCACACAGGAACAAATTCTTGAGTGATGCTCAATCACTTGGTTTTTGGTTTGGGGTTCGGTGTTTGGGGAATTTCCTCACTTGATGATTTTCTCTTGAAGACTCTGAGGAATTTGGGTATCTCTAAATCACAAGTGTCAGTTTCTCTCGAAGAAACCAACGAGCTAGTGGTTGTGGGGGAGGGGCTATTTATAGCGTGGGAGCATCCCGACATGATTTGACATAAATGCCCTTAACTATTGTGACCGTTGGGTGGATAAGACCAGTGAGGTGGCGCGTGTCGCGGCAACGGTCGGAACTTTCAATTGTAAAAGTCCTCATGCCTCTCATATTCCTCACTTGAGGCTTTGGTAGGTTTAGACTTGGGTTGAGCATCATGAGGAAATTCATTCTGTAGTATTACTTCGACCCCCTTTAACGGGTACGGTCTTCCTATGACTTAAGAGTAAAGAAAACGAAAGAGAAAGAGTAAATCTTCACGCTTCAAAGTCATCACATTGTTTTTCTTCAGGACACACCGAACTCCTCATCTTCAATATCTTCATGAGGAATATCAATTTCATCGCAATTTCTTCGCGATCAAAGTCTTCAAGTTAAGACCAATTTCTTCAGCCGAAGACATTCATTTTTAGGGGTCGATATTCATCGTATTACTCAAACTCCTTAGTGACTTATAGAACATGTGTACACTTACAAACACATTAGTCTCTTAGCCTATAAGTCTTCGAGCCACCAAAATCACTAAGGGCACTAGATGCACTTACAACCACCAGCAACGGAAGCTAACGATGATGTTTTAGATCGCATGGATGTTGACAACTCCATGCGTCCTGTTTCTGGTGGTGACGGGGAGGACGGGAGGAGGAAGAAAATGAAGATAATGATAAAAATGACGGAGAGGGAAATGAAAAATATACTGAAGGGAAAAAGGGAGAGGAGGAAGCAGAGGATGAAGAGCATAAAAAGGAGGAAGAGGAGAAGCAACATGAGGATGAAGGCACGGAGGACGAAGGTGCAGATGAAGAGTTGGGAGAGGAGGAGGAGGAATATGGTGTGTATGGGAAGAAGGGTAATGAGGATGTGCGTGATGGCGGCACAGACGGCAATGCTAGCACCGAGAACACCAGCGGCAGCGGCCGCCTTGACGAGGGAGGTGGGCAATATACATGCTTGCACAGGGGCAGTGATGACGACGAGGTGTCGCTGACTATGATCTTTAGGAGAATCAAGCGTAGTGCCAAGGAAAGACAACATGGAGAGCAAAGGAGGTTTTCTCAGAGCAGACAAGAAAGCGACGACTGTTTCTTTCAAAGCAGTTTAGTTATGGAGGACGTGTGGAAAGGGGCGTATGAGGTAGACTCTAGGCCTTCTATTACAGTCGCAGATGTGATGAAGATCGGAGAGTCAAAGTACAAAAAGAAGGATGTCATGCCTGAGATCCGAGATATCCCTCTTTTATCGATGTCCGTGATGCCTATCAAGAAATAAAAATCTGTGGTATGGAGATGGCCCTTGAGATGCTGGGAGATGGTTTTAAGTAACCAGAAGAGAAGGAATCACAGTCTTCAGGAAGAGCTGAAGGGGGTTTTAGGAAGAACGTCAATAAAACAACATATATGATAGTTAAGTGTACTCCTCCGTTCGTGGAAGAAGGCCAGGATGTGCCGGGTCAAAGTGCTGCAACTACGACAGCCAACCAGCAACCTCCGAAAGTCCCGAGGTCGACAAATGAACTGCCAAGTCAGAAAGTCACAACACCTCCACACGCAAAGGTTTACAAGAAACAAGCAGGAAAGAAGCAAAACAGAGCAACTGCTGACAAACTGGAAGCAACTGAGCGGAAAATTCAAGCAAATAAAGTGAGTATGCAGGGAGCAGCTAATCCAAAGCAACGTACGGAGGCAGCGGTTGAGACTGGAGTTGTCACTGGACAGGAGAAGGATCTAGGCAAAGGTTCAGCGGGAAAGAAGCAAAAGAGAGCAACTATTGTAAATTTGGAAGCAACTGAGCAGAAAATTCAAGCAACTACATTGAGTATGGAGGGAACAACTTCTACGAAGCAACGTACGGAGTGAGCGGTTGAGAGTGAAGTTGTCACTGGACAGGAGAAGGAGCTAGGTCATGTTTTAGCAGGAGAAGCAAGCATTTTTTTGGAGTCGAGAGAGTCAGGAGGTACTACTGTGCTCGAGGAAGTAACTCCTCATCTGATCCAGGAAACTGGAGATGCAAATGCACAACAATCAAGCGACAAGCCGCCACTTGTTCCCACAAAACAAGCATGCTTTGGAAAAGGCAAAGAAATCTCATTCGACGACATTCGGGGCATCAACGAGTTGCTGGAAAAGTGCATCAGCCCAGGGTCGACGCCGCCCCTCGTGAGAATTCAATCTGTCGGGACCATACCAATAAAACATGCATCCTCTATCATTAATCTATCATCAACCACAAGAGCATCTCAGTCAGGTGAAGCACAACCGTCGCGGCAAAGATCAAAGTCTGGACGTGCTGCTTGGGTTGATTACTGCCTAGCTCCAACTTTTGACCTCGGCATAGATGAAATAGAGGAAAATAAAAGCAAGGAGGAGAATGCAACAGAGGATGGGGGTGGCAAACTCACCGCCCACCGCACACGTCGAGTGGGGAATTGATTAGGGTAACCTTGATTTCGATGGAGTCATTGAGGGGGTAGTGAAAACTGCTGTAGCAGTAGAGAGCGCAGGGCACTTTTGTAACGACTAAGATGCGGACCTTTCCTTATTTGGGGGCGAGGCCTCAAAAGGGGAAAGGGGCACATCTACACGTTTTGCAAACGGGATAATCATCACAATACATAATTAAAGATTAACAAGTAGGGCATACACTTGCCATCTGTAAAGAATATATCATATAGCTTACAGAGACACATTATTCAGAGTAGCAGCAAGTCCAGCTACAGACTTAAACACAAAAACAGATGATCTAACACATCCCGTATGCTAGCCCACGATCACGACCACGACCTCAGTCTTCCGGATAGTTCACATACAGACAGCCATAGTCCTCATCGAACTCCCACTTCAGCTGGTTGTCATTAGGATCTCCCGCGTCGGGCGTACCTGTACCTGTTGGGGTTTGTAGTAATCTGTGAGCCACGGGGACTCAGCAATCTAATGACCTTGCTACTGAATCTAGTCAAGTTATTAGGTGAGGAAGGTTTAGTGTATGGGTTTGCACCAACCTAAGCATATATGGTAGCTGACTTACAATGATCAGAGTAATCATATGGTGGTCTACGCGAGCACTCGAATACTAGATGATCACTAAGTGCTCCTGAACACCTACTTACGTCAAACATAACCCCACCATGTTCCCGATCGAAGAGTGGTCTTCGAAGGAGACAGTCACGGTTACGCACTGAGTTGGAAGTTTTATTAGAGTTACTTTTAGTTGTCTAGAAAAGGATGTTAACAAAATATCCATTTTGCCAGATAACCGCGGGCACGGCTTTCCGAAAGATTAAACCCTGCAGGGGTGCTCCAACTAGTCCATCACAAACTGCCACGGGCCGCAAAGTAATCCTCTATCACGAAACTCGTGATCTCGTCAGATTCCTTAGAGGAAAAACTCAACTTTGAGGAGACCCAAAGTTTCACCGGGATTCCTATATGCAAGATATATCGCTAAGGTAAGACAAATCTGGTAGGACCGCCCGACGTGTCGACGACCACGATAAGAGTCGCGTATCTCAGTCTCAGGACATGCTGAATAAGAGAATCATACGGTGGCCTGATAGAAATCACCCGAGTTGCCCCGGATTGGCCCCGCACGGTGCTCTAGTTTGGACCAACACTCATGAGGAGCACTGGCCCGAGTTGTTGATTAAATCCTCGGTGTAGCTATTGCCTATGCAAATTATTATTAGGTGATTAGCGGATTAAAACCAATGTTGGGTCCTGCCGGACGAGCCTTAACACTACACGGTTTATCAAGGGGGTCTCCATAAGAACCCCGAACGTGTTAGGAGCGATCAGTTATGGAAACAAACACCGGTAACCGAAACTAAGGCGGCAACAATGGAACAAATCACCCGGCAAAATGCTAGGCCTTCCGTCATTTACCAAGTATATAGGTGCATTAATTAAATAGCATTTCAAACTGAGTGATATCAAAATACTCATGTTAACACATGAGACAGCTGGCACCTGCAACTAGCAAAGCTACTCATTAGAAGTTGAGCAAGCCTACTTAGCCAAACAACATTTGCTAGGAGGGGGAGCTGTTCGGGGTTCATGGCAAAGATATGTGGCATATATTTCAAGTGGTAGGCAGCACACATGTATCGAAGGAAACATGATTCTAAGCATAACAAAGCTAGATACGGTATCAAGGTCACGGTCATCTTGCCTGTGATGTCTTCAGCTTGGAACTGCTCTTGATCTTCCTGCACGTACTCTCCAAAATCCACGTACTCGCTCTCCGATCCCGATGCTACCCAAGATAAGATAACAACCAATGAACACCAACACAACGTAATGCAACAAGCAATATGATGGATGTGTGAAGAAGGAAGCATGCATCACTATTCTATTCACTTTCATATGCATTAGTTGAGTTAATTGAATTCTGGACAGAACCTCATATTAAGTTATCTTGACATGCATGAAGATGGTATGAACATCTGCATCACGAGAAAATGATGCAAAAGCATATAAAGAATGTAGAGAACAGAGCTACGGATCAACCAAAAACTACGAAACAAGTTATGGCGACCTACGGTTCAAATCAGCCACAAACACACTCCAATGGCACTCTCGTGGTGTTACCAGGTTGCCACATGATCAAGCAACCAAATATAAGTGGGATGGTGCATGGGAACACACCACACCATCAACAATGCCCACACAAGCTTCAAATCAACAAAAACATGCAATCTGTTTTTCAACAGCATCATAGCAGTTTGTCTACAATATTTAAAGTAGCTACAACCATCTAAATGGACCAAACAAGATATGAGGAAAAAGCCATCCAAAAGCTCTACAACCCTGAACAAGAAGTTAAGACAAAGGAGTCACCCATGATCAGATCTATGGACACAAGCTCGGACAAAATATTAAAGATTCTGGGACTTAGTGAAAATCACAGATTTTCACCAGCTCCTTACGCTCTGAAGCATTTTGGCAGCCTCCAAAATGATATCTACAGGAAGTGAATAAGCATGAAATTTAACAAGGGGCTAGACAAGCACAATAGCTCACAAACTTTAGTTTATTGCATGGGTTGATTCCCAACACAGGAGCTAATTCATCCAAGACAACGGGGGAAGAAAATAACATTAGATTCCCAGACTTAGTGAAAATCACAAGGTTTCACAATTTGTCAGTTTCAGCCAAGTGTCAACTTTGACAAGCCACAATAGGTGCATACAAATTTCTAAGAACAAAACAAAGACCCCATGTTGTAGAGGGGTTCACTCGCTACCACTACATCAAGGATTCATCCTCAAAGGGTCAAGGCACCATCTAATACAAAGCACTAAACATGGCATCATGACAGAAAATGACAGTTTTATGAAGTTGCTCTAAAGTGAAATCTGATTGCACTAATGTATTCCTGGGATGATTATACCCCAAAATCATATATAATACATGGGTACTTGCATGTAACATCAAGGCACAAAACTAGCTCGAACATACCACCTAGAATCATATGAGCTACAATTGCCTATTAGACACAAGTAAAAGTTGTCCTATGCATCACCTACACATGCACTTGCACTAGGACAAGATCAAACTAGCTAGGCATAGCATCACATACATAAATAACCTCAAGTGTGATGTGTTCATCCACACACACACTCATGCGCTCACACATACACATGCATTTGAGCACACACACTTATGAGCACATCAACCTACTCCTACACACACACACATGAGGACACACACATAAATGAAACACCCACTCTATGTGGAGATGCACACTCATGTATTTGTGCATACTTTCACAAGTGTGTGTGTGTGTAACACATACACACATAGACACACATCTCCAACCTACACACACAAACTCATGCACACATACACACATAAACACATACACACATGCACATGCATGGTACAAATCTCCGAAGCATCACTAAAATACTAAAAAACACCCTGGCAGGATTTAAAAGAAAACGCAAAACAAATCAACAAAAGGAAAAGAAAGTAAAAAGGGGGAGATGCTGGGATCGAACCCAGGACCTCCCTCGTGCGAAATCACACACCAACAACTCTGCTACGCTTACGGTTCTTAACAGAAAGGGGGGATTTGCTCTTTTGAGCATCCCCCTCTGCTCCTACTGCAGAGCAGCGGCGGCCGGAACAGGGGAGGCTCCCGGGCAATGCTACGGCGACGAATCGGCTACATGCACTTGCGGGGGGAAGAGGGAACCCCAGGGGTTCCATTCCCGCCTCGAACTCGCCAGGAGGTGAACCACGACGGTGGCACGATGGACATCCTATCTACTGCACTGAAGCTGCTGCTGCTCTGCGCGACAGAGCTAAGCTAGCGACGACGCGACGCGAGCGGCTACGGAGGGAAGGGGAAGGCGGAGGGGAGCGGGGCGCTGCTCACCTAGGGGTCAGAGAGGTAACCCGTCGCTGGAGATGAAGCAGAGCGACGAGCCGGACTGGAGTAGCTTGCCGAAGAGAAGAGGAAGGAGCCGGTCATCATGGACGTCGGGGAAGGAGCTATCGACGCCGGATCTTCACGAAAATGGAACGCCTAGACCCTCCGCTACCTCCTGGTCCGATCGGGGAAGAAGGCAAGGCGGCGCTCCGCCGCCGACGACCTCAACAGGAGCAACCCATGGTGGTGGAGAGCTCGGGAACGCCTTCTGACGGCCCCAGGGAAAGAGAGGAGGGGGAAGTAGAGCTAGGGTTGCGAGGGGGGCGCGTGGCTGCTTAAATGCCTCGGGATGCACGCTTGGAGCTGCCGGATCGAAGAGGGAAAGGATCGGTGGTGGAGGTGGATTCGTATAGGGTGACGACAGCGAGGAGGAAGAAGGAGAGGCGAGCGGGCTGGCACGGGGGAAAGGAGGAGATGGGCCAAGGAAAGAGAGCTGGCCCACTTGCTACCTAGCGCGTGCCGAGAAAATAAAACGAGGGGGGTTCCTTTTTAAAATAACCAACATGCAAACTTAAATGCACACTGCCACATAGGGGTTTGAAGAAAATAAAATAAAAATACTTAGGGCATAAGGGAATTATGCCATATTTAAATAAAATACGAAACTGATTTTTGGAGCAACTAAATTAAAATCAAAACAAGATTTAATTAGCTGTTTTGTAAAAAAGAACACCATATGACTTAAGTTTTAAAACCCCAATACAATATCCCTCAATCACAAGATAAAACACTAAATGATCAATGATGACCCACAAGTATATGTGATCAATCGTAGTCCTTTCGATAAGTAAGAGTGTCGAACCCAACGAGGAGCAGAAGGATCTGACAAGTGGTTTTCAGCAAGGTAAAATCTGTAGGCACTGAAATTCTCGGTAACAAGTGATTGTGTGGTGAGAAGATTCGTTGCAAGCAACAAGTAGCAAAAGTATCAATGGTGCAGCAAAGTGGCCCAATCCCTTTTGTAGCAAGGGACAAGACTCGACAAAGTCTTATAGGAGGATACACGGGAATTTCTATCATGCTAGTTTCATCATGTTCATATGATTCGCGTTCGTTACTTTGATAGTTTGATATGTTGGTGGACGAGCGCTTAGGTACTGCCCTTACTTGGACAAGCATCCCACTTATGATTAACCCCTCTCTCAAGTATTTGCAACTATGAAAGAAGAATTAAGACGAAGTCTAACCATACCATTAAACTAGTGGAGCCAAATCAGCCCCTTACGAAGCAACACATAAACTAGGGTTTAAGCTTCTGTCACTCTAGCAACCCATCATCTAATTACTACTTCCCAATGCCATCCTCTAGGCCCAAATAATGGTGAAGTGTTATGTAGTCGACGTTCACATAACACCACTAGGGGAAAAACAACATACACAATATCAAATTACCGAACGAATACCAAATTCACATGACTACTATTAGCATGACTTATCCCATGTCCTCAGGAACAAAAGTAACTACTCACAAAGCATAATCATATTCATGACCAGAGAGTTAATGAATAGCATCAAGGATCTGAACATAAACTCTTCCACCAAGTAATCCAACTAGCATCAACTACAAAGAGTAATCAACACTACTAGCAACCTTACAAGTAGCAATCGGAGTCGTGAGACGGAGATTGGTTACAAGTGATGAACTAGGGTTTGGAGATGAGATGGTGTTGATGAAGATGTTGATGGTGATGAGTCCCCTCCGATGAGAGGAGTGTTGGTGATGACGAGGGCGATGATTTCCCCCTCCGGGAGGGAAGTTTCCCCGGCAGGATCGTCCTGCCGGAGCTCTAGATTGGTTCTGCTCAAGTTCCACCTCGTGGCAGCGGCGAATCCACGAAAAAGCCCCTCTCTGATTTTTTCCTGTACGAAAACCTCCATATAGCAAAAGAGGGGAGCAAGTGGGCCAATGGGCTTCCCACAAGCCCCCATGGCGCGGCCTGGGGGGTGGTCGTGCCATGCAGGCTTGTGGGCACCCCCTGGTGCCCCTCTGGCACTTCTTCGACCCAATATTTTTGATAAAATCAGGAAAAAAATCCTTGTTGATTTTTACGGCATTTGGAGTTGCGCAGAATAGGTATGTCAACTTTGCTCCACTTTCATGCCAGAATTCCAGTTGCCGGTATTCTCCCTCTTCATGTAAACCTTGAAAATGAGAGAAAAGGCATAAGAATTTTACCGTGAAGTGAAATAACAGCCAAAGAAGCGATAAATATCAACATGAAAACATGATTTAAAATGGACATATCAACTCCTCCATGCTTAGACCTCGCTTGTCCTAAAGCGAAAGCCGAGCTCAATAAATATGTCAATAAGTTTGGGGAGAGAGGTGTCGACAAAAAAAGATACGAACATGCATGCATCATGATCAAGATCAGAACAAGAATACCAACATATAATCTCTCATGCTAAAGTGATAATTCCTTCACAAAGTAAAGCATGGATCAAGAACCTTACCAAGAAGTAACAATCGATAGCCTTTAGTCATTGAAGCAATTGCAATTTAGCACAACATCAGAAAGAGTCAAATAAGAGCTTGTAAAGCAAATCCACATAATCAATCATTCTTTCGTTCTCTACAATTGCTACAACTCACGTGGTACTCATGAGATCAAAGTTTCAGCTGGACACAGAGAAAGATAGGGGCTTATAGTTTTGCCTCCCAACTGCTTACCTCAAGGGTAATGTCAACAATAATAATTCATGAATGCCTACCTCCAAGTTGACATATGAATATAGATCTTTCCCAAGCATATGACGGAAGCCAAGACAAAGGCGAACTAAGGAATTGGTGAAGATCACCATGACTCTTTGAAGGGCAAAAAGTAAAGGAACAAGATAGGCCCTTCGCAGAGGGAAGCAGAGGTTGTCATGCGCTTTTGAGGTTTGGATGCGTGTCCTCTTAGTGCGGAGGAACGTCACTTTATATTGCCTCCTGTGATAAAGAACTTTATTATGCAGTCTGTCGCTTTTATGTCTTCCTCATCACAGGTTCGTACAAAGCTTATTTTCCACACACTAATAGATCATACATATTAGAGAGCAATTTTTATTGCTTGCACCGATGACAACTTACTTGAGGGATCTTATTCAATCCATAGGTAGGTATGGTGGACACTCATGGGAAAACTGGTTTCAAGGTTTATGGATGCACAAGTAGTATCTCTACTTGGTGCGGGAGGTTTTGGCTAATATGAGGTGGAAGCACTCGTCACATGCTATGGGATCTCTAATCATATAACATTGTTCGGAGCCAGGAAAACAAAATTCATTACGTTGTGTTCCTTGTCCAACATCTACTTCTAGGCATGTAATAGTTTAGTGAGTGTTCACAATCATAGATGGTGTCAGAGATGATATATTTATATGTGAACCTCTCCTTCTTTATCACTTCCTATTAATTGCAACAATGACCAAGGTCTACGTTTGCCTACCCTCAACAAGTTTCAATCCTCATTCCTTTTACATGTGAAGCCATCACTTCCCATAAGATCATTACATGATCTTTCATGCTTTTGTTCTACTCTCACTCTTTTGATCATGGCAAGAGGCAAGGCCCTTCAACTAAGACACTCTTTATTATATGGCTCACGAGCAATAATACATCGGGGGTGACAGAAAGCAAAATTCAAAACTAAAACAATAAGACTTTTAAACTACTAGAGAAAAATAAAACTGAAAAGGAAAACTAAAACAAAGGTAAAGGCAAAAGATGTGATGGTGATACGATACCGGGACAACTCCCCCAAGCTTGGCACAAGCCAAGGGGATTGCCCATACCAATGCTCAGTTGTCTTCCTTTGGTGGTGAAGGTGGAGGAGTTGTTGCAATCTTTGACTCCAAGAGGGCCATTAATCTTTGATTTATACCTTGGAGATCTGCGATATGTTTTTCCAGCAAAACAACTTCATGAGTGAGACAAGTATTATGAGCACGAGTTGTTTCACAAAACCTCAAGAGTTCAATCAAAGATGGAGACAGTAGGTGGAGGTAGGGTTGGAGGAAATCCACTTCTTCAACTTCTTCCTTGTTGAGCACAGATTGCACTTCGTCCCATGCCTGATCCTTCTCCTTAGCTTAGCTCTTGGTTTCTTTAGGTAGTCTCTCCTTAGCCTCCATGACCTCCATCCTTTTCAGATCAGCATGAACTTCTCCATAGATTTGACGGAGGTTGTTCTCCCCCACAGATTCCAGGGACGACATCTTGACCTAGATCTGCGGCAAAAAACAGGCTCGAAACGAAAAACCGAGGACATCTGCGTGATGCAGGGGTCAGACCAAACGGGAGTATATATTATGATTTTTTCAGACAAGAAGGAGTACCCTGCATGAAAACGGAGTCCGGGAGGTGCACGAGGTGGCCACAAGCCCTCCGGCGCGACCAGGGGGTGGGCCCTTGCCGTGCAGGCTTGTCGCCTCCTCGCACACTTTCCGGGCTACATCCAATTTTTGTATTTTTTTCAAATATTCCAAAACGGAGAAAATTGCATACTGGAAAAGTTTTGGACTCTGTTTTCTTACCGAATCACATACCTCTTTGTTTTCGGAGTCTAAAACAGGCTGATATCTTCCGGAGTTATGGTATTGATAATATTGCTTTCAACATTTGTGAGAGTACCTGAGATATAATGCTTGACTCTCTGCCCATTTACCACTCTCGGACAATTACCTTCCGTGTTGCTGATCTTGATAGCACCGGAACGATATACTTCCTCAACAACATAGGGACATTCCCATTTAGAGAGAAGCTTGCCTGCAAAGAATCTTAAACGAGAGTTATATAGCAAGACATAATCACCTACATTGAACTCACGCTTTTGTATCCTCTTATCATGCCACCTCTTAACCTTTTCTTTGAACAGCTTGGCATTCTCATATGCCTCAGTTCTCCACTCATCAAGCGAGCTAATATCAAATAACCTCTTCTCACCGGCAAGTTTGAAATCAAAGTTGAGCTCTTCGATTACCCAATAAGCTTTATGCTCTAGCTCAAGAGGTAACTAACATGCTTTCCCATACACCATTTTGTACGGAGACATGCCCATGGGATTCTTATAGGCAGTTCTATAAGCCCACAGTACATCATCGAGCTTCTTAGACAGATTCTTTGTAGACCTGTTGACAGTCTTTTGCAGAATCAGTTTAATCTCTCTATTGCTTAGCTCTACTTGACCACTGGACTGAGGGTGGTAGGGAGACGCAATTCTATGGTTGACATCATACTTAGCAAGCGTTTTACGGAAAGCACCATGAATGAAGTGTGAGCCACCGTCGGTCATTAGATATCTAGGGACTCCAAATCTAGGGAAGATAACTTCTTTCAGCATCTTGATAGAGGTGTTGTGATCAGCACTACTAGTGGGGATAGCGTCTACCCACTTAGTGACGTAATCAACAACAACTAAAATGTGAGTATACCCATTGGATTTTGGAAAAGGTCCCATATAATCAAAGCCCCAGACATCAAATGGTTCAATCACAAGTGAATAGTTCATAGGCATTTCCTGACATTCGGTAATATTACCTATTCTTTGACATTCGTCACAAGACAAGACAAACTTACGGGCATCCTTGAAGAGAGTGGGCCAATAGAAACTAATTGCAATACCTTGTGTGCAATTCTATCTCCCGCATGGTGTCCTCCATAGCCCTCAGAGTGACACTTCTGTAGTATCTGTCCCTGTTCATGTTCAAGTACACAACGTCTAATAACACCATATACTCCTTCCTTATAAAGGTGAGGATCATCCCAAAAGTAGTGTCTCAACTCAAAGAAGAATTTCTTCTTTTGCTGGTATGTGAAACTAGGTGGTATATATTTGGCAACGATAGAGTTTGCATAATCAGCATACCACGGTGCACTACGTGAAGCATTGGTAACATTCAATTGCTCATCGGGAAAGCTATCATCAATACGTTGTGGGTCATCAAGAACGTTCTCCAACCTTGACAAGTTATCTGCTACTGGGTTATCAGCACCCTTTCTGTCGACAACGTGCAAATCCAATTCTTGTAGCAAGAGAACCCATTTGATTAGTCTAGGTTTAACGTCCTTCTTCTCCATAAGGTACTTAATAGCAGCATGATCAGTGTGAATAGTGACTTTGGAATCAACTATGTAAGACCTTAACTTTTCAAATGCAAACACGACTGCTAAAAATTCCTTCTCCGTAGTAGCATAGTTTCTCTGGGCACTGTCTAGAGTTTTACTAGCGTAGTGAATAACATTCAACTTATTATCAACTCTTTGCCCTAGAACAGCACCAACAGCATAATCACTAGCGTCACACATGATCTCAAAAGGCAAGTTCCAATCAGGTGGTTGAACAATAGGTGCTGTTATCAAAGCCCTCTTAAGTATTTCGAAGGCTTCCTCGCAATAATCGTCAAAAACAAAAGGAATATCCTTTTGCAAGAGATTGGTAAGAGTCCTAGAAATCTTAGAGAAGTCTTTAATGAACCTTCTATAGAAACTAGCATGACCAAGGAAACTTCTTATACCTTTGATATCTGTGGGGTATGGCATTTTCTCGATTGCATCAACCTTAGCCTTCTCGACTTCAATACCTCTTTCTAAAATTTTATGTCCTAAGACGATGCCTTCATTAACCATAAACTGGCACTTCTCCCAATTTAAGACAAGATTGGTGTCTTTACATCTCTGCAAGACTCGATCAAGGTTGCTGAGGCAATCATCAAAAGAAGACCCGTAAACGGAAAAGTCATCCATGAAAACCTCCACAATCTTTTCACAAAAGTCAGAGAATATAGCCATCATACATCTTTGAAAGGTGGCAGGTGCATTACATAAGCCAAAAGGCATACGTATATAAGCAAAGGTACCGAAAGGGCAGGTGAAAGTGGTTTTCTCCTGATCAGATTGTGCAACTGGTACTTGGGAGAAACCAGAATAACCGTCTAGAAAGCAGAAGTGTGTGTGTTTGGACAGTCTTTCTAGCATTTGGTCGATAAAAGGCAAAGGGTAATGATCTTTCCTACTGGCTTTATTCAGTTTCCTAAAATCGATCACCATCCTATAGCCAGTAATAATCCTCTGTGGGATCAATTCATCCTTATCATTAGGGACAACGGCAATGCACCGGACTTACCCAATCGCTATGAGCAACAGGATAGATAATACCCGCTTCCAGGAGCTTTAGTATTTCTTTTCTCACTACTTCTTTCATCTTAGGATTTAATCTCCTTTGATGATCAGCAACTCGTTTGAAATCAGGATCAGTTTTAATCTTGTGCTGACATAGAGTAGGACTAATGCCCTTAAGATCATCAAGAGTATATCCAATAGCAGCACGGTTCTTCCTCAGAGTTTTTAGTAACTTCTTTTCTTCATGCTCTAAGAGGCTAGCACTAATAATAACAGGATATATCAACTTTTCATCAAGATAGGCATACTTAAGAGTATCAGGCAACTGTTTAAGCTCGAACACAGGATCACCCTTTGGTGGGGGTGGATCCCCAAGTAGTTCAACAGGCAAGTTATTCTTAAGGATAGGATATTGTTCTAAGACAACTCTATCTATCTCTTCCCTTTCATCCATATGCATATCATTTTTATGCTTACTAGGCAACTCCTTTTCATGAGGTTGTCTACCAAACTTGGAGAAATTGAACTCATATGACACACCTTCAAAGCCAACAGTGACTGTTTGCTTCTCACAATCAATATGAGCATTGACAGTATTGAGAAAAGGTCTGCCAAATATGATGGGACAAAAGCTATCTTGTGCGGTAGCAAGAACGAGGAAATCAGCAAGATACTTCATTTTACCACACAAGACTTCAACATCCCTAACAATTCCCACAGGGCAGATAGTATCTCTATTGGCAAGCTGAATGGTGACATCAATAGGCTCTATCTCAACAGGTGCAATCTCATCTTTGATTTCATCGTATAAGGATTGAGGTATTGCACTAACACTAGCACCCACGTCACATAAGCCATGATAACAATGATCTCCTATCTTAACAGAAACCACAGGCATGCCAACAACAGGCCTATGTTTGTCTCTAGCGTGAGGTTGAGCAATTCTAGCAGCATCTTCACATAAGTGAATATTATGTCCCTCAACTTCTTCAGATAGAAGATCTTTGATAATCGCAATGCTAGATTCAACTATAATTTGCTCAGGGGGTGTAGGTGTTCTAATGTAGCCTCTACGTATCATAGTTGAAGCTTTAGAATGATCCTTTATCCTAACAGGGAAAGGTGGTTTCTCAATGTAAGCACTGGGAACAACAGGATCACTATAGGCAATGACTTTCTCTTCAACTTGATTGGGTTTAACTACATTGACTTCTAAAGGAGGATGATATTTAAACCACTTCTCTTTGGGGGGATCAATATGAGCAGCAAAGGATTCACAGAGTGAAGCTACTATCTCAGAGTCAAGTCCATACTTAGCGCTAAAATCACTAAAGGTATTTTTCTCAACAAAGGATTTAACGCAATCAAACGTGAAATTCATACCTAAATCCTTAACTTCTTCAAGCTCACAATCTTCAGAGTTGCGTTTAATTCTCTCCAATAAATTCCATTTGAAGTCAATATCTCTCTTCATAAAAGAACGGGTACAAGAAGTGTCAAGCATGGTGCGATCATCACGAGAAAGCCGAGCATAGAAGTTCTGAATGATAATTTCTCTCGAGAGCTCATGATTGGGGCATGAATATAGCATTGATTTAAGCCTCCCCCAAGCTTGACCGATGCTTTCTCTGTCACGAGGCCAAAAATTGTAAATATAATTTCGATCACGATGTACTAAATGCATAGGATAAACTTCTGATGAAATTCTAATTTCAACCGATTGTAGTCCCATGATCCAGTATCATCACATAGCATATACCACGTCAACGCCTTATCCTTCAATGATAAAGGAAAGACCTTCTTCTTGACCTCATCCTCGGGCACACCTACAAGCTTAAATAAACAACAAACTTCATCTACATAGATCAGATGCAAGTCTGGATGTGATGTTCCATCTCGTGTAAAAGGATTAGCCAGCATTTTCTCAAGCATACCCGAAGGAAATTCAAAGCAAATATTTTCAGTAGGTGCAGCAGGTTGAGGAGCAACCATTTGTGCTTTCGTTCGAGGTGAAGATACCCCGAACAAGCCCCTCAAAGGATTAGTATCCATAGTGACGAGTGACAACATATTTCACCACACTATATGAATGTTTCTTTACCAAGTTCCACTTACCAAAGGCGCTTCACTCCCCGGCAACGGCGCCAGAAAAGAGTCTTGATGACCCACAAGTATAGGCGATCAATCGTAGTCCTTTCCATAAGTAAGAGTGTCGAACCCAAAAAGGAGCAGAAGGATCTGACAAGTGGTTTTCAGCAAGGTAAAATCGGTGGGCACTGAAATTGTCGGTAACAAGTGATTGTGTGGTGAGATGATTCGTAGCAAGAAACAAGTAAAAAAAGTAGCAATCGTGCAGCAAAGTGGCCCAATCCCTTTTGTAGCAAGGGACAGGCCTGGACAAAGTCTTATAGGAGGAGAAACGCTCCCGAGGACACACGGGAATTTCTGTCATGTTAGTTTCATCATGTTTATATGATTCGCGTTTGTTACTTTGATAGTTTGATATGTGGGTGGACCGGCGCTTGGGTACTGCCCTTACTTGGACAAGCATCCCACTTATGATTAACCCCTCTCGCAAGCATCCGCAACTACGAAAGAAGAATTAAGATGAAGTCTAACCATAGCATTAAACTAGTGGATCCAAATCAGCCCCTTACGAAGCAACACATAAACTAGGGTTTAAGCTTCTGTCACTCTAGCAACCCATCATCTACTTACTACTTCCCAATGCCTTCCTCTAGGCCCAAATAATGGTGAAGTGTTATGTAGTCGACATTCACATAATGCCACTAGAGGAAAAACAACATACAACATATCAAATTACCGAACGAATACCAAATTCACATGACTACTATTAGCATGACTTATCCCATGTCCTCAGGAACAAAAGTAACTACTCACAAAGCATAGTCATATTCAGGACCAGAGAGGTAATGAATAGCATCAAGGATCTGAACATCAATTCTTCCACCAAGAAATCCAACTAGGATCAACTACAAAGAGTAATTAACACTACTAGCAACCTTACAAGTACCAATCGGAGTCGCGAGACGGAGATTGGTTACAAGTGATGAACTAGGGTTTGGAGATGAGAAGGTTCTGATGAAGATGTTGATGGTGACGAGTCCCCTCTGATGAGAGGAGTGTTGGTGATGACGATGGCGACGATTTCCCCCTCCGGGAGGGAAGTTTCCCCGGCAGGATCGTCCTGCCGGAGCTCTAGATTGGTTTTGCTCAAGTTCCGCCTCGCGGCGGTGGCGAATCCATGAAAAAGCTCCTCTCTGATGTTTTCCTGGACGAAACCCTCCATATAGCAAAAGAGGGGAGCAAGTGGGCCAGTCGACAGCCCACAAGCCCCCATGGCGCCGCCTGGGGGGTGGCCGCGCCGTGCAGGCTTGTGGGCACCCCCTGGTGCCCCTCTGCACTTCTTCGGCCCAGTATTTTTGATAAATTGGGAAAAAATCCTCGTTGATTTTTACGGCGTTTGGAGTTGCGTAGAATAGGTATCTCAACTTTGCTCCACTTTCAAGCCAGAATTCCAGTTGCCGGTATTCTCCCTCTTCCTGTAAACCTTGCAAAATAAGAGAGAAAAAGCATAAGAATTGTACTGTGAAGTGAAATAAATATCAACATCAAAACATGATGCAAAATGGACATATCAATCAACATTTTTAGAACAGGTTTAAACAAAGTTGATTCATAAGTTCAAATATTAATAGAGAAGGGGTTTTTGAAACCTAGTTTGAAACCCCACTGTTTTTGAAAACACCACTACATCGACACAAGCACACTAGCATTCAAAATCACATGAGACTCATGATGATCAAGCAACATCAACACAATGGGCTGCCATGAATGCAATGAATGCCATGATGCAAGATGAAGACACAAATTAAAGCCACATGAAATGATAACTCTATAACATCACAACATGTTTCCAAAATAGGAAAGGTTCCCAAAATGGCAAGGGTTACATCTGGGTCATTACAAACTCTCCCACACTACAAGAAGATCTCGACCTGAGATCTGGGAATGAAAGAACTCTAGAAATTCGGAACGGAGGTGATCCTTGCGCTCCCAAGTGGCCTCTTTATCAGAATGATGTGACCACTGCACCTTGAGAAACTTGATTGACTTATTGCGGGTCTTGCGCTCAGTCATCTCAAGAATTGCAACTGGATGCTCACGGTAGGATAGGTCGGGTTGAAGGTCGATATCCTGAAGATCAATTGTGCGCTCGGGAGTCTTGAAGCATGTCTGGAGCTGAGAGACGTGGAACACGTCATGCACATTTGCGAAGTTTGAAGGGAGATCCAATTGATATGCAAGGTCGCTTCTCTTGCCAACAATTCTGAAAGGCCCAACAAAACGAGGAGCAAGCTTGCCTTTGATGCCAAACGTTTAGTGCCCTTCATAGGAGACACTTTAAGATAGACGAAGTCATCGAGCTGATAAGCCATGTCATGATGCTTGCTATCATAGTAGCTCTTCTGACGGGACTGCGCTGCTTTGAGATTATCCCGAACGACACAACACATTTCTTCTCCTTCTTCAATCAAGTCATTCCCAAGAATTTGACGCTCGCCAGTCTCTGACCAGTTGAGCGGGGTACGACACTTCCTGCCATAGAGAATCTCAAACGGAGCTTTGCCTGAACTTTCCTGATAGCTATTGTTATAAGAAAACTCAGCAAAAGGTAGGCAGTCTTCCCACTTCATGTCAAAGGAAATGACACACGCTCTTAGCATATCCTCGAGGACCTGATTGACTCTCTCAACTTGCCCACTAGTCTGAGGATGAAAGGTTGTGCTGAATCTAATCTTTGTACCCATCGCAGACTGAAATGAGACCCAGAACTTGGAAGTAAAAATGCTTCCACGATCCGAAGAAATCAGCATTGGAACGCCGTGCAATGAGACTATCCTCAAAGTGTACAACTCTACAAGCTGAGCTGCCGAGATAGACTCCTTGACTGGAAGGAGATGAGCGACTTTGCTCAACTTTTCGATGACGACGAAGATGGCATCGTTACCCTTCTTGGACTTCGGAAACCTGGTGACGAAATCCATCTCAATATGGTCGAACTTCCACTCGGGAATGGGCAATGGAAGCAAAAGACCTGCTGGACATTGATGCTCTGCTTTCACCCTTCGACATACATCACATACATTTACGAACTAAGCAATTTCACGCTTCATGTGAGTCCACCAGAAGGTCTGTTTCAAATCCTAATACATCTTGGAACTTCCTGGATGTATCTAGAGAATAGAGTTATGAGCTTCTTCCATGATAACCTTTCTGAGATCTCCTTTCGGAACGAGAAGGCGATCCTCAAAGCACAAAGTATCTCTGGCATCAACACTGAAGCACTTATATTTGGGAACTCCCTTTGCCAAGCCAATATTAACCTTCTTCACCATTGCATCAAGAAGTTGAGCTTGTCGGACCTGGTCTTCTAAGGTAGAAGAAAGCTGAAAATTAGCAAGAAATCCCTGAGGTACTAACTGAAGATTGAGCTTTCTGAAAGATTCACAAAGATCAGGCTGGAGAGGCTTCCGAATGAGACAGTTGCAGTAAGACTTCCTTCTCAAAGCATCTTCCATAACATTAGCTTTGCCTAGAGTGTACTCAACGCTCGGATTAAAATCTTGGAGCATCTCCACCCAACGAGTTTGCCGAAGATTGAGGCTAGGCTGGGTGAAGATATACATGAGACTCTTGTGATCGGTGAACACTTCAACCTTTCCTTCCAACAAGAGGTGTCTCCAAGTCATCAGAGCATGTACCACTGCGGCCAACTCAAGATCATGAGTGGGGTAATTCTTCTCACTTGGTTTCAACTGCCTCGAGGTATAAGCTACCACTTTCTTGTCTTGCATCAACACTGCACCAAGACCTTTAAGAGAGGCGTCGCAGAACACTTGATAAGGTTTGGAGTCATCAGGAGGAACCAAGACTGGAGTATAAGTGAGCTTATTTTTGAGTATGTCGAAAGCCAACTAACATTCTGGACACCAGACATACTTCACACCCTTCTGAAGAAGACTTGAGAGAGGCTTAGCAATCTTGGAGAAATTCTCAACGAATCTTCTACAATAGCTTGCAAGCCCAAGAAAGCTTTGAATCTGCTTCACATTTTGCGGAGGTTCCCACTCAACAATGGCATGCACCTTCGATGGATCAACTTTCATGCCCTCGGCAGAGATGATGTGCCCAAGGTAGACAACTTCTTTCAATCAGAACTCACATTTGGAAAACTTAGCATATAACTTATGCTCTCTTAGCTTATCAAGCACAAGCCTGAGATGTTCATCATGCTCTTCCTCGGTTTCCGAAAACACCAGAATATCATCAAGATACAACAAGACGAATTCATTCTTGAATGGGGAGAAGATATAATTCATCATCCGATAGAAGGTCGGTGGAGCATTGGCCAGACCGAAAGACATCACCGTGTACTCATACGAGCCAAAGCTTGTTCTAAAAGCAATCCTGGGAATGTCCTCTTCGCGAATGCGAATCTGATGATAACCCATCATGAAATCAAGCTTTGAGAAGATCTTAGCCCCTTTCAATTGCTCAAACAACTCATTGATGTTAGGAAGTGGATACTTGTTTTTGATCGTCTTCTTATTCAATGGACGGTAATCAACACTGAGTCATTCCGTACCATCCTTCTTCTTGACGAAAAGAACTCCACAGCCCCAAGGAGATGAGCTTGGTATGATGAGACCCAAAAGCTTTTGCTCATCAAGTGGTTTCTTCAGCTCCTTCAGCTCTTTTGGACCCAATTTGTATGGCCGTTTACACACAGGCTCAATACCCGGTTCAAGCTGAATTACGAACTCAACTGCTCGGTGCGGAGGCATTCCTGGCAGTTCTTCCGGAAAAACATCTTCATATTCGCAGACTACAGGGACTTGCGAAGTTGGAGAGATCTCACCCTTCTCATTCAAGGAAAATAGACGGACGGTGTCATGACATGCTGCGAAGATAATCACGTCCTCCGAAGAATGAGTTAGCTTCACTTCTTCGGCTTCACAATCAATAGACGCCTTGTTCGTAGCCAACCAATCCATTCTAAGGATCAAATAAATATCAAAGTTACCTAAGACATACGGTGATGCCAGAAAAGCATAATTGCCCATCTTGACAGAGACATCAGGAACCACAAAATTTTACCTCATCTGCGCACCCAGAGAAACAACACCCAAAGGTCTATCGAAATTTGCAGAGGGGAAATCATGCTTGATGAAAAATGACTTTGACATAAAGCAATGCAAAGCACCAGAGTCAAACAATGCTTTTGGAGGAAAATCATTAACTGAGAGATTACCCATAATCACGAAAGAGGAGTTGTCTGCTTCAACTGCATTCACCATATTGACTCTCGCAGACCTGGGGTTGAACATCACTATAACATTGCTTGGAGGCTTCCCTGGAGGAGGAGCCGGAAGACGCAGCTGAGAGGTGCACTTGTTGGCATAGTGACCTGTCTGCCCACACTTGTGACAAGTAACATGTGCCGGCTGACGGAACTGCACCTGAGGATTCCTTGCTTGTGCTGCTGAAACCTGTGATGGAAAGCTGGGTTGGGTGGGTGGGAAGAACCACGACCACCTGATTGCTTGAACTGTTGAGTCTACCGAGGAGGAGGAGGAGACACCCAGTATTTTTGCTGCTTCGGAACCACCTGAGTTGAGGGCGACGAACTAGACTCTCTGAAACGCTTCCTCAAATTATCCACCATGAGCAAAGCTGCCTCAGCCCTGAGAGCCAAGTTATAGAACTTATCAAACTCATCGGGATCGTGCAAGGCGAGGGCCAGCTGCAAGTACTCTCTCAGACCACCTCTGAACTGATAGATCTTGCTCTTCTGATCTGGAATGTCCTGCAAGGCATATCGAGCGAGCTCATGGAACTCAACGTTGTACTTGGACACATAGGAACCACCTTGCTTCAAGCGTCTGAACTTCTCACGCATCTCCTCCACAAAGCTAGACGGGATATAATGAGACGTGAAATCTCTGCAGAACTCATCCCAACTGATCAATCTGCCACCCCTGGAGTCCTTCAACTGCTGCCACCAAACTGGTGCGTGTCCCTTGAGCTGAAATGTTGCAAACTTGACGAAATCCTCTGGACGGACATTGTTGCACTCATAGTGTTTGTTCATGTCCTGAATCCAGTCCTGAGCGTCAAACGACTGAGGTCTTCAGCTGGTTTGCTAGGAATTGACTCAGAGATGCAAACTGATTACCACCATGGTTGAAATTGCCCTGCTCCTGATTGGTCCTCTCTTGCAACAACTGGATTAACATCTGTGTGTTTGCATTTGTTGCAGCCATCACTGCTTGCCAAGCCTGTGCAGTAGGAGGCGAAGGCGGAGGTGGCGGAGGTGGTGGTGGCGGAACATCAGTACCCTCGCGACCCGGATTCTGATGAGTTGGTGGAGCCATCCTGAAGACGGACAAGACATTAGACCAGAGAATAACATTGAAGGTAAAGCTGAATCAAAAGGCAGGAATATCTAAACAAGAATATTAGCAATTGCACTCGAACAAAATAGTAAGAATGCTTCCTCAAAGTGACTGTCGACAAAATCTGATTAAGACCACTTGCAAACCAAGTATGAGCTAGAACTGCTTGGAACAAACATGTGACAGAGATTCCATCCGATATCTTCGTAGATATGATCGCACGGGCTCGAATTTATAGTAGCCATCCTGTGCAAGGCAGTGCACACGACTTACGAAGCATCCCCGAGTCGTAGCAAGCTATAAGGAATCGTTAAGACACAACGAGAACCGATGTAAGACGACAGTGAACAAACGTACCCACTGAATGTCGAATCCCAACCTCACATCATGCATCTGTAGGAATATTGTCCTATAAGTCACTACTTGATATCCCACCTATGAATTCCCAAAATATCTGGTCATTTAATCTGGTACACGGATACAAGGAGTAATATGTAACACACCTCCTATACTAACCCGTCCAGTGTATCACATCCGTCAACACATAACCAGAATCTCGGACCTTTGTCTACTACAGACCCTCGTAATCACAACTATACAAAGTGTGGCGATACATCCGAAACTCTCTGCACCAGTACTGGGGAAGCCGGACTCCTCTCGTCACAACTAGTATTGAAGCAATTACAAACATCCTCCGTCTTGAGATACTAAGAAATATGAATGATGGCGATGTGCACAAGAATCCCTTGGAGCTCAAGTCCCCGGAAGAAATCAAGACAGACAGGAGGCACCAATACAGAACTCCGTCACATCGATATCATATAGATTTAAAAATACCCGCGTGATCCTAATTTTTTTTTAGCAAGAAGAGGAGTAGAATTAAGATTTCCTAAGTCAAGAACCTCACCAGAGTATAGAAGAGGAGAAAAAAGAAACCTACTCTCCGATATAACTAGGACTCAAAACATTTTACTAGACTTGACTCGACCAAGTTCGATCACACAAAGGCTCCTATGGTCGTAAGGCTCTGATTACCAACTTGTAACGACTAAGATGCGGCCCTTTCCTTATTTGGGGGCGAGGCCTCAAAAGGGGAAAGGGGCGCATCTACGAGTTCCGCAAACGGGATAATCATCATAATACATAATTAAAGATTAACAAGTAAGGCATACACTTGCCATCTGTTAAGAATATATCATATAGCTTACAGACACACATTATTCAGAGTAGCAGCAAGTCTAGCTACAGACATAAACAGAACAACAGATGATCTAACACATCCCGTATGCTAGCCCACGATCACGACCACGGCCTCATTCTTCCGGATAGTTCACATACAGACGGCCAGAGTCCTCATCGAACTCCCACTTCAGCTGGTTGTCATCAGGATCTCCCGCTTCGGGCGTACATGTACCTGTTGGGGCTTGTAGTAATCTGTGAGCCACGGGGACTCAGCAATCTTATGAACTTGGTACTGAATCTAGTCAACTTATTAGGTGAGGAAGGTTTAGTGTATGAGTTTGCAGCAACCAAAGCATATATGGTAGCTAACTTACGATGATCACATTAATCATATGGTGGTCTACGCGAGCGCTCGAAGACTAGATGATCACTAAGTGATCCTGAACACCTACTTACGTCAAACATAACCCCACCGTGTTCCCGATCGAAGAGTGGTCTTCGAAGGAGACAGTCACAGTTACGCACTCAGTTGACAGTTTTATTAGAGTTACTTTAAGTTGTCTAGGACCAAATGTTAACAAAATATTCATTTTGCCACATAACCGCGGGCAGGGCTTTCCGAAACATTAAACCCTGCAGGGGTGCTCCAACTAGTCCATCACAAAGTTCCACGGGCTGCAAAGTAATCCTCTATCACAAAACTCGTGATCTTGTCGGAAACCTCAACTTTGAGGAGACCCAAAGTTTCATCGGGATTCCTATATGCAAGATTTATCGCTAAGGTAACACAAATCTGGCAGGACGTCCCGACGTGTCGACGACCCCGATAAGAGCCGCGTATCTCAGTCTCAGGACACGCCGGATAAGCGAAGCGTACGGTGGCCTGATAGTAATCACCCGAGTTGCCCCGGATTGGCCCCGCACGTTGCTCTAGTTTGGACCAACACTCATGAGGAGCACTGGCCCGGGTTGTTGATTAAATCCTCGGGGTAGCTATTCCCTATGCAAATTATTATTAGGTGATCACCGGATTAAAACAAATGTTGGGTCCTGCCAGACGAGCCTTAACACTACACAGTTTATCAAGGGGGTCCCCATAACAACCCCGAACGTGTTAGGAGCGATCAGTTATGGAAACAAACACCGGTAATCGAAACTAAGGCAGCAACAACGAAACAAATCACCCGACAAAAGGCTAGGCCTTCTATCATTTACCAAGTATATAGGTGCATTAATTAAATAGCATTTTAAACATATTGATATCAAGATACTCATGTTAACATATGAGACAACTAGCACCTGCAACTAGGAAAGCTACTCATTAGAAGTTGAGCAAGCCTACTTAACCAAACAACATTTGCTAGGAGGGGGAGGTGTTTGGGGTTCATGGCAAAGACAGGTCGCATATATTTCAAGTGGTAGGCAGCGAGCATATATCGAAGGAAACGTGATTCTAAGCATAAGAAAGCTAGATAAGGTATCAAGGTTACGGACATCTTGCTTGTGATGTCTTCAGCTTGGAACTACTCTTGATATTCCTGCACAAACTCTCCAGAATCCACGTACTCGCTCTCCGATCACATCATATTAAGTTATCTTGACATGCATGAATATGGCATTAACATGTGCATCACGAGAAAACGATGCAACAGCATATAAAGAACGTAGAGAACGGAGCTACGGATCAACCGGAAACTACGAAACAAGTTATGGAGACCTACGGTTCAAATCAGCCACAAACACACTCCAATGGCACTCTCCTAGTGTTACCAGGTTGCCACATGATCAAGCAACCAAGTATAAGTGGGGTGGTGCATGGGAACACACCACACCATCAACAATGCCCACACAAGCTTCAAATCAACAAAAACATGCAATCTGTTTTTCAATAGCATCATAGCAGCTTGTCTACAATATTTAAAGTAGGTACAACCATCTAAATGAGCCAAACAAGATATGAGGCAAAATCCATCCAAAAGATCTACAACCCTGAACAAGAAGTTAATACAAATGAGTTACCCATGAGCAGATCTATGGACACAAGCTTTGAATAAATATTACAGATTCTGGGACTTATTGAAAATCACACATTTTCACGAGCTGCTTATGCTCTGAAGCATTTTGGCAACCTCCAAAATGATATCTAAAGGAAGTGAATAAGCATGAAATTTAACAAGGTGATATGCAAGCACGAAAGCTCACAAACTTTAGTTTGTTGCATGGGCTTATTCCCAACACAAGAGCTAATTCATCCAAGACAACAGGGGAAGAAAATAACATCAGATTCCCAGACTATGGACAAGACAACATACAGAACGTAAGGAAGCTCATGACAATCTCGATGATAAAGTGCGACCTTAATAAGGTTATATCGATGGAAATCCTCAAACCAGTCAAGAAATGAACACGAACCAGGTACACAAATGATAAGCATCCATCTACAAGCGTCCACTTTCACTTGTAGTGCACCCCATTTTATAACTTCAGAGTAATTAAAACATATAAAATTCAAACAAGATCCTTGAAAACAACACACCGCCTGATTTCTTTTGCACACAACACAAACTTTCAGTTGCTCGAATTTTATATGTCATCTTCTCAAAAATAAGCTAACAGTTGCTCCATTTTTAACAGTCACTCATCTTTGCCATTAATTCTAGTTTTCTAGTCCACGGGTCATTTTTCTTCACGTGTGTCACCCATCACACCAACTTTCCCGGGCACTTTGCAGCTTGTGCTCAATCGAATCACATATGGTACATTGGTTCTTTTTTTGGAGTGTAGTTCAAGGGAGGATTGAAAACGTCTGGTTCGGGTGCACCCTTTTGTGCCTAACCAGCGTAGGTCCATAGAGGCAGGGGACAGGAGGTTGGCCTAAACCACTCGCGGCTGTAGGATTTGATGCCTCCCTATATAGGGTTGCTTCTTGTGTTGCATTCATCTTCTTCCTCTTTAGCTTGTTCAATTTAGTAACCTCAACATCTGGTGCTTTCGTGTGCCTCGCAACTACAGCAGCCACCTCATCACTTGTCATTGCCTTCTTGGCTAGCTTTGCAAAATCCATCGTCATGTTCACTTGCCACACTTGGTTCTCTGACTCAGCGGGCAAGTCCAGTGGATGGCCTTCATTAGTTGGTGGCAGCACACTTGGGACCACATTCTGCGTCCAGCGGCGTAGGATGTATTGTGCAGGTATCTCATCAATGCCAAGGTGGGTGAAAATCTTCAACACACGGCAACAAAATAGGTCGTCCCTATGCCATTTGCAACAATCACAATCGTAGATGATTGCTTCTGGCCTTAGTGTGACTAGATACTTCCTTGCACCATACATTGCAACGACTTCTGTGTTGGGCACAAGATCATAGAAATTGACTCCGATGGGGCACACGTTGTACTAACAATTCATCTCAAACTTAGTCATGAATTTAACATAGATATCCCTTGTGTACGTCTTGTAGGCATGCCTCCCAACATGGAAATGTGACCACATTTGCGTGTCCAAATGTTCTATCGAGTAGCCATTTCCGCCCTCCCTCACAAGTATGTGCACCTGAATCTTCTCAGATTGTTTGACAAAGTTGAGGATCGACTTGTGTGGGTTCACACAACGCTTCAATACAGTGTTGAAGCCTTCGCTATGTTGTGTCAATTGAAGGTAATGGAAGAACTTGTACTTGAAGTAGCAAGGCACCCATGAAGCCTGTTATTCATAGTGTTTCTCAAAGTGGCCATGCATAAGCCCCTCATACTTCAGTTGTAGTGCAACCCATTTTTTTCAAACTGAGCCGGAGTGGAGCTGAAGTCAATACATTCGTTGAAGTCTTTCACCAAATCCGGGTTCCTAGATAACACAGAGCCAAGCTTCTCCTGCACCTTCTTCATGATATGCCAACGACAACAACGGTGTATCATTGTCGGCAACGTCTTGGTCCGTGATTATGTTGTCCGGAGCCAACCCATCCATTGCCTCCAGAAAAGCGCCAAACAACCAGTCATAGCTAGAGGCTAGCTCTTGCCATATGAAGCCAGATCCAAGCATAATCGACTGCCCATGCCTGTTGATGCTAATGAAGGGTGCAAACGGTATATTGTACATGTTTGTAAGATAAGTTGCATCAAACGATACACAATCATGATAAGCCTCTGCATAAGCTTTCCTTGCTGCACCATTCACCAAAAACAAGTTATTTGTCTTGCCTTCTGCGTCCATTTTGCATTTGAAGAAGAACATTGGGTCGGTTTCCTTCACCTTGCAGAAGTAGTTGAGTGTCTCTTCAATGTCGACATCTTTAGTTGTGGCATTCATCTTTGAACAGTGGTTGTGGATGACTGTAGACGTGTAAGGGACAATCAGCTCGGAATCATAGTACGACAACGTTATCATCATCATCCTGCCTGGTAAAACCAAAGAAACTTTGTTAACCACAATGTAGGAAGAAACTTGTTTTCCATAGGAACAAAAGCAGCTCATA
The DNA here is from genome assembly GCF_904849725.1 of Hordeum vulgare subsp. vulgare. Lineage (NCBI taxonomy): Eukaryota > Viridiplantae > Streptophyta > Magnoliopsida > Poales > Poaceae > Hordeum > Hordeum vulgare. Next base: position 188,585,927 of record NC_058519.1, on the reverse strand, counting down.
TGGATAAATAGAACACAAAACCTGGCAACGTTGTTTTTCGAAGAGTGTTTATGCTGGGGGTACACGTTTTTGTTTGTCAACAGTTCTATAGAAATCAAAACAAAGTTGCTCTAATTTTTTCTTAAGTCGCCAGGTTTTCGGATCAGGGTTGCCCAAGATCCTAATAATTTTTGTCATGTTTATTCATTTTTTTCTATCATCAAAGTTGCTTAAAAATGAACAAAGAGCTGCCTCACATTTTTAATATATATAGTTGCCAGGTTTGCTGCTCAGGGTTGCCGCATCCTAACAACTTTTTTTATGCAACAACACAGGGGAAAAATGACACCAGGCAGGAATAATAAACACTTATTTTTTTACAGCAAGTTTTTTCAGTGAGGGGTGGGGGTGGGGGTGGGGGTGGGTTGGGGTTGTTTTTATTTGCACGTGCTGTCAAGTTGAAGTCGCTAAGGTGAGTCAGAAATTTCTTCTCTTTAGGCAGGATTCCTTGGTGAGAACGAAGGTATTTGGAAAGTGATGGCTTATTAATCACTTGGTGGGTGTGATCTGCAACAAAGTTTATAATCTCCCACATGTCATCTATAAGCTTCGCCGTCATCTTAGCAGGGCATCCTTTGTGCTTTATAGTCTCTTTATTCCTCTTCTTCTTATAAGTGGATTCTTTATCATCCTCTCCAGCATCATGTTCAGGTGAGGTTGGGCATATAGTGTTTTTATTCGACGAGGCAACATCTTAGAAACCAACCCTCTCCACCGGCATACAAAACTTGTTACAGCAGAATTGTTGTCTCGTCACATGTCCCATGTGGGCTGACCTGTTGGATGTATTCGACTTGATTGAAAAACCCATCCTCAATGCATAGTGGTTGTAGTGTTCCCTTGCATCAACCAACGTGTCGAATCGCATGCCAACATAAGGTTCTTGTGGATGTGACCAAGCTTCCTCATCTTCCAACTCAGGTGCCTCTTCAACTATAGCATTAGCAGGGCCAACCAAAGGTGGGGGAGCAGCCACATAATTGTTTAGGACATGAGTACCATTAGAGCCAATGTCAGGATCAGGAGACTCGCCAACACCCTCATCCAAATGGTGATCATCCTACTCATATCCTGGGTGTAAGAAGGGCACACCCAACTCAACTGAAATGTTGATAGACTCAACGTCGATCGGTGGTTCATTCAGACCAATCATATTGTTTGCATTACTAATTTCCTATTTGTTTCACCATATTTGCAACAATTTTTCGTGTTACTCGACAACATAACCATGTAGTTTTCTGGGCAACAACAAATTCTTGCTAAAGTTATTTGAGAAACTATATGTAGTTTTCTGGACAACTACATAGCTATAGAAAGCAACTATAAATAGTTTTCTGAGCAACAAAAAAACCGCGAAAGTTACTTGAGAAACTATATGTACTTTTCTCGACAACTACATAGCTAAATAGAGCAACTATATGTAGTTTTCTGAGCAACAACATGAGATTTTAAAGTTATTTTTTCTTTCTGCGGGTTTCCATTTTTCTAGGAGTATCACACCCATACTATCGTGGTTGACAAACTTTTTTCCGTTGTTTTTGGTCCTTTTTTTAGCAGGAGAGAAGACAACTTTTGAAGGAAGGAAAAGATCAACACATATGTGACATGGAGCTTAACAAGCGATCAGAAGGCATATCTCTTTGCTGCCCTTTTGCTGTAGTTTAGAGTTGTGTATTTAGCGAGAACATCCGCAGTCGTACCAAAGTACATGTTTGCGGTTTGTGTTTTTAGTGAGAACCATCTACTACATTGCTACTACTACTTGGAAATCTAGTACATACTTCATGTCTTGTTTTCATAGATGCAATTTGCACTTTAGATTATCACAAATGCAAACTGATGGATGCAGATCTTCTTTAGACAGGGATGAGATCAAGCGGGACAAGAGGCATGGGGAGGTGGTGCTTACCTTTTACCTAGTCCTACCTTCAATTTGATTTTCTTCAAAAGGCCATTGTTGGGGGAGAGGTAAGCCTTCGTTCTTCATATCTGATTTAGAGCTGGGGAGAGGAAGGAGGTGGAGGAAGAGGAAGACGGGGACAAAGGAAGAAAGGAGAGAATCGTGGGGAGAGGGGATCACGCGGGGAGCTGGGCTAAAGCGAGGGGAGGGGAGGAGCGAGTGAGGACGCTGGAGAGAGGACTGTGGCGCGCGATCTCATCAGGTGGAGGACCCAACGCTTGCTTTTCCTATATTTATACCTTTTTCTCGCGTGGACGGTGGTGCGATTTCCTTTGGCGGAAGGTGCGCTAGCTACCGTGAGCAGGCGCCGCTGTGCTCGGCAGCCGCGTCCAAATTATATATATATAACTAGTAGTATTTCTTAAAAAACTCATACTCACTGGAGTTATGAGACATCCTCGGCTTTTGCTATAGTAAATATTGTAATTAAGCTACAGTGATCACCCGCAAATGATGCCACATCATCGAGAATTACCGTCGTTGACCCGCATTGAATTTCTATCCGGATTCATAAATTGAAAACAAAAGATAATTATATTTAGAAAGTCATATTAACTATTAAAGAAAGAAAGTATTAAAAATAATAATGATAAAAGAAAGAAAAGAAAAGAAATTAAAAAGAAAAAAAAAAGAGATTAGAAAGAAGAAATAATAGAAAAGGAAAACCAAACAAAACAAAACAAAAAAAAGAAAAAGAGGAAACCCCCCCCACCCCCTGGCCGACTAGGCCAAAGTGGCCCAGCCGAGCCAGCCCACCCCACGCGCTGGAACCCTAGGGCGAGGGAGCCCCCCTGCCTCGCTCCCTCCCCTCCCAATCGCGCCGCCGCTGGCAGGGGCTCCCTTCCCCCCGATCCCCACGCCAACCCCCACGAGAGGCGGGGCCCCTCCCCACCTAATCCCGCTCGCCTGGCCCCTCCCCACCTCTCGTAACCCCCTTGCCCACGAGAGACTTCTCTCTCTCTCGGTTCCCTCCCGCACGACCCCATCTCTCCCCCACGACCGAGAACCCCCAGATCTCGCCCTCCCCACCTCTCGTTCTCTCCCCACCGAGGCCCTCCTCTCCACCTCGCCCCCACCCCGGCCGGCGAGCCCCTCCCCTACATCTCCATCTCCCTCCCAGCCTCCTCCACCCGCCGACAGCAAGGCCCCCTCGGCCCCTTCAACCATCGGCCGCCCCCCCTTCAACTACGGCGACCACCACTCCCCTGCAACCTCTCCCCCACCGGCCTCCACTCCCCACCCGGCCAGCCACCAATTCCGGCGAACACCATGACCGGCCGGCCTCCCTCCCCTTGAGGCAGGCGCAACCCTCGCCGGATCCGGCCGGCCCCTTCTTCATCGGAGGGCTCTCCTCTCCGGCCACGACTCCGGGAGGCCCTCCCCGGCGACCGTCACCGGCACCACCGTCATCACCGCGCCATCACCGCCGTCACCTCCGCCTTCCCGCGAACTCTGGCTTCACTGGGCCGCCTCATCAACGATGGTGAGCCCCTCCTCGGGCTCCTCCCACCATCTTGTTCTCCTCGCCGTCCCGGTTACGTTCCGGCAAATCGGGCTCCGATCCGTCGACATTTGACCCCGGTAGGCGGAGATGAAGTTGGCTCTCTTCTATGTTGAGGAAGTTAACACAAACTCTTTGTTGTCTGTTAACACAGAGAGATGGGAGTGCTGAGAGTTAAAAGAAAATAAAAAAAACAAATGATGTATTCCGTATAAATGTATGTATGTATGAGATGCGATGTATGTATTGCGTATATAGGTATTTGGAGGAATATGATATTTGCATGATTATGTATCTGTGAATAAAATCGTGTATTTGGCCTAAGGTCACTTACCGGTGGGGCCAACGCACCCGCTGTCTAAGACAAGGAGGCCCCACGCGATAGTTAAAAAAAGTAATACAAACATAATGTTTTTACTAAATAAATAAATAGATATATTAGTTAAATTAATTAATTGGATAATTAGAATAATTAGAGTATGACACGTGGGTCCCCCACTAAATTAATGTGATTAATTGATATTTAATATTAATTAAAACTTGTGCCTCTGACGTTCATGACCCGCTGGTCAGTTGACCAGTCAAATGTTGATGTGAGCATGACATCATGCTGATGTCATAATAGCTTTTTATTAAATTATTTAAATCTGTTTTTAATTCCTAATTATTGATTAAAACTTTAAAAATTAATATTAAATAATCCGTAAGTCAGATGAAAAATTTTCAACATGAAAGTTGATCAGCAGAGCGACACGAACCCGGATACACGGTCCATTCATCTGTCACGCGTCCCTAGCATAGCAAACATGAAACTTTCCATCGTTTCCAGTATGACCGGTAGTAGCCCGAGACCCAGAAAATATCGTGAGATATTCTTCCGACCCTTCTATGATGGATGTTGCTGCGTTAGCTCATGTCTAGCCTGCATCTTGCCATGTCATGCTTTGTGTTGCACCGTTGCTATTATTTATTATTTCTTCCCGCTCTTATTATCGGTAGACCCCGAGACTGACGCTGCTGCCGGGTACATCTACGACCCTGTCGATCAGTCCTTTGCCGTAGAGCAGCAAGGCAAGCAAACCCCCTTGATCATTCTATATCGCCTATGTCTTTCTTCCTACTGTTTGCATTAGTATTTTTGCTACTGTTGTAGTTAGCTCCTATATCTGATGCATAGCCTATTTTTGATGAACTGCTACTTTCAGTCCTGTACTTTAAATCTGCTTAGTATAGGTGGAGCAGTCATCCCCTCTGACCCGGTAGTCCAGTTGCCCCGCTTGTTTTCAAATCTCGATCTCTGATCGATGAGCCAGACCCGACACCGCACATACACCCCCCCTTCTATGTACGACGCTACAAAGATACTATCGGGTACCGAGGGTGACACCTCGCTAAGTACTCCTGATGATATCTCTGTAGTATAGCTAGTCGGTCGTGGTTATCGAGGGTGATTCCTCTTTCACCATTCCCGATAACGCCTCTGTCGTGCAACCCCTCAAGTGTGGGACCCCCGAGGGTGATTCCTCTAAGCCCACCTTGACGGATACATCGTTCGTAATCCAACGAGGGTGATACCTCGGATTCCCCCCGATGTTACTACCACACAGTTACTCGACCATGTTACTGGGATCTTTGGTGATTAGTTGTAAGACGGGTGGATTCCCGTGAGACTGTGTTGCTGGCCTAATTAAAATGTTAATGGATTTGGGTATTTGATCTGGGTTGGTCGGAGACCTTTTCGCACTAACCGGCTAGGCGGGAAGAATTATGGTACTCAGCATCGCGGTATCAGCCGAAGCTTTTCAGATGTCAGCAAATGTAGCGGCGCGCGCCCGAGTGGTCCTGAGATGCATCGCTCTTGTGATTAAGGGATGCTAGGACTGATGTCGGCTGCCCACGCCACGTGCAGGAGCGCGAAGGGGAACTGGGCCCACGAACCATTTGTGCTTAGGAGTTAGACCGGCGGGCTGGCCTCTCTGATTAGTCTTAGGTGGGGCTGCGACGTGTCGATATTCCGAGGCCGGGCAGGCCCCAGAAAAGTATGTCCGGCTAGAGAGTTATCGAGTGTGACGGGACATGTGGTGCACCCCTGCAGGGATGAAAATTAACTATTCGGATAGACGTGTCCACGGTTACAAGATGACTTGGAGTTGTGCCCCGATCTTATACAACTACAATTGTTACTTAACTGGAATTAGTTTGCCTCGGGATTGCTTCCTCGTAGGGAGGCGAGGGAGGATCTTTAGGCGTGACCTCACTTTAATATTGCAGCAACAATATGACTATTATTGTTTTACCCCTGTTCTACTCTCGTCTATTGCTGCAAGACCCTGAAGATGCTAGTCTTCGATAGGACTAGGCTTTCTCTCTCTATTCTCACATTGCTGCAGTCAGTCCACATATAACCCCCCTTCTTTGATACTGGTGCATATTTAGCATAGTTCTGATGTAAGTCTTGCGAGTACTTTGGATGAGTACTCACCGCTACTTTGCTCCCCCCTTTGTCCCCTTGATCCGTTTGCTGCGACCAGGTGATGGAGCCCAGGAGATGGAGGTCCCCGTTTGATCATTGTATCTTTTGTGCTAGCCTTCTCTAAGGCACCCCATGTTTTATGTCTGTACTCAGATATTGTTGCTTTCGCTGACTCGTGTGTTTTTCGAGCATTCGTATTCTAGCCCTCGAGGCCCTTGGCTTGTAATATGAAGCTGATGTTATTTCATTTGTGTCTACAGTTGTGTTGTGATATCTTCCCGTGAGTCCTTGGGTTTGATCGTACGCATTTGCGTGTATGTTTAGCCTACGATTAAACCGAGGGCGTCACGAGTTGGTATCAGAGCCGACTGCCTGTAGGTAGCCCCCTTTCCAACTCCTTGGCCGAAGTTGAGTCTAGTGTTTGAAAAACTTTACTAACACTGATGTTGTGGCTTACGGGCCCACATCTCAATTGGGTGGTATTAGTATCTTTTACTCCTTTCCTATACTCTGGGCTCTACACTCTCTTCTCCTTCGGGTCAAATATTTTACTAACTCTAATATTTGGTTCTCGAATCACATCGACCCAGAGCGCTGGACTATCTTCTCTTTCTCCTGAATATATATTACACACACTGTCATTTGACATCCATCAATCTTGTTTTCAGATGTGTCCCGCAAGACAGCACGTGCGCCTGACACAGGCCACTGAGACGACTGGGTTCCCGGCCATTTTGGTCGACCTCCTGACCAGGCTGGGATATCGCTGGTACCCCGAGTACACTGTGTTCGAGGATTTCCGCGTGTACAACCAGTACTAGTACCAGGCTGAGTTCGCATCTTCGACCAGAGGGGCGGCGAGACCCTCGAGCGCCACGTGTTCTGTGGTATTGGAGTGTCGGTCGAGATGGCCATCCATGATGCGGCCTACATCGCCATCACCCGTCTCCGTGGAGCGTACCCTCACCTGGAGGAGAGCCCTTTCAGATACATCCTGCATGCTCCTACTGGGGATGAGACTGGGTCTGATCTCACTGCCTACGCTTCTGACGTTCGGGAGCGTAGCGACCGTTCCTACGTCGCTGTCTGCGCCCCCTACGTGACGCGTCGCTACGACGCGCGGGTTCTGGTGCAGTACACTGAGGCAATGGATAGTGCTTTCCGAGCTCTGACTGTGGAGCTGTATGCTACGCGCGCTCTTCTTTACGACGCGTTGACAGAGCTGCAGCCATCATACTGCCCGAGGGTTCCCCCTATGCGGATCCGCGAGCCGAGCAGGACAGAGCTACCATCAGCTCTCGAGTGTACTCATGTTGGGGGTAGAACCCCTTCACTTGGACCTCAGCTCCTCGACTGGATGCGGTACCCTCACCAGAGTCACAACGGGACACAGGGTCCTGTCCCTACCTTCTATCAGCGCGAGCTACCAGGATTCGATCGTCCTCTCCGACGTTGATGTAGCCTTATCGCTACATCTCGTTGTGGTACTCTTCCAATGCGCGCCTGCGCGCCGCCTAGTGAGTCCAGGATATCGTCTAATGCGTCCGGGCTATCGCCAAATTTTGAATTTGTAATCGTTAGTCTGTAATCGAACTTATGTATGGGTCTGTATGTCAAACTCAACTACTATGGAGTATCTATCGCATTTCCCTTTCATTATGCTTGATTACTTCATGAATGCGTGCGACGCCTTTGGAATTACTTTAAGATAAACTACCCCTGTTAAATATTTAACAGGATGGTTAGACCAGCTGGCCGCCCGCGTGCCCCTGCCAACGATGCACCACCCCCGCCTCCTGAGTATATGGCGGGGATGATCCAACAGTTTGAGCTGAACCGCCAGTTTATGCAAGGGCTCATGGATCAGTTCCAAAGGCCGAACATGAACCAACCGCAAGGCGTGACATTGCAAGACTTCTACCGCTCCATGACATTTCTTACGAGCTTGAGTCTGCCAATGTGCCCCTGGCGAGCTATGTCAACTTTGTCGCCTACTTTCTAAAGGGTCCCGCTGCTCAATGGTGGGACAGCCACAGGCGCTCTCAGCCCGATGGAACTATCATCAGTTGGGCAGAGTTCAAGGCTGCTTTCCGTGCTCGTTACATTCCTCAGGGAATCATGGACCGGAGGAAGCGTGAGTTCCGCAACTTGGTCCAGGGCAACAAGACTGTGGATGCTTATCAGAGGGAATTTCTGGAATTATCTCGCTATGCTGAAGAAGACATTGCGACTGACGCACGCAGGTAGGAAAAGTTCCGTGAAGGCCTACACCCTGATATCAAGCTGACACTCCTCGTTCAGGACTATGCTGATTTCGCCACCCTGGTGAACAAGGCTATTCAGGTTGAGACTGGTCTGCAAGAATACAAAGATAGCAGCAAGCGCAACCGTGACATGGTCTCATCTTCGGGCTCATCTGCACAGGAGCGGAAGATCTGGATTCCCAACAACATGTACCATGCACCTGCTCCTGCTCCGAGGCCGTCCTATGTTGCACCTCGCCTGCCTCCTCCACCACCTAGGCAGCCGAGGCTTCCAGCTCCACCTCCTCGAGTTCCTCCTTCCCGTCCTGAGGACGGGTTGTGCTTCAAGTGTGGCCGTCCAGGTCACCCTGCTAGAGACTGCAGGTAGAATCCGAATGAGCTGACACTTCCCGCAACTGGCCGTGGAACCAACCATAACCGCAACTTCAATGCTAAGCCTGCTTATGTTCGTGGTCACGCCAACAATATTGATATGGGTCAAGCTCAAGACCAGCCTGCTACCGTGATGGGTACACTTCTCGTTAACTCAGTACGTGCTTCTGTATTGTTTGATCCAGGAGCATCGCATTCCTTTATGTCGGAAAATTTTGCATACATGCATGACATTAGGAGCGAAGAGATGAACATCCTGATAGTGGTAAACACCCCTGGGGGCGAATGCCGAACCTCTGTGGTTTGCCCCCATGTGCCAGTTGAAATTGAAGGATTAGAATTCCTTGCCAACCCCATCCTATTAAAGTCATCCAACATTGATCTCATATTGGGGATGGACAGGTTGAAAGCTCATACGGCATCGATCGTTTGTACCACCAAAACCGTCCACCTCCTACACCCTTCAGATGAACTAGTAAGCTACCATGCTCACCTCGTCCGAAATGGTGAGGCACGGCTATATGCCTTGAATGCATTAAATGTGTCGCCTCTTGAAGGGATTTAAAACATTCCAGTGGTCCGAGAATTCCAAGATGTCTTTCCAGAAGAACTTCCAGGGATTCCCCCTGCTCGAGCTGTCAAGTTTGTCATTGAGTTGGTACCTGGTACCACTCCTATTGCCAAGCGTCCTTATAAAACGCCACCACATGAACTCCTTAAACTTAAGCAAGAAATTGACAACTCGCTCCGTCTGGGTTTCATCTGTCCGAGTTCCTCTGCTTGGGGAGCACCTTCTCTTTTTGTTAAGAAGAAGGATGGGACAAATCGATTGGTTCAAGACTATCGTCCTATCAACTAGGCCACTATTCAGAACAAATATCCTCTCCCTCGGGTAAATGATTTGTATGATCAACTTGCTGGTTCAACCGTCTTCTCTAAGCTCGACTTGAGGTTGGGATACCACCAGATCCATGTTCGCAAGGAGGATATTCCAAAGACTGCCTTTGTTACTCGATATGGATCATACGAGTACACCGTCATGTCCTTCGGCTTAACCAATGCATCGACAACCTTCTCTCGATGGATGAATTATTTATTGATGGACTACCTCGACAAATTTGTCGTGGTATATCTGGATGATATTCTGGTATTTTCGAAGAACAAAGAAGAGCCTGCTGAACATCTTCGTCTTGTACTCGATAAACTTCGGGAGCATAAACTCTATGCGAAGTATTCCAAATGTGAGTTCTGGCTAGACGAAGTGACTTACCTTGGTCATGTGATTTCCAAGGATGGTATTGCGGTCATCCCTGAACGAATTCAAGCTATTCTTGACTTGACTCCCCCGAAAAATGTCAAGCAAGTCAGAAGTTTTCTCGGACTCGCCAGCTATTGCCGTCGATTCGTCGAGAACTTCTCCAAGATTGCGAAGCCCTTAACCAATCTGCTCCACAAAGGTGTTAAGTATGAGTGGACTGATAAATGTCAGGAAAGTTTCCAGGCGCTCAAGGACAAACTGACGTCCGCTCCAGTACTTGCTCCTCCAGATACGAAAAGGGATTTCGTCATATACTGTGATGCTTCTCGTGAAGGAATAGGTTGTGTCCTAATGCAGGATCGCAAGCTGATTGCTTATGCTTCACGTCAACTGCGTGCTCATGAAGAGAACTACCCAGTTCATGATCTCGAGCTTGCCGCAGTCATTCATGCATTGAAGGAATGGCGACAATACCTTGTCGGTAATCACTGTGAAATCTACACCGACCATCAAAGTCTGAAGTACTTGTTCACTCAACCTGAGCTGAACCTACGTCAACAAAGATGGATGGAGCGTATAGCAGATTTTGACTGTAGTATATCATATACCCCTGGCAAGGCTAACGTAATGGCTGATGCCTTGAGTCGCAAGTCATACTGCAACCACCTCCAGGTTCATAAGGTTCACGATCGTCCGCAAGGGGAATTTCGTAAGCTGAACCTCCACATTGTTCCTCAGGGTTACCTTGTTCCCCCTCCTGAAGAGTGTCAAAAGATGAACCTTCGTGTTGTTAATCAGGGTTCCCTCAGTAACCTAGTGGTTGAACCAGATCTTGTGAGCTCCATAAATAATCTGCAAGACTTTGACGATGATGTCGACAGGATTAAGAGCTATATTGCGAAGGGTAAACCCTCCTTTTTCACTGTTGATGAAGATGGCGCCTTGTATTTCAAGGGTCGCCTATTCGTCCCAAATAAGAAGGAAAGTCTCAGGATGACTAGGAAAGTGATGGAAGAAGCTCATGACACACCATTTTCTATTCACCCGGGTAGTACCAAGATGTACCAAGACATCCGGCAAAGATTCTGGTGCCCCAATATGAAACAAGACATTGCACGCTATGTGGCAGAATGTGATATATGCTGGTGTATCAAAGCAGAACACCAAAATCCTGCTGGAACTCTGCAACCTATCTCTATTCCCGAGTGGAAATGGGACCATGTTGAAATGGACTTTGTCACTGGTTTTCCCAGATCTCAGAAAGGTAATGATGCTATTCTTGTCGTCATTGATCGACTGTCCAAAGTTGCACATTTCCTGGCCGTCAAAGAAACAATTAATGCTAGTCAGCTGGGAGATCTTTATATGTCAAGAGTTGTTTCACTTCACAGTATTCCATTGGTAATCAGTTCGGACCGTGGCAGCTTGTTCACTTCAAAATTCTAGGAAAGTTTTCAGAAGGCTATGGGGACTCATCTGTCCTTCAGCACTGCATTTCATCCTCAATCCCAGGGACAAGTTGAACGAGTCAACCAAATTCTCGAGGACATGCTTCGGGCTTGTGTCATTTCTTTCGGTAAGAAATGGGAGGAATCTCTCCCGTATGCTGAGTTCTCTTACAACAATAGCTATCAAGCTAGTCTAAAGGTGGCCCCTTTCGAAGTATTGTATGGGCGAAGGTGTCGAACTCCTCTGAATTGGTCAGAAACTGGGGAACAATCACTCTTTGGTCCGCATATTATTCAACATGCCGAACATCAAGTCCGCATTATTCATGAGAATCTGAAGGCTGCTCAGTCTCGTCAGAAGAGTCAGTATGACCGTCATCATCAAGATATGGTCTATCAACCTGGCGAAAAGGCTTATCTTCGTGTCACACCAATGAGAGGTGCACACCGTTTCGGAATCAAGGGCAAGTTAGCTCCTCGTTATATTGGTCCTTTCACTGTTCTCGAAAGGCGTGGAAGAGTGGCTTATCAATTGGAACTGCCGGCGAACCTTTCTCAGGTTCACGATGTCTTCCATGTTTCTCAGCTCTGTCGCTGCTTCAAGGACCCTATTCGAGCAGTGGATCACGATATGCTTGAGGTACAACAAGACCTCTCTTATAAAGAGCATCCGGTCCACATTCTCGACCAAGCTAAACGTAAGACTCGTCGCAAGGTCACCAAGTTCCTTAAGGTGCAGTGGTCAAATCACTCTGAAGATGAAACCACTTGGGAACGCGAGGATCATCTTCGTGATGAATACCCCGGGCTCTTTCCCTCTACCTCTTAATTCTCGGGACGAGAATTCTTGATAGTAGGGGAGAATTGTGACATCCTCGACTTTTGCTACAGTAAATATTGTAATTAAGCTACAGTGATCACCCGCAAATGATGCCACATCATCGAGAATTACCGTCGTTGACCCGCATTGAATTTCTATCTGGATTCAGAAATTGAAAACAAAAGATAATTATATTTATAAATTCATATTAACTATTAAAGAAAGAATGTGTTAAAAATAATAATGATAAAAGAAAGAAAAGAAAAGAAAAGAAAATAAAAACAAAAAGAAAGAAGAAATAATAGAAAAGGAAAACAAAACAAAACAAAACAAAAAAAACAAAAAGAGGAAACCCCCCCACCCCCGTGGCCGACTGGGCCAAAGTGGCCCAGCCGAGCGAGCCTACCCCACGCGCTGGAACCCTAGGGCGAGGGAGGCCCCCGGCCTCGCTCCCTCCCCTCCCAATCGCGTCGCCGCCGCCAGGGGCTCCCTTCCCCCCGATCCCCACGCCAACCCCCACGAGAGGAGGGGCCCCTCCCCACCAAATCCCGCTCGCCTGGCCCCTCCCCACCTCTCGTAACCCCCCTCCCCACGAGAGACTCCTCTCTCTCTCGGTTCCCTCCCGCACGACCCCATCTCTCCCCCACGACCGAGAACCCCCAAATCTCGCCCCTCCCCACCTCTCGTTCTCTCCCCATCGAGGCCCTCCTCTCCACCTCGCCCACACCCCGGCCGGCGAGCCCCTCCCCTACATCTCCATCTCCCTCCCGGCCTCCTCCACCCGCCGGCAGCAAGGCCCCCTCGGCCCCTTCAACCACCGGCCGCCCCCGTTCAACTCCGGCGACCACCACTCCCCTGCAACCTCTCCCCCACCGGCCTCCACCCCCCACCCGGCCGGCCACCAACTTCGGCGACCACCATGACCGGACGGCCTCTCTCCCCTTGAGGCCGGGGCAACCCTCGCCAGATCCGGCCGGCCCCTTCTTCACCAGAGGGCTCTCCTCTCCGGCCACGACTCCGGGAGGCCCTCCCCGGCGACCGTCACCGGCACCACGATCATCAGCGCGCCATCACCACCATCACCTCCTCCTTCCCGCGAACTCCGGCTTCACCGGGCCATCTCATCAACGTTGGTGAGCCCCTCCTCGGGCTCCTCCCACCATCTTGTTCTCCTCGCCGTCCTGGTTTCGTTCCGGCAAACGGGGTTCCGATCCGTCGACGTTTGACCCCGGTACGAGGAGATGAAGTTGGCTCTCTTCTATGTTGAGAAAGTTAACACAGACTCTCTGTTGTGTGTTAACAGAGAGAGATGGGAGTGTTGAGAGTTAAAAGAAAATAAAAAAAACAAATGATGTATTCCGTATATATGTATGTATGTATGAGATGCGATATACGTATTGCGTATATAGGTATTCGGAGGAATACGATATTTGCATGATTATGTATGTGTGAATAAAATCGTGTATTTGGCCTAAGGTCACTTACCGGTGGGGCCAACGCACCCGCTGTCTATGACAGGGAGGCCCCACGAGATAGTTAAAAAAATATAAAAATAATGTTTTTATTAAATAAATAAATAGATATATTAGTTAAATTAATTAATTGGATAATTAGAATAATTAGAGTATGACACGTGGGTCCCCCACTAAATTAATCTGATTAATTGATATTTAATCTTAATTAAAACTTGTGCCTATGACGTTCGGGACCCGCTGGTTTGTTGACGAGTCAAATGTTGATGACACCATGACATCATGCTGATGTCATATTAGATTTTTATTAAATTATATAAACCTGTTTTTAATTCCTAATTATTGATTAAAACTTTAAAAATTAATATTAAATAATCCGTAAGTCAGATCAAAATATTTTCAACATGAAACTTGATCAGCAGAGCGAGACGAACCCGGATACACGGTCCATTCGTTTGTCATGCGTCCCTAGCATAGCAAACATGGAACTTTTCCATCGTTTCCAGTATGACCGGTAGTAGCCCGAGACCCGGAAAATATCGTCAGATATTCTTCCGACCCGTCTATGACGGATGTTGCCGCGTTAGCTCATGTCTAGCATGCATCTTGCCATGTCATGCTTTGTGTTGCACCGTTGCTATTATTTATTGTTTCTTCCCCCTCTTCTTACCGGTAGACCCCGAGACTGACGCTGCTCACGGCTACATCTACGACCCTGCCGATCAATCCTTTCCCGCAGAGCAGCAAGGCAAGCAAATCCCCTTGATCATTCCTATATCGCCTATATCTTTCTTCCTACTGCTTGCATTAGTATTTTTGCTACTGTTGTAGTTAGCTCCTATATCTGATGCATAGCCTATTTGTGATGAACTGCTACTTTCAGTCATGTACTTTAAATCTGCTTAGTATAGGTGGAGCAGTCATCCCCTCTGACCCCGTAGTCCAGTTGCCCCGCTTGTTTTCAAGACTCGATCTCTGATCGACGAGCCAGACCCGAAACCGCACATACACCCCCCTTCGTTGTACGACGCTACAGAGATACTATCGGGTACCGAGGGTGACACCTCGCTAAGTACTCCTGATGATATCTCTGTAGTATAGCTAGTCGGTCGTGGTTATCGAGGGTGATTCCTCTTTCACCATTCCCGATGACGCCTCTGTAGTGCAACCCCTCAAGTGTGGGAACCCCGAGGGTGATTCCTCTAAGCCCACCTTGACGGATACATCGTTCGGAATCCAACGAGGGTGATACCTCGGATTCCCCCCGATGTTACTACCACACAGTTACTCGACCATGTTACTGGGATCTTTGGTGATTAGTTGTAAGACGGGTGGATTCCCGTGAGACTCTGTTGCTGGCCTAATTAAAATGTTAATGGGTTTGGGTATTTGATGTGGGTTGGTCGGAGACCTTTTCGCACTAACCGGCTACGCGGGAAGAATTATAGGTACTCGGCGTCGCGGTATCAGCCGAAGCTTTTCAGATGTCAGCAAATGTAGCCGCGCGCGCCCGAGTGGTCCCGAGATGCATTGCTCTTGTGATTAAGGGATGCTAGGACTGACGTCGGCCGCCCACGCCACGTGTAGGAGCGCGAAGGGGAACTGGGCCCACGAACCCTTTATGCTTAGGAGTTAGACCGGCGGGCTGGCCTCTCTGATTATTCTTAGGTGGGGCTGCGACGTGTAGATATTCCGAGGCCTGGCAGGACCCAGAAAAGTATGTCCGGCCAGAGTGTTATCGAGCGTGACGGGACATGTGGTGCACCCTTGCAGGGATGAAAATTAACTATTCGGATAGCCGTGTCCACGGTTATAGGACGACTTGGAGTTGTGACCCGATCTTATACAACTACAATTGTTACTTAACTGGAATTAGTTTGCCTCGGGATTGCTTCCTCGCAGGGAGTCGAGGGAGGATCTTTAGGCGTGACCTCACTTTAATATTGCTGCAACAATATGACTATTATTGTTTTACCCCTGTTCTACTATCGTCTATTACTTCAAGACCCTGAAGATGCTAGTCTTCGATAGGACTAGGCTTTCTCTCTCTGTTCTCGCATTGCTGCAGTTAGTCCACATATAACCCCCCTTCTTTGATACTGGTGCATATTTAGCATAGTTCTGATGTAGGTCTTGCGAGTACTTTGGATGAGTACTCACCGCTGCTTTGCTCCCCCCCCCCCCTTTGTCCCCTTGATCCGTTTGCTGCGACCAGATGATGGAGCCCAGGAGATGGAGGAACCCGCCGCCGACGACTGCTACCCCGACGGTGCCTACTACTACGTGGAGGCCGTTGATGATCATGAGTAGTTAGGAGTTTCCCAGGCAGGAGGCCTCGCCTCGTTCGATCGTTGTATCTTTTTTGCTAGCCTTCTCTAAGGCACCCCATGTTTTATGTCTGTACTCAGATATTGTTGCTTCCTCTGACTCTTGTGTTTTTCGAGCTTTCGTATTCTAGCCCTCGAGGCCCCTAGCTTGTAATATGAAGCTGATGTTATTTTATTTGTGTCTAGAGTTGTGTTGTGATATCTTCCCGTGAGTCCTTGGGTTTGATCATACACATTTGCGTGTATGTTTAGCGTATGATTAAACCGAGGGCGTCACAAGTTAGGACTGAGTCGATCAGAAGCTGAAGTTGGGCCTGAGTCGAGGTCATCAAGCACAGATGGTTGATCGATATTTCTCAAAAAAGAGGAAACCGCTCGATCGATAATATGAAAACGCAATCGTCGGTCTAAAAAGTGTACCGTCGCTATAGGAAACATGATTGTCTCATCGCCTTCGTCTTACTAAATCTATTGGATTTAGACTGATGTCGTTGTTGTCTTCGTACCTTCCTCTCCCAAATTTCAAAGTCATCGCCTCATCGGATGGATCCGTGACCGACTCTAGCCTTCAAGTGCTTAGCGAGTCCTCCTTTTCGATTAACTTCGGTTTCTATTCCTAGTTTTGAATTTCCTAGTTAACTATTGGTAGGGATCGTTACTTCATTAGAAATCAGTATTTACCTCCCCAGTTAGACATTATAGTGTAGTAGTTCAACCGGACATGACCCAAAATTAGTTAGTTAAACGGGTTGTCTAATATCCAAACATTGACGTATGATCTCTAACTAACATATGCTACTTTATAATTTAAAGTTGATTTTATTTATCTTTTTCATCTTGTTTTTCAATAATATAGATTTGCGATATCATGGGAAACATTAGTCTTGTTCCTATAATTGTTCGTTAACTCATTTTTAAGTGAGATAGGGCTCCATTTTTTAGTTTCGCACAAGGCCCCAGATTTTTTCGGCCCTGCTCGGGAGGTGACACCTTAGGGAATTGGTCGTGGCACGAGGTGGATCTAGGGCTGTGCGGGTGGGGTTCATGTGGCGATGGTGCATGCCCGGTCTAGGCCGTCGCGTGTAGGTGGCGGTGCGGCTCGTTGGCCGGTGACCATGCCTGGACACGGCACCTTCTGTGTGCCCCCGCATCGCCTCTCCTCGCATGGTAGTGGGGTGCTCCTGGCTCTAAGTTGGTGGTTGTTTGGGAGACCAGACCTAGACCGTCTGGTGATCCGATCGGCAAGGGTGGTGGTGGCGTGACTGTGGTTGTTCTAGCTAGTGGTTTGCGGTGGTGTGGTGTTGTGGTACTGTGGCAGGACTAACCTGCGGGTGTCCTGGATTCCTCGGTTACCCGCCGCTATCTTGGGAAGGGTGTGGGGGCTGATCGGGGTGTCAACCTAGCTCCTTTTGGAACCGGCAGTGGCGTCACAATCCTTGTTGTAGGCATTGCTATGGGGTTGTTGTTCCTCCCCTCTTAATCTGGGGAAACCCTCCTTGTGCAGTTCCTCCTAGCTCGGATGATGGTGGCGCAACGTGCGTCTTGTATCTTGTCGGAGGCATCCTCATGGAGTCGTGTGTGGTCAGTGAGGTTGGTAGTCGTGTGTTGCAGGGATGCGGGTGGTGGTGGAGTGCAGGAGTGGGGTGGTGGTGCATTGTCAGTGTGTTCTTGGCTCGGCTATCCTCAAAAGTAGGTTCGAGTGCTCTTATTTAGCAATGTTCATGCTCGAGAGCTCCTTCACGTGTGTCTTCTAGGCGGTGCCATGCGACTAAGCTGGTGGCACGCAATTTCCATGGAATTGTCTCGACCTCGCGTTCCCTTTTGAATCTACCCCGAACACACACTACTGAAATTCAGAAATTTGCCGTCTGCCAAGGCGGACGGCAAAGGGGGCAACCACGGACGGCAAAGGCTTTACCGTCTGCCCCCTCATGGCAAAGTAGACGGTAAAAAAAATCCGGTGAAGAGGCTCTTTGCCGTCTGCTTGCACAAAGCGGACAGCAAAGAATCTTTGGCATGAGGGGGCAGGCGGCAAAATAAATGGGACGGCATATATTGCAACGTCCCCTTTAAGTGTTAACGGCAGGCCTCCTCTCTTTGCCGTCTGCCTCCACCCCTTTGCCATGTGGGGGCAGACGGCAAAGAGGGGAGAGAGAGGGGGCAGATTCCCTCTTTGCCGTCTGCCTCCCCCCTTTGCCATGTGGGGGTAGACGGCAAAGAGGGGAGATAGAGGGTGTAGATTCCCTGTTTGTCGTCTGCCTTCCCCCCTTTGCCATGTGTTGGCAGACGGCAAAGAGGGGAGAGAGAGGGGGCATATTCCCCCTTTGCCATGTGCCTTCCCCCCTTTGCCATGTGCCTTCCCCCCTTTGCCATGTGTTGGCTGACAGCAAAGAGGGGAGAGAGAGGGTGCAGATTCCCCCTTTGCCATGTGCCTTCCCCCCTTTGCCATGTGTTGGCAGACGGCAAAGAGGGGAACCAGCCCCTTTTTTATTTATTTTTTGTTATATCCAGCATTTTTAACAATAATCAGGATATATATATATATATTTGACATAAATAAATTTCTTTCCGTACTCATAACCATATTAAAATAACTCTCATCCATAGTGCATACATATTATGCAAGTTACATCCGTACCAAATCATATATTACACCAGTTTCATCCATGTGCATACAAAGTTTCATATATTCATATACTATTCATATACTACAATAGTTTCAATACAACCCATGGTACAAGAAATCATCTTCAAGCATTACATCAACCAAGCTTCCCGTGAAGTGAAGGTAATCTGCATAATGACAAATAAGAAAGTTAGAAAAATAATACTAGATGAAGTAGTGTATATATAGGTTATTTCGGACAGAAATTAGCTAAGTATAGACCATTTATGAGCTAACTAATCTAATTATGTCATTTAGGTGGAACCCTAGCTAACTATAGGAGAAGAGAAAGAGAAGAAGAAGTAAAAGAAGGAGGAGGAGGAGGAGAAGGAGAAGGAAGAGGAGAAGAAGAAGAAGGAGAAGAAGGAGAAGAAGGAGAAGAAGAAGGAGAAGAAGGAGAAGAAGAAGGAGAAGGAGCGGGAGCTCCTTCTCCTTCTTCTTCTTCTTCTTCTCCTTCTTCTTCTCCTTCTTCTCCTTCTTCTTCTTATCCTTTTGTCCCCTTCTTCTCATTTTTCCTCTTTCTTCTCCTTTTTCCTCTTCCTTCCTTTCATTTTCCTCTTTTTCTCTTCTTGTCCCCTTCTTCGGGCTAAATTGGCCAAGAATACCTTTTTGGAGCTAATTATGTCATTTCGAGGATAATTAGCTAAGTATAGGTCATTTCTTATTAAATAGGCCATTTTGGAGCTAACTAAGCTAATTATGTCATTTCGTAGGATAATTAGCCAATTTAGCCTTTCTTGGATGAGTCTAAGCTACGTAGAAGAAGAGATAGAGAAGAAGAAGTAAAATAAGGAGGAGGAGGAGATGAAGAAGGAAGAGGAGAAGAAGAAGAAAAGAAGAAGGAGAAGAAGAAGGAGAAGGAGAAGGAGGAAGAAGGAGGAAGAAGAAGGAGAAGGAGGAGCTCCTTCTCCTTCTCCTCCTTCTTCTCCTTCTTCTCGTTCTTCTTCTCCTCCTCCCTCTCCTCCTTCTTCTTCTCCTCATTTTTCCTCTTCCTTCCTTTCATTTTCCTCTTTTTCTCTTCTTGTCCCCTTCTTCGGGCTAAATTGGCTAAGAATGCCTTTTTGGAGCTAAATATGTCATTTCGAGGATAATTAGCTAAGTATAGGTCATTTCTTATTAAATAGGCCATTTTGGAGCTAACTAAGCTAATTATGTCATTTCGTAGGATAATTAGCCAATTTAGCCTTTCTTGGATGAGTCTAAGCTACGTAGAAGAAGAGATAGAGAAGAAGAAGTAAAATAAGGAGGAGGAGGAGATGAAGAAGGAAGAGGAGAAGAAGAAGAAAAGAAGAAGGAGAAGAAGAAGGAGAAGAAGAAGGATAATCCCACTCGAGTATGTGTAGACTGGGTTCGTTTTCCCATGCTCTGCTCCAGATGCGACGCAGAATTTCGACAGCACCTCCCCGTTGTTCTCCTGATACACGTCTCGGCAATAAGAAGAGAGGATGTGTACCCGAAGAACAACAGGGGAGGCACTGACGAAATTCCGCATCGGATCCGGAGCACAGCATACGGGAAAACAAACCCAATCTACACATACTCGGGCTGTCCATGGATAATGTTGGACAATTCGAAAGGATGGCGGTTATAAATATGCAAAGAAATGCATATTTATAGATGTCCCCCTTTCGAATGGGAGACGCATACTGGTCACGCATACTCTTGATTGAAGAAACCTATAGCTAGCAAGTTTCGTCGGCACGAAGACCGGGACAGAGGAAATAAGGGGGTAGGAGGAGAAGTCATTTCTGGTCACCAACAACGCAAGGGCGGAGCTCGTCCAACGCACGTGGAGGTCGTCGAACAACTGCACATTGAAATTCACCCGATCAACACAAATATGATGTTTTTATAATTAACATAACTATATGACCTAACTCATAACTATGTGGGTCAGTGTCATCGGGGGTCAAAGGTCACTGGCGTCGGGGATTGGGGTCTTTTCGGTCAAGAAGAGGTCGAAGAGGTGTCGGGGCTCGGGGGTTGGGGGTCAGTGGCGTCGGGGGTCGGGGTAGGGGGTCGGGGGTCATGGGTGAGTGTTGTCGGGGGTCGGGGGTCAGGGGTCGAGGGTCAGTGGTGTCGGGCGTCGGGGGTCGGGGGTCGCGGGTCAGTGGCGTCGGGGGTCGAGGGTGAGTGTTGTCGGGGGTCGAAGGTCGGGGGTCGAGGGTCAGTGGCGTCGGGCGTCGGGGGTCGGGGGTCAGTGGCGTCGGGGGTCGGGGTAGGGGGTCGGGGGTCGAGGGTGAGTGTTGTCGGGGGTCGGGGGTCGGGGGTCGAGGGTCAGTTGCGTCGGGCGTCGGGGGTCCGGGGTCAGTGGCGTCGGGGGTCGGGGTAGGGGGTCGGGGGTCGAGGGTGAGTGTTGTCGGGGGTCGAGGGTCGCGGGTCGAGGGTCAGTGGCGTCAGGCGTCGGGGATCGGGGGTCAGTGGCGTCGGGGGTCGGGGTCGGGGGTCGGGGGTCGAGGGTGAGTGTTGTCGGGGGTTGAGGATCACTAGCGTCGGGGGTTGGGGTCTTTTCGGTCAACAAGAGGCCAAAGAGGTGTCCGGGCTCGGGAGTTGGGGGTTAGTGGCGTCACGGTCGGGGTAGGGGGTCGGGGGTCGAGGGTGAGTGGCGTCGGGGGTCAGGGGTCAGTGGCGTCGGGGGTCGGGGGGTCAGGGGTTCGCGTACTACGGCATCTCCTCCAACTTCATCAGCTACCTGACCGGCCCGCCGCCTCCGCCGTGAACGCCTGGTCCGGCGCCGCGTCCATGTTTCAAAATTTCATTGCTTTTGTCCGGTGGAAGCACACACACCACAACATAGTGCTTCCCACGTCGCTGTGCTCATGAATCAGCTGGACCGGGTCGATCCTTTTTTTGGGAGGGTACCGGGTCGATCTTCGAAGATAGAATAATGTGCTCAACCCTAAACCTTTTTCTTTTCTAATGACACCACTTTTTTCTTGAAACACATCATCAGTACTCCTGAGTCAAAAAAAATTATCGTTTTTTAGCCATTCCGATGAAGAGGTACTATGAGAAAAAAATATTTTTTGTACATAATAAGTATCACATGTGTGACACAGAACACATCGGCGTTTTCAAACTACAAATACCATTAAATAGAAACAAAACCAAAAAACACATCATGCTTGACAACTAATGTTATCATCCTCGTGTCATTAATTTTACCATAAACAATTAGCATATATAGTATAACCTAACAAACTAATTACCACAAACTAATTACCATGAACCTAAAAATGACAAAAGAGAAAAACACAAAAATAACAGAAATAAATTTACCTAGGGAGGAAGGGCGGTGCAGGGAGGAGGGGCGGCGCAGGGAGGAGGCGCAGGGAGGAGGGGTGCCGTAGGGAGGAGGGGAGGCGCTGGAGGGGCGGTGTAGGAGGGGCGGTGCGGGGCAGGCGGCGGCGCGGGCAGGGAGGAGGAGCGGCGCGGGGCAGGCGGCGGCGCGGGGCAGGGAGGAGGAGCGGCGCGGGGCAGGCGGCGGCGCGGGGCAGCGGCGGCGCGGGGTAGGCGGCGGCGCGGGGCAGGCGGCGGTGCGGGGCAGCGGCGGCGCAGACAGCAGGCGCAGGGCAGGCGGCGGCGCGGGACGTCGGCAGGCGGCGGCGTGGGGCAGGGATTCGAGCAACGGGCGGGTTGGAGGGAAGGGTTGGAGGGGGCGGGGGTGCGCGTGGACGTGGCAAGGCTGCCGGGCCTTTGCCGTCCGCCGCGCTCCTAGGCTGACGGCAAAGGCCCACAAGGCCGACGGCAAAGGTCCCGGGAGGGGGGGTTGGGTTGGTGGGCCGCCGTCACCTTTGCCGTCCGTCGCGCTCCCAGGCGGACGGCAAAGGGCCCCTAGAAGACGGCAAAGGGGAGGGGTGTGTGGGGTGGCGTTTCGGCCGTTGGGGGGGGCTTTGCCGTCCGCCCTTTCTTTGCCGTCCGCGTAGGGCTTCTTTGCCGTCGGCCATCGGACGACAAAGAAGTGGCTGACGGCAAAATTATCTTTTTCCATCTGCCACCTCTTTGCCGTCAGCACTGCGACAGCTGACGGCAAAGAATACCTTTGCCATGTGTCAGCTGTCGGCAAAGTCCAAGCAGACGGCAAATTTATGAATTCCAGTAGTGACAGGTGGTGTCATTGCATTGTGCAGTCTCGGTTGCGTGGAGCCTTTCGATTCCATGGACGGTACAATTCGTCGACTATGCCGGCGGCACACATGTGCTGTGGCATCGTCTAGGCCTTGCGTGACCCTTCGAATGTGCCTTGCAACATAGGTGGTGTCAAGGCGATGTGCAGTCTTGGACGCGTGGAGCCTTTTGATTGAGTCGATAGTGCAATGTCGTAGTTGGTCTTGGCTGGCCGATGCCGTTCGATTTCATCGACGGTGCTCTTTGTTGTTTTCTCTTGTGTATTCCCTCTTGGTTCTCCCTTGGTGTGTGTATTGTTATGTGTGTCGTCACTGTGTTGTGTTTTTTGTTTTATCTATCCTCCCTTTGTATCCCATGTACCTCTGGTTCACTTGAACCTATCTTGCGATCGGTTTCAAAGCCTTATAGGAAAATGAATACAATTCAGCTTGTGGAGGGGCTTCTCCTCCTCCCTGAGTGAAAATTTAAATAAGGGCACCCCTCGAGAAAAGAAGAAACTTCAGTGAAGTCCATGGGGAACTTGCCACTGCCTTCCACCCTGACGCGTTGCTCGCGCTTCGTCGCTGCCCCTCCCACATCGGAGTCGGGCTAACCTTGTAGTTCATGCTAATGGGAAGTAAACGAAGCACCAATCCTGCTGGACTACCGCCTTGGTGGAAAGATTGCCAAAGAGGAAGCTGAAATCATAGATGCATGTGCTCCTACATACTAGGAACAAACATACCTAAAGCACCAAAGCTTAACGAATCCATGGATTCTAGAGCACACACCGCCAGAAGCTCCCTAAGGACACCGCGAGGATGGGGATGGAACTCCGACAACATTATTCATCCACAATGTCGCCTCCACCACGAGAATAACAACACCAAGAACACCTACCCTAGTATCTACATGCCAGAGCAACAGATCCGCGACTCTCTCACTATCCTGTTGCCGGAGCGGTGGCCATAGAGGGAGGGTGCCCGCGTACTGGCAAGCAGCATTTGCAGGGAACTTTAGTAGCCTCATTTTTGCCTCGCTAGAACCGTAACTCGGGGATTGCGGGCTATACATTGGATCAGGTGAGGGCGGTGATGCCGGATCTGATTGAAATATTTGTATGAGAGTCAAGATTGCTCGATATCAAGAATAGTAGAGTAAAATACACACAACCACCACTTTCGTGTCCCAACTCTCAGAAAACCATCACTTTACAAAATGTGACATTTTGCATTGAACCAAAAATTTGACAGTGGCAAAAAAACACTACAATTTATTTGAATTGGTTTTGACATGGAAAATCACAACATGTGTCGACGAATGGAAAGTGGTCCTTAATGGTATGTCACATCCCTGATCCCTATTAGGTTTAGTAAGATGTGCTCATGTTTTCTTTCAATGCATCCAAGGAAACAAAATGAAAACCCAAAAGCAAAGCAAGAAAACCAAAGCAAAACCCTAGCAACCCCTCATTCAAAAGCATTTCAAAATTGATGTCAAATCAATGAACCCAAAATGGCCTTAAGAAAAGTTCATCTTTTCTAATAATTATAGAAAACAAGATATCAGAGATGAAACTTATTTTCAAACCACTTTTGGCATTTTAAGTTTAAGTTAAAAGCAACTGAAATCAATTATATATTTGATTTAAAGTTTGCAAAAATTTTGAAAACTTTATGAGTGGTTGGAAATATTCCAACTAACACTCCCATATTTTTCAAACTACTTTTAGGAATAGTTTGGAGCCAAAAAAAATGAAACAATATCAGCAAGAATAAAACAGAAAACAGGAAGGAAAGAAAATAGAAAAAACTTACGTGTCACTCACATGGCCCAGGCCCAGCTGCTCCCCGTCGTCTTCCTTGCCAGCGAGCAGCAGGAGGTGGCCGCCGCTCGTTCCGGCGCGGCCACGCACCTGTGCGCGTGCCTGGCCGCCGCGTCGCGCTGGCGCAACGGGGATAAGCTACCCGAAGGCCTCCCCGAGCTCATCCCCTCCCCATTCGCTCTGTTCTCTCTCCCCCTCTCGGCCACCATGACCGCTAGCTCAAGCTTGAGCTCACCTTACTCCTGCCCCTCTCCTGAGCCGCGCAACAGCTTCGCTATCACCCCCTGAAGCTTTCCAGCTAGTCGCTCGACGCCGAGAATCCCTGAAACACCGTGAAGCCGTCGTCTTCTTCCTCGGGTCACCGGAGCTTCGCCGTTGTCGTTCTCCCTCCTTAGGCCATCCCCGCGCCCACTCTCGACGCCTCTGCACTCCCCGTGAGCTCAGGGTCCTTTCCCCTAAGTTTTCCACCTCGATCCCTTCCTCTAGGCCTCGATTCCACTAGAGCCCGACGAGATCCACCGCGGGACCCCGTCGCCGATAGCTCTCCGGTGATCGGCTGGTCCATCTGAGGCCACCAATGGCTTCAGTGCGTCGCGTAGATGTTGTAGGAGCCCAGCCCCGCGCGTGATGCCCCTGTGTTTTGATGACCCCGATGACCCCGATGATCCCGAGCTTCGGCCGCCACCAAGCTCGTCGTCGGCGTCATCTCCGGCCATTTCATCCCCGGCTACGTGCAAAAATGGAGCCGCGGGTGAAGTGTCGTTCATCTGGTGCCCTCCTCGTGAAGTTTGGTCATCGCAGATGGATTTCCGAGCCCCTCCGCCGTTGTGGTGGTCACCGGAGGCTCACCGCCGGCGAGATCGACCTCGCCGCCGGTGGATCTGACCCCCCTGAGCCTATGACAGGTGGGGCCAGCCCCTGGTTAATTAAGTTTAGGATTAATAAAAATAATTAATTATATAAAAACTTAAACAGACACTGACATGTGGTTCCAACCCTGATAATTAGCTAATTATGTTAAATTTAAACTAAAACCTGGCCAGAGTCACTGACCAGTGGGTCCCACTGGTCAGGTTTGACTTTCAACGGCCAGTTGGACCTGCTCATGTCATGTTGATGCAATAAAAGCTTTTCTGTTTAAAAATAATTCCAGATTAAGTTCAAAACTTTGGAAATTCATAGAAAATTGAATATAACTCCAAATTTAGCAAATAATATATTTAAATGGATCAGAAAAATTCAAGGAATCCAATGGTGCTATTCTCGTGCATGAAAAATGAAGTTATGAAACAGAATCAGGTCAAATAAACTAAAAGAATGTGATAAATTGTAATTCAAATGATATTTGAATTATGATTTCAAATCAAGATCACCCAAAGGGTTCTGCTAGTCATCTCAAACCATGCTACATTGCATTTCATGCATCATTTTGTTGCATATCTTTGATATTGATTGATTGTTGTCATTCCGGTAGGCCCAGCCCCTCTGGATACGTCTGAGTATCCGACTGACGGATATCACCCGTGTGCTGAGCAACAAGGCGAGCAACCATTTTGATCATCCCGATAAATCCCATGTTCTCAGTCCTGCTCTTATTTATTGCATTAGGATAAAATTCTTTAAGTGCTTTTGCCACGTTAGTTGAACCTCCTCATTTGCATGACATGTCCTTGTCACAGTAAATAGCTGAACCTTGCAACCTAGCTTACCTGGTAGATGCTTGAGCCATGATGTGTCTTATCCTGCTATGCATGCTATGCTTAGAGTTGTGTATGGTCTATCATCTGGGTGATGAACAGGATAGTGACAATGTGATCAGTAGTAAAGGTTGTGTGTTGAACTTGATTTGGTAAAGGTACCGGTGAAAGGCTATTTAGGAGTACATGGCGGGTTGTTTCATTGGAACCGTCCATAGGAACTGAGTTTCGTGTATGTAATCCAAGACTAGATACTACCACACGTTGGGATACTTAATTGACCCTCTCGACTTATTAATCGCTTAGTACTCGGTCCAGGAGTTGCAAGTAGTTTCTGGTGTTTATAGTCATGCTGGAGGCCGTGCGTAGTGCTGACCTTAGAGGTGAGCTATGATGCGGTAGGCAGTGGCACGGTGTACCAAGTGGCACCCGAATGGTAGGCTTGGGAACCCTGCGCACATCGTTTGGGGTCGTGGACGAAACCTCAGCCGGACTTCCGTGCGGGTTACCCTCAGATAGGCGATAGACCTGCACTAAGTATTAGCGTGGTTAACGGTCGTGGCCGACTCCCTCGCTGGGCTTCCACTTGAAGGTTGCCGAGGTGCATGACGTGCACATGGCAATAAGTGGCCAGAGCGTGTGTGAAGAAGTACACCCCTGCAGGGTTATGATCTATTCGAATAGCCGCGTCCGCGGATATGGACTGCTTGGAAGCATATGTTGTTCATAGATAACTTTAATGGCTACTCATAAAATTATCAAGATAAGCGTGAGTGTCGTGGACGGCATTTCCGTAGGGAGACGGAATGATTCCACGATGGAGTATTGTTGTGGGGTTAGTGGACTCGTGTGCGAGAAACATAGTTGTCAAAACTATTTAAAAATGCAAGTTGTCTAGCCAAGAGTCAAATGCTGGCTTTCTGCATGAAACCCCACAACTCCTTGTTGATACATTGCATGAGTAGATAGTTTATCCTACAGTCTTGCTGAGTACTTTTGTACTCACGTTTGCTTAATAAATTGTTGCATAGGTTGTTAATGACCCTAATGGAGGGTTCTACCTAGACATCGACGACGACGAGTAGCTGGTATCCCAGCTATGATCTGGCCCTAGGATGGGTCTGTACATAGTCAGGCCATGTGCCTTTGTCTTTCCATCTGTCTGTACTCAGACAGTTTTAACTCTTCCGCTGGCTTTTAGGACTTGTGTGTATGAATCATGATGATGGGTCGTGAGGCCCCTACCTGTGTAATATTTTGTGTGTGCCTCTTCCGAGCCTTCTAAATAAAGTTTGTATGTTTATGGTTATGTTGTGATGCCATTGATGTATCTATGCATATCGGTATGCCATGCGTACATGTGTTGTACTTGATATGTATGGTGTTCGAATACCTAGTCGTATGCTTTAGTAGAACTCCTTACAGGGAAATGCCCCTTTGTGATTCCATCGAGCCATGGTAGTTCGCTAATGCTCCGGACACATTGGTTGACCGGCATGTGTCCTTCTTAGCTGTTGTGTGTGTCCCATTGGGAAATGTCACGCGATGTAATGGAGTCCTTGTAGCTTGCTACGACTCGTCTACATTCGCTGGTGATCGACACATGCTTTGCTTTGTCATGTATGCCTGTCCCTGTACGGAACTTCCGCTTTGGTTCATGACTAGACATGTCGATCCGCGTTCTTTGACATTGGAATGCTAGCGAGACAATTGCATACGTGAGTCAAAAGGTGCAAATGGTCTCGGCTAAGGTAAGGCTGCAGCCGTGGGGATAACCGTGCATGAGACCGCAAAGAGATGTAATGTGTTACAGGTTGGATTCCTATGGCTTAGGATCGGGGTCCTGACAGCATTGGTATCAGAGCCTGACTGACAGTAGGATTACTAAGCCAAACTAGTCGAAGTTGAGTCTAGAATTGCTTTAGTTATATATAAGGGAATTGTTTGTGGAAGGGAACGTAAGACTCTTGTTTCTCTTCTCAAGTTATTCTATTCTGCTCATCCTCGTCTTTTCTGCGGGGATTAAGGACTAGGTTACTTATCTTTCTCTTAGGTTCGTGTTTCTGATCGGTAGATTATAGGACAACGAGTCGAGAGTTACCTCGGGTTTCTTTTATTCCAAGGAAAAGATAGTAAGTTTTGATGACCATGGAATTGAACTTGATAGTTGAGTGGTTATGCTATCCTATCTTTGTGGGTTGTCTCAAAATTGTTTTTGAGCATTTACATCCGTTATGCTGCCCAATTTTGTCTTCAGAGCTCTAATGCTTTTGCATTACTCTCTATTTTCAGATAACTAGCCGTCCTTCTCGTCAGGTGGTCCGTCTGACTAGGTGCATTGATGTGCCGGGTCACACGGCCATGCTAGTCAGGATGATGTGAGTATCCGGTTACCGCTGGTACCCAGAGTACACAGTGGAGGAGTAGTACCTGGATTTTAATCAGAGTCAGTACCTGTGCACTGTTAGGGTATTCCCAGATTACCCTGGAGTTGAGGAGCCGATCCATTGGTCTTATGGATCGGGGGTCACTGTTGACATGGCAGTACAAGATGCTGCCTATTCAATGCTGACCATCATGAGGGCTAGACATGCTCTGTTGCAGAATTCAGAGTTCTGCTATGTTCCCGCCTCTCACCCAGGTGAAGAGGGATACCTCAGTGGGGTCTACTTCGATTCCTCTATGGAGGATCCGCTGATGCAGTCCACTACTCAGATGTTAGAGAATAGAGACAGGGATGCTCGTGCCCTTCGTATGGAGCTCTATGCTACACGTGCCCGTCTATGGACGGCTTTGACACACCTGGCACCTGTAGTCCAGACAGGGTATGGAGATAAGGAGATGCTGAACCCTGTTAGGACCCATCTTCCGGCTCATGTTGACTAGCCTGCTATAGGAGGAGTCACCCCTCTTCGGGGACCTCTACTACCACCAGTCAGGGGACCAAGGCCACACTCGTGTCCTTGCGGTTCCCAGGGGTCTCAGGCTCGAGTGTTTCCTGATCCACAGGTTGAGCTTCCACGCCATG